>NC_088395.1:59541893-59844924 GCF_037993035.2 Macaca fascicularis | reverse complement strand
TATTTCCCTTTTCACCATAGCCCTCTATGGGCTTCCTAATATCACTTTGCCAATTCCACAAGAACTGTCTTAGCGAAAGGCTTCTTGAGGGGAAAGCTGTAACTCTGTGAGATGATTTCACAGAACACAAAGAAGTTTCTCAGAAAGCTTCTTTCTCTTTGTTGTCGGAGGATATTTCCTTTGGCCCTATTGTCTTCAAAGGGATCCGAAATATCTGTTCTCAGATTCCACAGAAATAAGGCTAGCAAAGAGATCCACGAAATACAGATGTAACTCTGTGAGTGGAAGTCACACATCACAGAGCAGTTTCTCAGAAAGCTTCTTTCCAGATTTCATCTGAGGATATTTCCCTTTTCACCATAGCCCTCTATGGGCTTCCAAATATCACTTTGCCAATTCCACAAGAACTGTCTTAGCGAAAGACTTCTTGACGGGAAAGCTGTAACTCTGTGAGATGATTTCACAGAACACAAAGAAGTTTCTCAGAAAGCTTCTTTCTCTTTGTTATCGGAGGATATTTCCTTTGGCCCTATTGTCTTCAAAGGGATCCGAAATATGTGTTCTCAGATTCCACAGAAATAAGCCTAGCAAAGAGATCCACGAAATACAGATGTATCTCTGTGAGATGAATTAACAGAACACTAAGCAGTTTCTCAGAAAGCTTCTTTCCAGATTTCATCTGAGGATATTTCCTTTTTCACCATAGCCCTCTATGGGCTTCCAAATATCACTTTGCCAGTTCCACAAGAACTGTCTTAGCGAAAGGCTTCTTGAGGGGAAAGCTGTAACTCTGTGAGATGATTTCAAAGAACACAAAGAAGTTTCTCAGAAAGCTTCTTTCTCTTTGTTATCGGAGGATATTTCCTTTGGCCCTATAGTCTTCAAAGGGATCCGAAATATCTGTTCTCAGGTTCCACAGAAATAATGCTGGCAAAGAGATCCACGAAATACAGATGTAACCCTGTGAGATGAATGAAGATAACACTAAGCAGTTTCTCAGAAAGCTTCTTTCCATTTTTCATCTGAGGATATTTCCTTTTTCACCATAGCCCTCTATGGGCTTCCAAATATAACTTTGCCAATTCCACAGGAACTGTCTTAGCGAAAGGTTTCTTGAGGGGAAAGCTGTAACTCTGTGAGATGATTTCACAGAACACAAAGAAGTTTCTCAGAAAACTTCTTTCTCTTTGTTATCGGAGGATATTTCCTTTGGCCCTATAGTCTTCAAAGGGATCCGAAATATCTGTTCTCAGATTCCCAAAAATAAGGCTAGCAAAGAGATCCACGAAATACAGATGTAACTCTGTAAGATGAATTAACGGAACCCTAAGCAGTTTCTCAGAAAACTTATTTCCAGATTTCATCTGAGGATATTTCCTTTTTCACCATAGCCCTCTATGGGCTTCCAAATATCACTTTGCCAATTCCACAAGAACTGTCTTAGCGAAAGGCTTCTTGAGGGGAAAGCTGTAACTCTGTGAGATGATTTCAGAGAACACAAAGAAGTTTCTCAGAAAGCTTCTTTCTCTTTGTTATCGGAGGATATTTCCTTTGGCTCTATAGTCTTCAAAGGGATCCGAAATATCTGTTCTGAGATTCCACAGAAATAAGGCTAGCAAAGAGATCCACGAAATACAGATGTACCTCTGTGAGATGAATTAACAGAACACTAAGCAGTTTCTCAGAAAGCTTCTTTCCAGATTTCATCTGAGGATATTTCCTTTTTCACCAGAGCCCTCTATGGGCTTGCAAATATCACTTTGCCAATTCCACGAGAAGTGTCTTAGGGAAAGGCTTCTTGAGGGGAAAGCTGTAACTCTGTGAGATGATTTCACAGAACACAAAGAAGTTTCTCAGAAAGCTTCTTTCTCTTTGTTATCGGAGAATATTTCCTTTGGCCCTATAGTCTTCAAAGGGATCCGAAATATCTGTTCTCAGATTCCACAGAAATAACGCTAGCAAAGAGATCCACGAAATACAGATGTAACTCTGTGAGTGGAAGTCACACAACACAGAGTAGTTTCTCAGAAAGCTTTTTCCAGATTTCATCTGAGGATATTTCCTTTTTCACCGTAGCCCTCTATGGGCTTCCAAATATCACTTTGCCAATTCCACAAGAACTGTCTTAGCGAAAGGCTTCTTGAGGGGAAAGCTGTAACTCTGTGAGATGATTTCACAGAACACAAAGAAGTTTCTCAGAAAGCTTCTTTCTCTTTGTTATCGGAGGATATTTCCTTTGCCCTATAGTCTTCAAAGGGGTCCGAAATATCTGTTCTCAGATTCCACAGAAATAAGGCTAGCAAAGAGATCCACGAAATACAGATGTAACTCTGTGAGATGAATTAACAGAACACTAAGCACTTTCTCAGAAAGCTTCTTTCCAGATTTCATCTGGGGATATTTCCTTTTTCACCAGAGCCCTCTATTGGCTTCCAAATATCACTTTGCCAATTCCACAAGAACTGTCTTAGCGAAAGGCTTCTTGAGGGGAAAGGTGTAACTCTGTGAGATGATTTCACAGAACCCAAAGAAGTTTCTCAGAAAGCTTCTTTCTCTTTGTTATCGGAGGATAATTCCTTTGGCCCTATAGTCTTCAAAGGGATCCGAAATATCTGTTCTCAGATTCCACAGAAATAAGGCTAGCAAAGAGATTCACGAAATACAGATGTAACTCTGTGAGTTGAATTTACAGAACACTAAGCAGTTTCTCTGAAAGCTTCTTTCCAGATTTCATCTGAGGATATTTCCTTTTTCACCATAGCCCTCTATGGGCTTCCAAATATCACTTTGCCAATTCCACAAGAACTGTCTTAGCGAAAGGCTTCTTGAGGGGAAAGCTGTAACTCTGTGAGATGATTTCACCGAAAACAAAGAAGTTTCTCAGAAAGCTTGTTTCTCTTTGTTATCGGAGGATATTTCCTTTGGCCCTATAGACTTCACAGGGATCCGAAATATCTGTTCTCAGATTCCACAGAAATAAGGCTAGCAAAGAGATCCACGAAATACAGATGTAACTCTGTGAGTGGAAGGCACACATCACAGAGCAGTTTCTCAGAAAGCTTCTTTCCAGATTTCATCTGAGGATATTTCCTTTTTCACCATAGCCCTCTATGGGCTTCCAAATATCACTTTGCCAATTCCACAAGAACTGTCTTAGCGAAAGGCTTCTTGAGGGGAAAGCTGTAACTCTGTGAGATGATTTCACAGAACACAAAGAAGTTTCTCAGAAATCTTCTTTCTCTTTGTTATCGGAGGATATTTCCTTTGGCCCTATAGTCTTCAAAGGGATCCGAAATATCTGTTCTCAGATTCCACAGAAATAAGACTAGCAAAGAGATCCATGAAATACAGATGTAACAGTGTGAGATGAATTAAGAGAACACTAAGCAGTTTCTCAGAAAGCTTCTTTCCAGATTTCATCTGAGGATATTTCCTTTTTAACCATAGCCCTCTATGGGCTTCCAAATATCACTTTGCCAATTCCACAAGAACTGTCTTAGCGAAAGACTTCTTGAGGGGAAAGCTGTAACTCTGTGAGATGATTTCACAGAACACAAAGAAGTTTCTCAGAAAGCTTCTTTCTCTTTGTTATTGGAGGATATTTCCTTTGGCCCTATAGTCTTCAAAGGGATCCGAAATATCTGTTCTCAGATTCCACAGAAATAAGGCTAGCAAAGAGATCCACGAAATACAGATGTAACTCTGTGAGATGAATTAACAGAACACTAAGCAGTTACTCAGAAAGCTTCTTTCCAGATTTCATCTGAGGATATTTCCTTTTTCACCAGAGCCCTCTATGGGCTTCCAAATATCACTTTGCCAATTCCACAAGAACTGTCTTAGCGAAAGGCTTCTTGAGGGGAAAGCTCTAACTCTGTGAGATGATTTCACAGAACACAAAGAAGTTTCTCAGAAAGCTTGTTTCTCTTTGTTATCGGAGGATATTTCCTTTGGCCCTATAGTATTAAAAGGGATCCGAAGTATCTGTTCTCAGATTCCACAGAAATAAGGCTAGCAAAGAGATCCACGAAATACAGATGTAACTCTGTGAGTGGAAGTCACACATCACAGAGCAGTTTCTCAGAAAGCTTCTTTCCAGATTTCATCTGAGGATATTTCCCTTTTCACCATAGCCCTCTATGGGCTTCCAAATATCACTTTGCCAATTCCACAAGAACTGTCTTAGCGAAAGGCTTCTTGAGGGAAAAGCTGTAACTCTGTGAGATGATTTCACAGAACACAAAGAAGTTTCTCAGAAAGCTTCTTTCTCTTTGTTATCGGAGGATATTTCCTTAGGCCCTATTGTCTTCAAAGGGATCCGAAATATCTGTTCTCAGATTCCACAGAAATAAGGGTAGCAAAGAGATCCACGAAATACAGATGTAACCCTGTGAGATGAATGAACATAACACTAAGCAGTTTCTCAGAAAGCTTCTCTCCAGATTTCATCTGAGGATATTTCCTTTTTCACCATAGCCCTCTATGGGCTTCCAAATATCACTTTGCCAATTCCACAAGAACTGTCTTAGCGAAAGGCTTCTTGAGGGGAAAGCTGTAACTCTGTGAGATGATTTCACAGAACACAAAGAAGTTTCTCAGAAAGCTTCTTTCTCTTTGTTATCGGAGGATATTTCCTTTGCCCTATAGTCTTCAAAGGGATCCGAAATATCTGTTCTCAGATCCAACAGAAATAAGGCTAGCAAAGAGATCCACGAAATACAGATGTAACTCTGTGAGATGAATTAACAGAACACTAAGCAGTTTCTCAGAAAGCTTCTTTCCAGATTTCATCTGGGGATATTTCCTTTTTCACCAGAGCCCTCTATGGGCTTCCAAATATCACTTTGCCAATTCCACAAGAACTGTCTTAGCGAAAGGCTTCTTGAGGGGAAAGGTGTAACTCTGTGAGATGATTTCACAGAACACAAAGAAGTTTCTCAGAAAGCTTCTTTCTCTTTGTTATCGGAGGATATTTCCTTTGGCCCTATAGTCTTCAGAGGGATCCGAAATATCTGTTCTCAGATTCCACAGAAATAAGGCTAGCAAAGAGATTCACGAAATACAGATGTAACTCTGTGAGTTGAAGTAACAGAACACTAAGCAGTTTCTCTGAAAGCTTCTTTCCATTTTTCATCTGAGGATATTTCCTTTTTCACCATAGCCCTCTATGGGCTTCCAAATATCACTTTGCCAATTCCACAAGAACTGTCTTAGCGAAAGGCTTCTTGAGGGGAAAGCTGTAACTCTGTGAGATGATTTCACAGAACACAAAGAAGTTTCTCAGAAAGCTTCTTTCTCTTTGTTATCGGAGTTTATTTCCTTTGGCCCTATAGTCTTCAAAGGGATCCGAAATATCTGTTCTCAGACTCCACAGAAATAAGGCTAGCAAAGAGATCCATGAAACACAGATGTAACTCTGTGAGATGAATTAACAGAACACTAAGGAGTTTCTCCGAAAGCTTCTTTCCAGATTTCATCTAAGGATATTTCCTTTTTCACCGTAGCCCTCTATGGGCTTCAAAATATCACTTTGCCAATTCCACAAGAAGTGTCTTAGGGAAAGGCTTCCTGAGGGGAAAGCTGTAACTCTGTGAGATGAATTCACAGAACACAAAGAAGTTTCTCAGAAAGCTTCTTTCTCTTTGTTATCGGAGGATATTTCCTTTGGCCCTATAGTCTTCAAAGGGATCCGAAATATCTGTTCTCAGATTCCACAGAAATAAGGCTAGCAAAGAGATCCACGAAACACAGATGTGACACTGTGAGTGGAAGTTACACATCACAGAGTAGTTTCTCAGAAAGCTTCCTTCCAGATTTCATCTGAGGATATTTCCTTTTTCACCATAGCCCTCTATGGGCGTCCAAATATCACTTTACCAATTCCACAAGAACTGTCTTAGCGAAAGGCTTCTTGAGGGGAAAGCTGTAACTCTGTGAGATGATTTCACAGAACACAAAGAAGTTTCTCAGAAAGCTTCTTTCTCTTTGTTATCGGAGGATATTTCCTTTGGCCCTATAGTCTTCAAAGTGATCCGAAATATCTGTTCTCAGAATCCACAGAAATGAGGCTAGCAAAGACATCCACGAAATACAGATGTAACTCTGTGAGATGAATTAACAGAACACTAAGTAGTTTCTCAGAAAGCTTCTTTCCAGATTTCATCTGAGGATATTTCCTTTTTACCATAGATCTCTATGGGCTTCCAAATATCACTTTGCCAATTCCACAAGAACTGTCTTAGCGAAAGGCTTCTTGAGGGGAAAGCTGTAACTCTGTGAGATGATTTCACAGAACACAAAGAAGTTTCTCAGTAAGCTTCTTTCTCTTTGTTAACGGAGGATATTTCCTTTGGCCCTATAGTCTTCAAAGGGATCCGAAATATCTGTTCTCAGATTCCACAGAAATAAGGCTAGCAAAGAGATCCACGAAATACAGATGTAACTCTGTGAGATGAATTAACAGAACACTAAGCAGCTTCTCAGAAAGTTTCTTTCCAGTTTTCATCTGAGGATATTTCCTTTTTCACCATAGCCCTCTATGGGCTTCCAAATATCACTTTGCCTATTCCACAAGAACTGTCTTAGCGAAAGGCTTCTTGAGGGGAAAGCTGTAACTCTGTGAGATGATTTCACAGAACACAAAGAAGTTTCTCAGAAAGCTTCTTTCTCTTTGTTATCGGAGGATATTTCCTTTGGCCCTATAGTCTTCAAAGGGATCCGAAATATCTGTTCTCAGATTCCACAGAAATAAGGCTAGCAAAGAGATCCACGAAATGCAGATGTAACTCTGTGAGATGAATTAACAGAACACTAAGCAGTTTCTCAGAAAGCTTCTTTCTCGATTTCATCTGAGGATATTTCCTTTTTCACCATAGCCCTCTATGGGCTTCCAAATATCACTTTGCCAATTCCACAAGAACTCTTAGCGAAAGGCTTCTTGAGGGGAAAGCTGTAACTCTGTGAGATGATTTCACAGAACACAAAGAAGTTTCTCAGAAAGCTTCTTTCTCTTTGTTATCGGAGGATATTTCCTTTGGCCCTATAGTCATCAAAGGAATCCGAAATATCTGTTCTCAGATTCCACAGAAATAAGGCTAGCAAAGAGATCCACGATATACAGATGTAACTCTGTGAGATGAATTAACAGAACACTAAGCAGTTTCTCAGAAAGCTTCTTTCCCGATTTCATCTGAGGATATTTCCATTTTCACCATAGCCCTCTAAGGGCTTCCAAATATCACTTTGCCAATTCCACAAGAACTGTCTTAGCGAAAGGCTTCTTGAGGGGAAATCTGTAACTCTGTGAGATTATTTCACCGAACACAAAGAAGTTTCTCAGAAAGCTTCTTTCTCTTTGTTATCGGAGGATATTTCCTTTGGCCCTATAATATTCAAAGGGATCCGAAATATCTGTTCTCAGATTCCACAGAAATAAGGCTAGCAAAGAGATTCACGAAATACAGATGTAACTGTGTGAGATGAATTAACAGAACACTAAGCAGTTTCTCAGAAAGCTTCTTTCCAGATTTCATCTGAGGATATTTCCTTTTTCACCATAGCCCTCTATGGGCTTCCAAATATCACTTTGCCAATTACACAAGAACTGTCTTAGCGAAAGGCTTCTTGAGGGGAAAGGTGTAACTCTGTGAGATGATTTCACAGAACACAAAGAAGTTTCTCAGAAAGCTTCTTTCTCTTTGTTATCGGAGGATATTTCCTTTGGCCCTATAGTCTTCAAAGGGATCCGAAATATCTGTTCTCAGATTCCACAGAAATAAGGCTAGCAAAGAGATCCACGAAATACAGATGTAACTCTGTGAGTGGAAGTCACACATCACAGAGCAGTTTCTCAGAAAGCTTCTTTCCAGATTTCATCTGAGGATATTTCCTTTTTCACCATTGCCCTCTATGGGCTTCCAAATATCACTTTGCCAATTCCACAAGAACTTTCTTAGCGAAAGGCTTCTTGAGGGGAAAGCTGTAACTCTGTGAGATGATTTCACAGAACACAAAGAAGTTTCCCAGAAAGCTTCTTTCTCTTTGTTATCGGAGGATATTTCCTTTGGCCCTATCGTCTTCAAAGGGATCCGAAATATCTGTTCTCAGATTCCACAGAAATAGGGCTAGCAAAGAGATCCACGAAACACAGATGTAACTCTGTGAGTGGAAGTCACAAATCACAGAGCAGTTTCTCAGAAAGCTTCTTTCCAGATTTCATCTGAGAATATTTCCCTTTTCACCATAGCCCTCTATGGGCTTCCAAATATCACTTTGCCAATTCCACAAGAACTGTCTTAGCGAAAGACTTCTTGAGGGGAATGCTGTAGCTCTGTGAGATGATTTCACAGAACACAAGGAAGTTTCTCAGAAAGCTTCTTTCTCTTTGTTATCGGAGGATAGTTCCTTTGGCCCTATTGTCTTCAAAGGGATCCGAAATATCTGTTCTCAGATTCCACAGAAATAAGTCTAGGAAAGAGATCCACGAAATACTGATGTAACCCTGTGAGATGAATGAACAGAACACTAAGAAGTTTCTCAGAAAGCTTCTTTCCAGATTTCATCTGAGGATATTTCCTTTTTCACCATAGCCCTCTATGGGCTTCCAAATACCACTTTGCCAATTCCACAAGAACTGGCTTATCGAAAGGCTTCTTGAGGGGAAAGCTGTAACTCTCTGAGATGATTTCACAGAACACAAAGAAGTTTCTCAGAAAGCTTCTTTCTCTTTGTTATCGGAGGATATTTCCTTTGGCCCTATAGTCTTCAAAGGGATCCGAAATATCTGTTCTCAGATTCCACAGAAATAAGGCTAGCAAAGAGATCCACGAAATACAGATGTAACTCTGTGAGATGAATTAACAGAACACTAAGCAGTTACTCAGAAAGCTTCTTTCCAGATCATCTGAGGATATTTCCTTTTTCACCATAGCCCTCTACGGGCTTCCAAATATCACTTTGCCAATTCCACAAGAACTGTCTTAGCGAAAGGCTTCTTGAGGGGAAAGCTGTAACTCTGTGAGATGATTTTACCGAACACAAAGAAGTTTCTCAGAAAGCTTCTTTCTCTTTGTTATCGGAGGATATTTCCTTTGACCCTATAGTCTTAAAAGGGATCCGAAATATCTGTTCTCAGATTCCACAGAAATAAGGCTAGCAAAGAGATCCACGAAATACAGATGTAACTCTGTGAGATGAATTAGCAGAACACTAAGCAGTTTCTCAGAAAGCTTCTTTCCATATTTCATCTGAGGATATTTCCTTTTTCACCAGAGCCCTCTATGGGCTTCCAAATATCACTTTGCCAATTCCACAAGAACTGTCTTAGCGAAAGGCTAATTGAGGGGAAAGGTGTAACTCTGTGAGATGATTTCACAGAACACAAAGAAGTTTGTCAGAAAGCTTCTTTCTCTTTGTTATCGGAGGATATTTCCTTTGGCCCTATAGTCTTCAAAGGGATCCGAAATATCTGTTCTCAGATTCCACAGAAATAAGGCTAGCAAAGAGATTCACGAAGTACAGATGTAACTCTGTGAGTGGAAGTCACACATCACAGAGCAGTTTCTCAGAAAGCTTCTTTCCAGATTTCATCTGAGGATATTTCCTTTTTCACCAGAGCCCTCTATGGGCTTCCAAATATCACTTTGCCAATTCCACAAGAACTGTCTTAGCGAAAGGCTTCTTAAGGGGAAAGCTGTAACTCTGTGAGATGATTTCACAGAACACAAAGAAGTTTCTCAGAAAGCTTCTTTCTCTTTGTTATCGGAGGATATTTCCTTTGGCCCTATCGTCTTCAAAGGGATCCGAAATATCTGTTCTCAGATTCCACAGAAATAGGGCTAGCAAAGAGATCCACGAAACACAGATGTAACTCTGTGAGTGGAAGTCACAAATCACAGAGCAGTTTCTCAGAAAGCTTCTTTCCAGATTTCATCTGAGGATATTTCCCTTTTCACCATAGCCCTCTATGGGCTTCCAAATATCATTTTGCCAATTCCACAAGAACTGTCTTAGCGAAAGACTTCTTGAGGGGAATGCTGTAGCTCTGTGAGATGATTTCACAGAACACAAGGAAGTTTCTCAGAAAGCTTCTTTCTCTTTGTTATCGGAGGATAGTTCCTTTGGCCCTATAGTCTTCAAAGGGATCCGAAATATCTGTTCTCAGATTCCACAGAAATAAGGCTAGCAAAGAGATCCACGAAATACAGATGTAACTCTGTGAGATGAATTAACAGAACACTAAGCAGTTACTCAGAAAGCTTCTTTCCAGATCATCTGAGGATATTTCCTTTTTCACCATAGCCCTCTATGGGCTTCCAAATATCACTTTGCCAATTCCACAAGAACTGTCTTAGCTAAAGGCTTCTTGAGGGGAAAGCTGTAACTCTGTGAGATGATTTCACCGAACACAAAGAAGTTTCTCAGAAAGCTTCTTTCTCTTTGTTATCGGAGGATATTTCCTTTGACCCTATAGTCTTAAAAGGGATCCGAAATATCTGTTCTCAGATTCCACAGAAATAAGGCTAGCAAAGAGATCCACGAAATACAGATGTAACTCTGTGAGATGAATTAACAGAACACTAAGCAGTTTCTCAGAAAGCTTCCTTCCATATTTCATCTGAGGATATTTCCTTTTTCACCAGAGCCCTCTTTGGGCTTCCAAATATCACTTTGCCAATTCCACAAGAACTGTCTTAGCGAAAGGCTTCTTGAGGGGAAAGCTGTAACTCTGTGAGATGATTTCACAGATCACAAAGAAGTTTCTCAGAAAGCTTCTTTCTCTTTCTTATCGGAGGATATTTCCTTTGGCCCTATAGTCTTCAAAGGGATCCGAAATATCTGTTCTCAGATTCCACAGAAATAAGGCTAGCAAAGAGATCCACGAAATACAGATGTAACTCTGTGAGATGAATTAACAGAACACTAAGCAGTTTCTCAGAAAGCTTCTTTCCAGATTTCATCTGAGGATATTTCCTTTTTCACCAGAGCCCTCTATGGGCTTCCAAATATCACTTTGCCAATTCCACAAGAACTGTCTTAGCGAAAGACTTCTTGAGGGGAAAGCTGTAACTCTGTGAGATGATTTCACAGAACACAAAGAAGTTTCTCAGAAAGCTTCTTTCTCTTTCTTATCGGAGGATATTTCCTTTGGCCCTATAGTCTTCAAAGGGATCCGAAATATCTCTTCTCAGATTCCACAGAAATAAGGCTAGCAAAGAGATCCACGAAATACAGATGTAAGTCTGTGAGATGAATTAACAGAACACTAAGTAGTTTCTCAGAAAGCTTCTTTCCAGATTTCATCTGAGGTTATTTCCTTTTTCACCATAGCCCTCTATGGGCTTCCAAATATCACTTTGCCAATTCCACAAGAACTGTCTTAGCGAAAGGCTTCTTGAGGGGAAAGCTGTAACTCTGTGAGATGATTTCACAGAACACAAGGAAGTTTCTCAGAAAGCTTCTTTCTCTTTGTTATCGGAGGATATTTCCTTTGGCCCTATAATCTTCAAAGGGATCCGAAATATCTGTTCTCAGATTCCACAGGAATAAGGCTAGCAAAGAGATCCACGAAATACAGATGTAACTCTGTGAGTGGAAGTCACACATCACAGAGCAGTTTCTCAGAAAGCTTCTTTCCAGATTTCATCTGAGGATATTTCCTTTTTCACCATAGCCCTCTATGGGCTTCCAAATATCACTTTGCCAATTCCACAAGAACTGTCTTAGCGAAAGGCTTCTTGAGGGGAAAGCTGTAACTCTCTGAGATGATTTCACAGAACACAAAGAAGTTTCTCAGAAAGCTTCTTTCTCTTTGTTATCGGAGGATATTTCCTATGGCCCTATAGTCTTCAAAGGGATCCGAAATATCTGTTCTCAGATTCCACAGAAATAAGGCTAGCAAAGAGATCCACGAAATACAATGTAACTCTATGAGATGAATTAACAGAACACTAAGCAGTTTCTCAGAAAGCTTCTTTCCAGATTTCATCTGAGGATATTTCCTTTTTCACCATAGCCCTCTATGGGATTCCAAATATCACTTTGCCAATTCCACAAGAACTGTCTTAGCGAAAGGCTTCTTGAGGGGAAAGACGTAACTCTGTGAGATGATTTCACAGAACACAAAGAAGTTTCTCAGAAAGCTTCTTTCTCTTTGTTATCGGAGGATATTTCCTTTGGCCCTAAAGTCTTCAAAGGGATCCGAAATATGTGTTCTCAGATTAAACAGAAATAAGCCTAGGAAAGAGATCCAAGAAATACAGATGTATCTCTGTGAGATGAATTAACAGAACACTAAGCAGTTTCTCAGAAAGCTTCTTTCCAGATTTCATCTGAGGATATTTCCTTTTTCACCATAGCCCTCTTTGGGCTTCCAAATATCACTTTGCCAATTCCACAAGAACTGTCTTAGCGAAAGGCTTCTTGAGAGGAAAGCTGTAACTCTGTGAGATGATTTCACAGAACACAAAGAAGTTTCTCAGAAGGCTTCTTTCTCTTTGTTATCGGAGGATATTTCCTTTGGTCCTATAGTCTTCAAAGGGATCCGAAATATCTCTTCTCAGATTCCACAGAAATAAGGCTAGCAAAGAGATCCAAGAAATACAGATGTAACTCTGTGAGTGGAAGTCACACATCACAGAGCAGTTTCTCAGAAAGCTTCTTTCCAGATTTCATCTGAGGATATTTCCTTTTTCACCATAGCCCTCTATGGGCTTCCAAATATCACTTTGCCAATTTCACAAGAACTGTCTTAGCGAAAGGCTTCTTGAGGGGAAAGCTGTAACTCTGTGAGATGATTTCACAGAACACAAAGAAGTTTCTCGGAAAGCTTCTTTCTCTTTGTTATCGTAGGATATTTCCTTTGGCCCTATAGTCTTCAAAGGGATCCGAAATATCTGTTCTCAGATTCCACAGAAATAAGGCTAGCAAAGAGATCCACGAAATACAGATGTAACTCTGTGAGTGGAAGTCACACATCACAGAGCAGTTTCTCAGAAAGCTTCTTTCCAGATTTCATCTGAGGATATTTCCCTTTTCACCATAGCCCTCTATGGGCTTCCAAATATCACTTTGCCAATTCCACAAGAACTGTCTTAGCGAAAGACTTCTTGAGGGGAAAGCTGTAACTCTGTGAGATGATTTCACAGAACACAAAGAAGTTTCTCAGAAAGCTTCTTTTTCTTTGTTATCGGAGGATATTTCCTCAGGCCCTATTGTCTTCAAAGGGATCCGAAATATCTGTTCTCAGATTCCACAGAAGTAAAGCTAGCAAAGAGATCCACGAAATACAGATGTAACTCTGTGAGTGGAAGTCACACATCACAGAGCAGTTTCTCAGAAAGCTTCTTTCCAGATTTCATCTGAGGATATTTCCCTTTTCACCATAGCCCTCTATGGGCTTCCAAATATCACTTTGCCAATTCCACAAGAACTGTCTTAGCGAAAGACTTCTTGAGGGGAAAGCTGTAACTCTGTGAGGTGATTTCACAGAACACAAAGAAGTTTCTCAGAAAGCTTCTTTCTCTTTGTTATCGGAGGATATTTCCATTGGCCCTATTGTCTTCAAAGGCATCCGAAATATCTGGTCTCAGATTCCACAGAAATAAGGCTAGCAAAGAGATCCACGAAATACAGATGTAACCCTGTGAGCTGAATGAACAGAACACTAAGCAGTTTCTCAGAAAGCTTCTTTCCAGATTTCATCTGAGGATATTTCCTTTTTCACCATAGCCCTCTATGGGCTTCCAAATATCACTTTGCCAATTCCACAAGAACTGTCTTAGCGAAAGGCTTCTTGAGGGGAAAGCTGTAACTCTGTGAGATGATTTCACAGAACACAAGGAAGTTACTCAGAAAGCTTCTTTCTCTTTGTTATCGGAGGATATTTCCTTTTGCCCTATAGTCTTCAAAAGGATCCGAAATATCTGTTCTCAGATTCCACAGAAATAAGGCTAGCAAAGAGATCCACGAAATACAGATGTAACTCTGTGAGATGAATTAACAGAACACTAAGCAGTTTCTCAGAAAGCTTCTTTCCAGATTTCATCTGAGGATATTTCCCTTTTCACCATAGCCCTCTATGGGCTTCCAAATTTCACTTTGTCAATTCCACAAGAACTGTCTTAGCGAAAGGATTCTTGAGGGGAAAGCTGTAACTCTGTGAGATGATTTCACAGAACACAAAGAAGTTTCTCAGAAAGCTTCTTTCTCTTTGTTATCGGAGGATATTTCCTTTGGCCCTATTGTCTTCAAAGGGATCCGAAATATCTGTTCTCAGATTCCACAGAAATAAGGCTAGCAAAATATTCCACGAAATACAGATGTAACTTTGTGAGTGGAAGTGACACATCACAGAGTAGTTTCTCAGAAAGCTTCTTTCCAGATTTCATCTGAGGATATTTCCTTTTTCACCATAGCCCTCTATGGGCTTCCAAATATCACTTTGCCAATTCCACAAGAACTGTCTTAGCGAAAGGCTTCTTGAGGGGAAAGCTGTAACTCTGTGAGATGATTTCACAGAACACAAAGAAGTTTCTCAGAAATCTTCTTTCTCTTTGTTATCGTAGGATATTTCCTTTGGCCCTATAGTCTTCAAAGGGATCCGAAATGTCTGTTCTCAGATTCCACAGAAATAAGACTAGCAAAGAGATCCATGAAATACAGATGTAACAGTGTGAGATGAATTAACAGAACACTAAGCAGTTTCTCAGAAAGCTTCTTTCCAGATTTCATCTGAGGATATTTCCTTTTTCACCAGAGCCCTCTATGGGCTTCCAAATATCACTTTGCCAATTCCACAAGAACTGTCTTAGAGAAAGACTTCTTGAGGGGAAAGCTGTAACCCTGTGAGATGATTTCACAGAACACAAAGAAGTTTCTCAGAAAGCTTCTTTCTCTTTGTTATCGGAGGATATTTCCTTTGGCCCTATAGTATTCAAAGGGATCCGAAATATCTGTTCTCAGATGCCACAGAAATAAGGCTAGCAAAGAGATCCACGAAATACAGATGTAACTCTGTGAGATGAAATAACAGAACACTAAGCAGTTACTCAGAAAGCTTCTTTCCAGATTTCATCTGAGGATATTTCCTTTTTCACCAGAGCCCTCTATGGGCTTCCAAATATCACTTTGCCAATTCCACAAGAACTGTCTTAGCGAAAGGCTTCTTGAGGGGAAAGCTCTAACTCTGTGAGATGATTTCACCGAAAACAAAGAAGTTTCTCAGAAAGCTTGTTTCTCTTTGTTATCGGAGGATATTTCCTTTGGCCCAAAAGTATTAAAAGGGATCCGAAGTATCTGTTCTCAGATTCCACAGAAATAAGGCTTGCAAAGAGATCCACGAAATACAGATGTAACTCTGTGAGTGGAAGTCACACATCACAGAGCAGTTTCTCAGAAAGCTTCTTTCCAGATTTCATCTGAGGATATTTCCCTTTTCACCATAGCCCTCTATGGGCTTCCAAATATCACTTTGCCAATTCCACAAGAACTGTCTTAGCGAAAGGCTTCTTGAGGGAAAAGCTGTAACTCTGTGAGATGATTTCACAGAACACAAAGAAGTTTCTCAGAAAGCTTCTTTCTCTTTGTTATCGGAGGATATTTCCTTTGGCCCTATTGTCTTCAAAGGGATCCGAAATATCTGTTCTCAGATTCCACAGAAATAAGGCTAGCAAAGAGATCCACGAAATACAGATGTAACCCTGTGAGATGAATGAACATAACACTAAGCAATTTCTCAGAAAGCTTCTCTCCAGATTTCATCTGAGGATATTTCCTTTTTCACCATAGCCCTCTATGGGCTTCCAAATATCACTTTGCCAATTCCACAAGAACTGTCTTAGCGAAAGGCTTCTTGAGGGGAAAGCTGTAACTCTGTGAGATGATTTCACAGAACACAAAGAAGTTTCTCAGAAAGCTTCTTTCTCTTTGTTATCGGAGGATATTTCCTTTGCCCTATAGTCTTCAAAGGGATCCGAAATATCTGTTCTCAGATTCCACAGAAATAAGGCTAGCAAAGAGATCCACGAAATACAGATGTAACTCTGTGAGATGAATTAACAGAACACTAAGCAGTTTCTCAGAAAGCTTCTTTCCAGATTTCATCTGGGGATATTTCCTTTTTCACCAGAGCCCTCTATTGGCTTCCAAATATCACTTTGCCAATTCCACAAGAACTGTCTTAGCGAAAGGCTTCTTGAGGGGAAAGGTGTAACTCTGTGAGATGATTTCACAGAACACAAAGAAGTTTCTCAGAAAGCTTCTTTCTCTTTGTTATCGGAGGATATTTCCTTTGGCCCTATAGTCTTCAAAGGGATCCGAAATATCTGTTCTCAGATTCCACAGAAATAAGGCTAGCAAAGAGATTCACGAAATACAGATGTAACTCTGTGAGTTGAATTTACAGCACACTAAGCAGTTTCTCTGAAAGCTTCTTTCCAGATTTCATCTGAGGATATTTCCTTTTTCACCATAGCCCTCTATGGGCTTCCAAATATCACTTTGCCAATTCCACAAGAACTGTCTTAGCGAATGTCTTCTTGAGGGGAAAGCTGTAACTCTGTGAGATGATTTCACCGAAAACAAAGAAGTTTCTCAGAAAGCTTCTTTCTCTTTGTTATCGGAGGATATTTCCTTTGGCCCTATAGACTTCACAGGGATCCGAAATATCTGTTCTCAGATTCCACAGAAATAAGGCTAGCAAAGAGATCCACGAAATACAGATGTAACTCTGTGAGTGGAAGTCACACATCACAGAGCAGTTTCTCAGAAAGCTTCTTTCCAGATTTCATCTGAGGATATTTCCTTTTTCACCATAGCCCTCTATGGGCTTCCAAATATCACTTTGCCAATTCCACAAGAACTGTCTTAGCGAAAGGCTTCTTGAGGGGAAAGCTGTAACTCTGTGAGATGATTTCACAGAACACAAAGAAATTTCTCACAAAGCTTCTTTCTCTTTGTTATCGGAGGATATTTCCTTTGGCCCTATAGTCTTCAAAGGGATCCGAAATATCAGTTCTCAGATTCCACAGAAATAAGACTAGCAAAGAGATCCATGAAATACAGATGTAACAGTGTGAGATGAATTAACAGAACACTAAGCAGTTTCTCAGAAAGCTTCTTTTCAGATTTCATCTGAGGATATTTCCTTTTTCACCATAGCCCTCTATGGGCTTCCAAATATCACTTTGCCAATTCCACAAGAACTGTCTTAGCGAAAGACTTCTTGAGGGGAAAGCTGTAACTCTGTGAGATGATTTCACAGAACACAAAGAAGTTTCTCAGAAAGCTTCTTTCTCTTTGTTATCGGAGGATATTTCCTTTGGCCCTATAGTCTTCAAAGGGATCCGAAATATCTGTTCTCAGATGCCACAGAAATAAGGCTAGCAAAGAGATCCACGAAATACAGATGTAACTCTGTGAGATGAATTAACAGAACACTAAGCAGTTACTCAGAAAGCTTCTTTCCAGATTTCATCTGAGGATATTTCCTTTTTCACCAGAGCCCTCTATGGGCTTCCAAATATCACTTTGCCAATTCCACAAGAACTGTCTTAGCGAAAGGCTTCTTGAGGGGAAAGCTGTAACTCTGTGAGATGATTTCACCGAAAACAAAGAAGTTTCTCAGAAAGCTTCTTTCTCTTTGTTATCGGAGGATATTTCCTTTGGCCCTATAGACTTCACAGGGATCCGAAATATCTGTTCTCAGATTCCACAGAAATAAGGCTAGCAAAGAGATCCACGAAATACAGATGTAACTCTGTGAGTGGAAGTCACACATCACAGAGCAGTTTCTCAGAAAGCTTCTTTCCAGATTTCATCTGAGGATATTTCCTTTTTCACCATAGCCCTCTATGGGCTTCCAAATATCACTTTGCCAATTCCACAAGAACTGTCTTAGCGAAAGGCTTCTTGAGGGGAAAGCTGTCACTCTGTGAGATGATTTCACAGAACACAAAGAAGTTTCTCAGAAAGCTTCTTTCTCTTTGTTATCGGAGGATATTTCCTTTGCCCTATAGTCTTCAAAGGGATCCGAAATATCTGTTCTCAGATTCCACAGAAATAAGGCTAGCAAAGAGATCCACGAAATACAGATGTAACTCTGTGAGATGAATTAACAGAACACTAAGCAGTTTCTCAGAAAGCTTCTTTCCAGATTTCATCTGGGGATATTTCCTTTTTCACCAGAGCCCTCTATTGGCTTCCAAATATCACTTTGCCAATTCCACAAGAACTGTCTTAGCGAAAGGCTTCTTGAGGGGAAAGGTGTAACTCTGTGAGATGATTTCACGGAACACAAAGAAGTTTCTCAGAAAGCTTCTTTCTCTTTGTTATCGGAGGATATTTCCTTTGGCCCTATAGTCTTCAAAGGGATCCGAAATATCTGTTCTCAGATTCCACAGAAATAAGGCTAGCAAAGAGATTCACGAAATACAGATGTAACTCTGTGAGTTGAATTAACAGAACACTAAGCAGTTTCTCTGAAAGCTTCTTTCCAGATTTCATCTGAGGATATTTCCTTTTTCACCATAGCCCTCTATGGGCTTCCAAATATCACTTTGCCAATTCCACAAGAACTGTCTTAGCGAAAGGCTTCTTGAGGGGAAAGCTGTAACTCTGTGAGATGATTTCACAGAACACAAAGAAGTTTCTCAGAAAGCTTCTTTCTCTTTGTTATCGGAGGATATTTCCTTTGGCCCTATAGTCTTCAAAGGGATCCGAAATATCTGTTCTCAGATGCCACAGAAATAAGGCTAGCAAAGAGATCCACGAAATACAGATGTAACTCTGTGAGATGAATTAACAGAACACTAAGCAGTTACTCAGAAAGCTTCTTTCCAGATTTCATCTGAGGATATTTCCTTTTTCACCAGAGCCCTCTATGGGCTTCCAAATATCACTTTGCCAATTCCACAAGAACTGTCTTAGCGAAAGGCTTCTTGAGGGGAAAGCTGTAACTCTGTGAGATGATTTCACCGAAAACAAAGAAGTCTCTCAGAAAGCTTCTTTCTCTTTGTTATCGGAGGATATTTCCTTTGGCCCTATAGACTTCACAGGGATCCGAAATATCTGTTCTCAGATTCCACAGAAATAAGGCTAGCAAAGAGATCCACGAAATACAGATGTAACTCTGTGAGTGGAAGTCACACATCACAGAGCAGTTTCTCAGAAAGCTTCTTTCCAGATTTCATCTGAGGATATTTCCTTTTTCACCATAGCCCTCTATGGGCTTCCAAATATCACTTTGCCAATTCCACAAGAACTGTCTTAGCGAAAGGCTTCTTGAGGGGAAAGCTGTCACTCTGTGAGATGATTTCACAGAACACAAAGAAGTTTCTCAGAAAGCTTCTTTCTCTTTGTTATCGGAGGATATTTCCTTTGCCCTATAGTCTTCAAAGGGATCCGAAATATCTGTTCTCAGATTCCACAGAAATAAGGCTAGCAAAGAGATCCACGAAATACAGATGTAACTCTGTGAGATGAATTAACAGAACACTAAGCAGTTTCTCAGAAAGCTTCTTTCCAGATTTCATCTGGGGATATTTCCTTTTTCACCAGAGCCCTCTATTGGCTTCCAAATATCACTTTGCCAATTCCACAAGAACTGTCTTAGCGAAAGGCTTCTTGAGGGGAAAGGTGTAACTCTGTGAGATGATTTCACGGAACACAAAGAAGTTTCTCAGAAAGCTTCTTTCTCTTTGTTATCGGAGGATATTTCCTTTGGCCCTATAGTCTTCAAAGGGATCCGAAATATCTGTTCTCAGATTCCACAGAAATAAGGCTAGCAAAGAGATTCACGAAATACAGATGTAACTCTGTGAGTTGAATTAACAGAACACTAAGCAGTTTCTCTGAAAGCTTCTTTCCAGATTTCATCTGAGGATATTTCCTTTTTCACCATAGCCCTCTATGGGCTTCCAAATATCACTTTGCCAATTCCACAAGAACTGTCTTAGCGAAAGGCTTCTTGAGGGGAAAGCTGTAACTCTGTGAGATGATTTCACCGAAAACAAAGAAGTTTCTCAGAAAGCTTCTTTCTCTTTGTTATCGGAGGATATTTCCTTTGGCCCTATAGACTTCACAGGGATCCGAAATATCTGTTCTCAGATTCCACAGAAATAAGGCTAGCAAAGAGATCCACGAAATACAGATGTAACTCTGTGAGTGGAAGTCACACATCACAGAGCAGTTTCTCAGAAAGCTTCTTTCCAGATTTCATCTGAGGATATTTCCTTTTTCACCATAGCCCTCTATGGGCTTCCAAATATCACTTTGCCAATTCCACAAGAACTGTCTTAGCGAAAGGCTTCTTGAGGGGAAAGCTGTAACTCTGTGAGATGATTTCACAGAACACAAAGAAATTTCTCACAAAGCTTCTTTCTCTTTGTTATCGGAGGATATTTCCTTTGGCCCTATAGTCTTCAAAGGGATCCGAAATATCAGTTCTCAGATTCCACAGAAATAAGACTAGCAAAGAGATCCATGAAATACAGATGTAACAGTGTGAGATGAATTAACAGAACACTAAGCAGTTTCTCAGAAAGCTTCTTTCCAGATTTCATCTGAGGATATTTCCTTTTTAACCATAGCCCCCTATGGGCTTCCAAATATCACTTTGCCAATTCCACAAGAACTGTCTTAGCGAAAGGCTTCTTGAGGGGAAAGCTCTAACTCTGTGAGATGATTTCACCGAAAACAAAGAAGTTTCTCAGAAAGCTTGTTTCTCTTTGTTATCGGAGGATATTTCCTTTGGCCCTATAGTATTAAAAGGGATCCGAAGTATCTGTTCTCAGATTCCACAGAAATAAGGCTTGCAAAGAGATCCACGAAATACAGATGTAACTCTGTGAGTGGAAGTCACACATCACAGAGCAGTTTCTCAGAAAGCTTCTTTCCAGATTTCATCTGAGGATATTTCCCTTTTCACCATAGCCCTCTATGGGCTTCCAAATATCACTTTGCCAATTCCACAAGAACTGTCTTAGCGAAAGGCTTCTTGAGGGAAAAGCTGTAACTCTGTGAGATGATTTCACAGAACACAAAGAAGTTTCTCAGAAAGCTTCTTTCTCTTTGTTATCGGAGGATATTTCCTTTGGCCCTATTGTCTTCAAAGGGATCCGAAATATCTGTTCTCAGATTCCACAGAAATAAGGCTAGCAAAGAGATCCACGAAATACAGATGTAACCCTGTGAGATGAATGAACATAACACTAAGCAGTTTCTCAGAAAGCTTCTCTCCAGATTTCATCTGAGGATATTTCCTTTTTCACCATAGCCCTCTATGGGCTTCCAAATATCACTTTGCCAATTCCACAAGAACTGTCTTAGCGAAAGGCTTCTTGAGGGGAAAGCTGTAACTCTGTGAGATGATTTCACAGAACACAAAGAAGTTTCTCAGAAAGCTTCTTTCTCTTTGTTATCGGAGGATATTTCCTTTGCCCTATAGTCTTCAAAGGGATCCGAAATATCTGTTCTCAGATTCCACAGAAATAAGGCTAGCAAAGAGATCCACGAAATACAGATGTAACTCTGTGAGATGAATTAACAGAACACTAAGCAGTTTCTCAGAAAGCTTCTTTCCAGATTTCATCTGGGGATATTTCCTTTTTCACCAGAGCCCTCTATTGGCTTCCAAATATCACTTTGTCAATTCCACAAGAACTGTCTTAGCGAAAGGCTTCTTGAGGGGAAAGGTGTAACTCTGTGAGATGATTTCACAGAACACAAAGAAGTTTCTCAGAAAGCTTCTTTCTCTTTGTTATCGGAGGATATTTCCTTTGGCCCTATAGTCTTCAAAGGGATCCGAAATATCTGTTCTCAGATTCCACAGAAATAAGGCTAGCAAAGAGATTCACGAAATACAGATGTAACTCTCTGAGTTGAATTTACAGCACACTAAGCAGTTTCTCTAAAGGTTCTTTCCAGATTTCATCTGAGGATATTTCCTTTTTCACCATAGCCCTCTATGGGCTTCCAAATATCACTTTGCCAATTCCACAAGAACTGTCTTAGCGAAAGGCTTCTTGAGGGGAAAGCTGTAACTCTGTGAGATGATTTCACCGAAAACAAAGAAGTTTCTCAGAAAGCTTCTTTCTCTTTGTTATCGGAGGATATTTCCTTTGGCCCTATAGACTTCACAGGGATCCGAAATATCTGTTCTCAGATTCCACAGAAATAAGGCTAGCAAAGAGATCCACGAAATACAGATGTAACTCTGTGAGTGGAAGTCACACATCACAGAGCAGTTTCTCAGAAAGCTTCTTTCCAGATTTCATCTGAGGATATTTCCTTTTTCACCATAGCCCTCTATGGGCTTCCAAATATCACTTTGCCAATTCCACAAGAACTGTCTTAGCGAAAGGCTTCTTGAGGGGAAAGCTGTAACTCTGTGAGATGATTTCACAGAACACAAAGAAGTTTCTCAGAAAGCTTCTTTCTCTTTGTTATCGGAGGATATTTCCTTTGCCCTATAGTCTTCAAAGGGATCCGAAATATCTGTTCTCAGATTCCACAGAAATAAGGCTAGCAAAGAGATCCACGAAATACAGATGTAACTCTGTGAGATGAATTAACAGAACACTAAGCAGTTTCTCAGAAAGCTTCTTTCCAGATTTCATCTGGGGATATTTCCTTTTTCACCAGAGCCCTCTATTGGCTTCCAAATATCACTTTGCCAATTCCACAAGAACTGTCTTAGCGAAAGGCTTCTTGAGGGGAAAGGTGTAACTCTGTGAGATGATTTCACGGAACACAAAGAAGTTTCTCAGAAAGCTTCTTTCTCTTTGTTATCGGAGGATATTTCCTTTGGCCCTATAGTCTTCAAAGGGATCCGAAATATCTGTTCTCAGATTCCACAGAAATAAGGCTAGCAAAGAGATTCACGAAATACAGATGTAACTCTGTGAGTTGAATTAACAGAACACTAAGCAGTTTCTCTGAAAGCTTCTTTCCAGATTTCATCTGAGGATATTTCCTTTTTCACCATAGCCCTCTATGGGCTTCCAAATATCACTTTGCCAATTCCACAAGAACTGTCTTAGCGAAAGGCTTCTTGAGGGGAAAGCTGTAACTCTGTGAGATGATTTCACCGAAAACAAAGAAGTTTCTCAGAAAGCTTCTTTCTCTTTGTTATCGGAGGATATTTCCTTTGGCCCTATAGACTTCACAGGGATCCGAAATATCTGTTCTCAGATTCCACAGAAATAAGGCTAGCAAAGAGATCCACGAAATACAGATGTAACTCTGTGAGTGGAAGTCACACATCACAGAGCAGTTTCTCAGAAAGCTTCTTTCCAGATTTCATCTGAGGATATTTCCTTTTTCACCATAGCCCTCTATGGGCTTTCAAAAGTCACTTTGCCAATTCCACAAGAACTGTCTTAGCGAAAGGCTTCTTGAGGGGAAAGCTGTAACTCTGTGAGATGATTTCACAGAACACAAAGAAATTTCTCACAAAGCTTCTTTCTCTTTGTTATCGGAGGATATTTCCTTTGGCCCTATAGTCTTCAAAGGGATCCGAAATATCAGTTCTCAGATTCCACAGAAATAAGACTAGCAAAGAGATCCATGAAATACAGATGTAACAGTGTGAGATGAATTAACAGAACACTAAGCAGTTTCTCAGAAAGCTTCTTTCCAGATTTCATCTGAGGATATTTCCTTTTTAACCATAGCCCTCTATGGGCTTCCAAATATCACTTTGCCAATTCCACAAGAACTGTCTTAGCGAAAGACTTCTTGAGGGGAAAGCTGTAACTCTGTGAGATGATTTCACAGAACACAAAGAAGTTTCTCAGAAAGCTTCTTTCTCTTTGTTATCGGAGGATATTTCCTTTGGCCCTATAGTCTTCAAAGGGATATAAAATATCTGTTCTCAAATTCCACAGAAATAAGGCTAGCAAAGAGATCCACGAAATACAGATGTAACCCTGTGAGATGAATTTACAGAACACTAAGCAGTTACTCAGAAAGCTTCTTTCCAGATTTCATCTGAGGATATTTCCTTTTTCACCAGAGCCCTCTATGGGCTTCCAAATATCATTTTGCCAATTCCACAAGAACTGTCTTAGCGAAAGGCTTCTTGAAGGGAAAGCTCTAACTCTGTGAGATGATTTCACCGAAAACAAAGAAGTTTCTCAGAAAGCTTGTTTCTCTTTGTTATCGGAGGATATTTCCTTTGGCCCTATAGTATTAAAAGGGATCCGAAGTATCTGTTCTCAGATTCCACAGAAATAAGGCTAGCAAAGAGATCCACGAAATACAGATGTAACTCTGTGAGTGGAAGTCACACATCACAGAGCAGTTTCTCAGAAAGCTTCTTTCCAGATTTCATCTGAGGATATTTCCTTTTTCACCATAGCCCTCTAAGGGCTTCCAAATATCACTTTGCCAATTCCACAAGAAGTGTCTTAGCGAAAGGCTTCTTGAGGGGAAAGGTGTAACTCTGTGAGATGATTTCACAGAACACAAAGAAGTTTCTCAGAAAGCTTCTTTCTCTTTGTTATCGGAGTTTATTTCCTTTGGCCCTATAGTCCTCAAAGGGATCCGAAATATCTGTTCTCAGACTCCACAGAAATAAGGCTAGCAAAGAGATCCATGAAATACAGATGTAACTCTGTGAGATGAATTAACAGAACACTAAGGAGTTTCTCCGAAAGCTTCTTTCCAGATTTCATCTGAGGATATTTCCTTTTTCACCGTAGCCCTCTATGGGCTTCAAAATATCACTTTGCCAATTCCACAAGAAGTGTCTTAGGGAAAGGCTTTTTGAGGGGAAAGCTGTAACTCTGTGAGATGAATTTACAGAACACAAAGAAGTTTCTCAGAAAGCTTCTTTCTCTTTGTTATCGGAGGATATTTCCTTTGGCCCTATAGTCTTCAAAGGGATCCGAAATATCTGTTCTCAGATTCCTCAGAAATAAGGCTAGCAAAGAGATCCACGAAATACAGATGTAACACTGTGAGTGGAAGTTACACATCACAGATTAGTTTCTCAGAAAGCTTCTTTCCAGATTTCATCTGAGGATATTTCCTTTTTCACCATAACCCTCTATGGGCGTCCAAATATCACTTTACCAATTCCACAAGAACTGTCTTAGCGAAAGGCTTCTTGAGGGGAAAGCTGTAACTCTGTGAGATGATTTCAAAGAACACAAAGAAGTTTCTCAGAAAGCTTCTTTCTCTTTGTTATCGGAGGATATTTCCATTGGCCCTATTGTCTTCAAAGGCATCCGAAATATCTGGTCTCAGATTCCACAGAAATAAGGCTAGCAAAGAGATCCACGAAATACAGATGTAACCCTGTGAGCTGAATGAACAGAACACTAAGCAGTTTCTCAGAAAGCTTCTTTCCAGATTTCATCTGAGGATATTTCCTTTTTCACCATAGCCCTCTATGGGCTTCCAAATATCACTTTGCCAATTCCACAAGAACTGTCTTAGCGAAAGGCTTCTTGAGGGGAAAGCTGTAACTCTGTGAGATGATTTCACAGAACACAAAGAAGTTACTCAGAAAGCTTCTTTCTCTTTGTTATCGGAGGATATTTCCTTTTGCCCTATAGTCTTCAAAAGGATCCGAAATATCTGTTCTCAGATTCCACAGAAATAAGGCTAGCAAAGAGATCCACGAAATACAGATGTAACTCTGTGAGATGAATTAACAGAACACTAAGCAGTTTCTCAGAAAGCTTCTTTCCAGATTTCATCTGAGGATATTTCCTTTTTCACCAGAGCCCTCTATGGGCTTCCAAATATCACTTTGCCAATTCCACAAGAACTGTCTTAGCGAAAGGCTTCTTGAGGGGAAAGCTCTAACACTGTGAGATGATTTCACCGAAAACAAAGAAGTTTCTCAGAAAGCTTGTTTCTCTTTGTTATCGGAGGATATTTCCTTTGGACCTATAGAATTAAAAGGGATCCGAAATACCTGTTCTCAGATTCCACAGAAATACGGCTAGCAAAGAGATCCACGAAATACAGATATAACTCTGTGAGTGGAAGTCACACATCACAGAGCAGTTTCTCAGAAAGCTTCTTTCCAGATTTCATCTGAGGATATTTCCCTTTTCACCATAGCCCTCTATGGGCTTCCAAATTTCACTTTGCCAATTCCACAAGAACTGTCTTAGCGAAAGGATTCTTGAGGGGAAAGCTGTAACTCTGTGAGATGATTTCACAGAACACAAAGAAGTTTCTCAGAAAGCTTCTTTCTCTTTGTTATCGGAGGATATTTCCTTTGGCCCTATTGTCTTCAAAGGGATCCGAAATATCTGTTCTCAGATTCCACAGAAATAAGGCTAGCAAAATATTCCACGAAATACAGATGTAACTTTGTGAGTGGAAGTGACACATCACAGAGTAGTTTCTCAGAAAGCTTCTTTCCAGATTTCATCTGAGGATATTTCCTTTTTCACCATAGCCCTCTATGGGCTTCCAAATATCACTTTGCCAATTCCACAAGAACTGTCTTAGCGAAAGGCTTCTTGAGGGGAAAGCTGTAACTCTGTGAGATGATTTCACAGAACACAAAGAAGTTTCTCAGAAATCTTCTTTCTCTTTGTTATCGTAGGATATTTCCTTTGGCCCTATAGTCTTCAAAGGGATCCGAAATGTCTGTTCTCAGATTCCACAGAAATAAGACTAGCAAAGAGATCCATGAAATACAGATGTAACAGTGTGAGATGAATTAACAGAACACTAAGCAGTTTCTCAGAAAGCTTCTTTCCAGATTTCATCTGAGGATATTTCCTTTTTCACCAGAGCCCTCTATGGGCTTCCAAACATCACTTTGCCAATTCCACAAGAACTGTCTTAGAGAAAGACTTCTTGAGGGGAAAGCTGTAACCCTGTGAGATGATTTCACAGAACACAAAGAAGTTTCTCAGAAAGCTTCTTTCTCTTTGTTATAGGAGGATATTTCCTTTGGCCCTATAGTCTTCAAAGGGATCCGAAATATCTGTTCTCAGATGCCACAGAAATAAGGCTAGCAAAGAGATCCACGAAATACAGATGTAACTCTGTGAGATGAAATAACAGAACACTAAGCAGTTACTCAGAAAGCTTCTTTCCAGATTTCATCTGAGGATATTTCCTTTTTCACCAGAGCCCTCTATGGGCTTACAAATATCACTTTGCCAATTCCACAAGAACTGTCTTAGCGAAAGGCTTCTTGAGGGGAAAGGTGTAACTCTGTGAGATGATTTCACAGAACACAAAGAAGTTTCTCAGAAAGCTTCTTTCTCTTTGTTATCGGAGGATATTTCCTTTGGCCCTATAGTCTTCAAAGGGATCCGAAATATCTGTTCTCAGATTCCACAGAAATAAGGCTAGCAAAGAGATTCACGAAATACAGATGTAACTCTGTGAGTTGAATTTACAGCACACTAAGCAGTTTCTCTGAAAGCTTCTTTCCAGATTTCATCTGAGGATATTTCCTTTTTCACCATAGCCCTCTATGGGCTTCCAAATATCACTTTGCCAATTCCACAAGAACTGTCTTAGCGAAAGGCTTCTTGAGGGGAAAGCTGTAACTCTGTGAGATGATTTCACGGAAAACAAAGAAGTTTCTCAGAAAGCTTCTTTCTCTTTGTTATCGGAGGATATTTCCTTTGGCCCTATAGACTTCACAGGGATCCGAAATATCTGTTCTCAGATTCCACAGAAATAAGGCTAGCAAAGAGATCCACGAAATACAGATGTAACTCTGTGAGTGGAAGTCACACATCACAGAGCAGTTTCTCAGAAAGCTTCTTTCCAGATTTCATCTGAGGATATTTCCTTTTTCACCATAGCCCTCTATGGGCTTCCAAATATCACTTTGCCAATTCCACAAGAACTGTCTTAGCGAAAGGCTTCTTGAGGGGAAAGCTGTAACTCTGTGAGATGATTTCACAGAACACAAAGAAATTTCTCACAAAGCTTCTTTCTCTTTGTTATCGGAGGATATTTCCTTTGGCCCTATAGTCTTCAAAGGGATCCGAAATATCAGTTCTCAGATTCCACAGAAATAAGACTAGCAAAGAGATCCATGAAATACAGATGTAACAGTGTGAGATGAATTAACAGAACACTAAGCAGTTTCTCAGAAAGCTTCTTTCCAGATTTCATCTGAGGATATTTCCTTTTTCACCATAGCCCTCTATGGGCTTCCAAATATCACTTTGCCAATTCCACAAGAACTGTCTTAGCGAAAGACTTCTTGAGGGGAAAGCTGTAACTCTGTGGGATGATTTCACAGAAAACAAAGAAGTTTCTCAGAAAGCTTCTTTCTCTTTGTTATCGGAGGATATTTCCTTTGGCCCTATAGTCTTCAAAGGGATCCGAAATATCTGTTCTCAGATGCCACAGAAATAAGGCTAGCAAAGAGATCCACGAAATACAGATGTAACTCTGTGAGATGAATTAACAGAACACTAAGCAGTTACTCAGAAAGCTTCTTTCCAGATTTCATCTGAGGATATTTCCTTTTTCACCAGAGCCCTCTATGGGCTTCCAAATATCACTTTGCCAATTCCACAAGAACTGTCTTAGCGAAAGGCTTCTTGAGGGGCAACCTGTAACTCTGTGAGATGATTTCACCGAAAACAAAGAAGTTTCTCAGAAAGCTTCTTTCTCTTTGTTATCGGAGGATATTTCCTTTGGCCCTATAGACTTCACAGGGATCCGAAATATCTGTTCTCAGATTCCACAGAAATAAGGCTAGCAAAGAGATCCACGAAATACAGATGTAACTCTGTGAGTGGAAGTCACACATCACAGAGCAGTTTCTCAGAAAGCTTCTTTCCAGATTTCATCTGAGGATATTTCCTTTTTCACCATAGCCCTCTATGGGCTTCCAAATATCACTTTGCCAATTCCACAAGAACTGTCTTAGCGAAAGGCTTCTTGAGGGGAAAGCTGTAACTCTGTGAGATGATTTCACAGAACACAAAGAAGTTTCTCAGAAAGCTTCTTTCTCTTTGTTATCGGAGGATATTTCCTTTGCCCTATAGTCTTCAAAGGGATCCGAAATATCTGTTCTCAGATTCCACAGAAATAAGGCTAGCAAAGAGATCCACGAAATACAGATGTAACTCTGTGAGATGAATTAACAGAACACTAAGCAGTTTCTCAGAAAGCTTCTTTCCAGATTTCATCTGGGGATATTTCCTTTTTCACCAGAGCCCTCTATTGGCTTCCAAATATCACTTTGCCAATTCCACAAGAACTGTCTTAGCGAAAGGCTTCTTGAGGGGAAAGGTGTAACTCTGTGAGATGATTTCACGGAACACAAAGAAGTTTCTCAGAAAGCTTCTTTCTCTTTGTTATCGGAGGATATTTCCTTTGGCCCTATAGTCTTCAAAGGGATCCGAAATATCTGTTCTCAGATTCCACAGAAATAAGGCTAGCAAAGAGATTCACGAAATACAGATGTAACTCTGTGAGTTGAATTAACAGAACACTAAGCAGTTTCTCTGAAAGCTTCTTTCCAGATTTCATCTGAGGATATTTCCTTTTTCACCATAGCCCTCTATGGGCTTCCAAATATCACTTTGCCAATTCCACAAGAACTGTCTTAGCGAAAGGCTTCTTGAAGGGAAAGCTCTAACTCTGTGAGATGATTTCACCGAAAACAAAGAAGTTTCTCAGAAAGCTTGTTTCTCTTTGTTATCGGAGGATATTTCCTTTGGCCCTATAGTATTAAAAGGGATCCGAAGTATCTGTTCTCAGATTCCACAGAAATAAGGCTAGCAAAGAGATCCACGAAATACAGATGTAACTCTGTGAGTGGAAGTCACACATCACAGAGCAGTTTCTCAGAAAGCTTCTTTCCAGATTTCATCTGAGGATATTTCCCTTTTCACCATAGCCCTCTATGGGCTTCCAAATATCACTTTGCCAATTCCACAAGAACTGTCTTAGCGAAAGGCTTCTTGAGGGAAAAGCTGTAACTCTGTGAGATGATTTCACAGAACACAAAGAAGTTTCTCAGAAAGCTTCTTTCTCTTTGTTATCGGAGGATATTTCCTTTGGCCCTATTGTCTTCAAAGGGATCCGAAATATCTGTTCTCAGATTCCACAGAAATAAGGCTAGCAAAGAGATCCACGAAATACAGATGTAACTCTGTGAGATGAATGAACATAACACTAAGCAGTTTCTCAGAAAGCTTCTCTCCAGATTTCATCTGAGGATATTTCCTTTTTCACCATAGCCCTCTATGGGCTTCCAAATATCACTTTGCCAATTCCACAAGAACTGTCTTAGCGAAAGGCTTCTTGAGGGGAAAGCTGTAACTCTGTGAGATGATTTCACAGAACACAAAGAAGTTTCTAAGAAAGCTTCTTTCTCTTTGTTATCGGAGGATATTTCCTTTGCCCTATAGTCTTCAGAGGGATCCGAAATATCTGTTCTCAGATTCCACAGAAATAAGGCTAGCAAAGAGATCCACGAAATACAGATGTAACTCTGTGAGATGAATTAACAGAACACTAAGCAGTTTCTCAGAAAGCTTCTTTCCAGATTTCATCTGGGGATATTTCCTTTTTCACCAGAGCCCTCTATGGGCTTCCAAATATCACTTTGCCAATTCCACAAGAACTGTCTTAGCGAAAGGCTTCTTGAGGGGAAAGCTGTAACTCTGTGAGATGATTTCACAGAACACAAAGAAGTTTCTCAGAAAGCTTCTTTCTCTTTGTTATCGGAGGACATTTCCTTTGGCCCTATAGTCTTCAAAGGGATCCGAAATATCTGTTCTCAGATTCCACAGAAATAAGGCTAGCAAAGAGATTCACGAAATACAGATGTAACTCTCTGAGTTGAATTAACAGAACACTAAGCAGTTTCTCAGAAAGCTTCTTTCCAGATTTCATCTGAGGATATTTCCTTTTTCACCATAGCCCTCTAAGGGCTTCCAAATATCACTTTGCCAATTCCACAAGAAGTGTCTTAGCGAAAGGCTTCTTGAGGGGAAAGGTGTAACTCTGTGAGATGATTTCACAGAACACAAAGAAGTTTCTCAGAAAGCTTCTTTCTCTTTGTTATCGGAGTTTATTTCCTTTGGCCCTATAGTCCTCAAAGGGATCCGAAATATCTGTTCTCAGACTCCACAGAAATAAGGCTAGCAAAGAGATCCATGAAATACAGATGTAACTCTGTGAGATGAATTAACAGAACACTAAGGAGTTTCTCCGAAAGCTTCTTTCCAGATTTCATCTGAGGATATTTCCTTTTTCACCAGAGCCCTCTATGGGCTTCCAAATATCACTTTGCCAATTCCACAAGAACTGTCTTAGCGAAAGGCTTCTTGAGGGGAAAGCTGTAACTCTGTGAGATGATTTCACAGAACACAAAGAAGTTTCTCAGAAAGCTTCTTTCTCTTTGTTATCGGAGGACATTTCCTTTGGCCCTATAGTCTTCAAAGGGATCCGAAATATCTGTTCTCAGATTCCACAGAAATAAGGCTAGCAAAGAGATTCACGAAATACAGATGTAACTCTCTGAGTTGAATTAACAGAACACTAAGCAGTTTCTCAGAAAGCTTCTTTCCAGATTTCATCTGAGGATATTTCCTTTTTCACCATAGCCCTCTAAGGGCTTCCAAATATCACTTTGCCAATTCCACAAGAAGTGTCTTAGCGAAAGGCTTCTTGAGGGGAAAGGTGTAACTCTGTGAGATGATTTCACAGAACACAAAGAAGTTTCTCAGAAAGCTTCTTTCTCTTTGTTATCGGAGTTTATTTCCTTTGGCCCTATAGTCCTCAAAGGGATCCGAAATATCTGTTCTCAGACTCCACAGAAATAAGGCTAGCAAAGAGATCCATGAAATACAGATGTAACTCTGTGAGATGAATTAACAGAACACTAAGGAGTTTCTCCGAAAGCTTCTTTCCAGATTTCATCTGAGGATATTTCCTTTTTCACCGTAGCCCTCTATGGGCTTCAAAATATCACTTTGCCAATTCCACAAGAAGTGTCTTAGGGAAAGGCTTCTTGAGGGGAAAGCTGTAACTCTGTGAGATGAATTCACAGAACACAAAGAAGTTTCTCAGAAAGCTTCTTTCTCTTTGTTATCGGAGGATATTTCCTTTGGCCCTATAGTCTTCAAAGGGATCCGAAATATCTGTTCTCAGATTCCTCAGAAATAAGGCTAGCAAAGAGATCCACGAAATACAGATGTAACACTGTGAGTGGAAGTTACACATCACAGATTAGTTTCTCAGAAAGCTTCTTTCCAGATTTCATCTGAGGATATTTCCTTTTTCACCATAACCCTCTATGGGCGTCCAAATATCACTTTACCAATTCCACAAGAACTGTCTTAGCGAAAGGCTTCTTGAGGGGAAAGCTGTAACTCTGTGAGATGATTTCAAAGAACACAAAGAAGTTTCTCAGAAAGCTTCTTTCTCTTTGTTATCGGAGGATATTTCCTTTGGCCCTATAGTCTTCAAAGTGATCCGAAATATCTGTTCTCAGTTTCCACAGAAATAAGGCTAGCAAAGAGATCCACGAAATACAGATGTAACTCTGTGAGATGAATTAACAGAACACTAAGCAGTTTCTCAGAAAGCTTCTTTCCAGATTTCATCTGAGGATATTTCCTTTTTCACCAGAGCCCTCTCTGGGCTTTCAAATATCACTTTGCCAATTCCACAAGAACTGTCTTAGCGAAAGGCTTCTTCAGGGGAAAGGTGTAACTCTGTGAGACGATTTCACAGAACACAAAGAAGTTTCTCAGTAAGCTTCTTTCTCTTTGTTATAGGAGGGTATTTCCTTTGGCCCTATAGTCTTCAAAGGGATCCGAAATATCTGTTCTCAGATTCCATAGAAATAAGGCTAGCAAAGAGATCCACAAAATACAGATGTAACTCTGTGAGATGAATTAACAGAACACTAAGCAGTTTCTCAGAAAGCTTCTTTCCAGAATTCATCTGAGGATATTTCCTTTTTCACCACAGCCCTCTATGGGCTTCCAAATATCACTTTGCCTATTCCACAAGAACTGTCTTAGCGAAAGGCTTCTTGAGGGGAAAGCTCTACCTCTGTGAGATGATTTCACCGAACACAAAGAACATTCTCAGAAAGCTTCTTTCTCTTTGTTATCGGAGGATATTTCCTTTGGCCCTATAGTCTTCAAAGGGATCCGAAATATCTGTTCTCAGATTCCACAGAAATAAGGCTACCAAAGAGATCCACGAAATGCAGATGTAACTCTGTGAGATGAATTAACAGAACACTAAGCTGTTTCTCAGAAAGCTTCTTTCTCGATTTCATCTGAGGATATTTCCTTTTTCACCATAGCCCTCTATGGGCTTCCAAATATCACTTTGCCAATTCCACAAGAACTGTGTTAGCGAAAGGCTTCTTGAGTGGAAAGCTGTAACTCTGTGAGATGATTTCACAGAACACAAAGAAGTTTCTCAGAAAGCTTCTTTCTCTTTGTTATCGGATGATATTTCCTTTGGCCCTATAGTCTTCAAAGGGATCCGAAATATCTGTTCTCAGATTCCACAGAAATAAGGCTAGCAAAGAGATCCACGAAATACAGATGTAACTCTGTGAGATGAATTAACAGAACACTAAGCAGTTTCTCAGAAAGCTTCTTTCCAGATTTCATCTGAGGATATTTCCATTTTCACCATAGCCCTCTAAGGGCTTCCAAATATCACTTTGCCAATTCCACAAGAACTGTCTTAGCGAAAGGCTTCTTGAGGGGAAATCTGTAACTCTGTGAGATGATTTCACCGAACACAAAGAAGTTTCTCAGAAAGCTTCTTTCTCTTTGTTATCGGAGGATATTTCCTTTGGCCCTATAGTCTTCAAAGGGATCCGAAATATCTGTTCTCAGATTCCACAGAAATAAGGCTAGCAAAGAGATCCACGAAATACAGATGTAACTCTGTGAGATGAATTAACAGAACACTAAGCAGTTTCTCAGAAAGCTTCTTTCCAGATTTCATCTGAGGATATTTCCTTTTTCACCATAGCCCTCTATGGGCTTCCAAATATCACTTTGCCAATTCCACAAGAACTGTCTTAGCGAAAGGCTTCTTGAGGGGAAAGGTGTAACTCTGTGAGATGATTTCACAGAACACAAAGAAGTTTCTCAGAAAGCTTCTTTCTCTTTGTTATCGGAGGATATTTCCTTTGGCCCTATAGTCTTCAAAGGGATCCGAAATATCTGTTCTCAGATTCCACAGAAATAAGGCTAGCAAAGAGATTCACGAAATACAGATGTAACTCTGTGAGATGAATTAACAGAACACTAAGCAGTTTCTCAGAAAGCTTCTTTCCAGATTTCATCTGAGGATATTTCCTTTTTCACCATAGCCCTCTATGGGCTTCCAAATATCACTTTGCCAATTACACAAGAACTGTCTTAGCGAAAGGCTTCTTGAGGGGAAAGGTGTAACTCTGTGAGATGATTTCACAGAACACAAAGAAGTTTCTCAGAAAACTTCTTTCTCTTTGTTATCGGAGGATATTTCCTTTGGCCCTATAGTCTTCAAAGGGATCCGAAATATCTGTTCTCAGATTCCACAGAAATAAGGCTAGCAAAGAGATCCACGAAATACAGATGTAACTCTGTGAGTGGAAGTCACACATCACATAGCAGTTTCTCAGAAAGCTTCTTTCCAGATTTCATCTGAGGATATTTCCTTTTTCACCATAGCCCTCTATGGGCTTCCAAATATCACTTTGCCCATTCCACAAGAACTGTCTTAGCGAAAGGCTTCTTGAGGGGAAAGCTGTAACTCTGTGAGATGATTTCACAGAACACAAAGAAGTTTCTCACAAAGCTTCTTTCTCTTTGTTATCGGAGGATATTTCCTTTGGCCCTATCGTCTTCAAAGGGATCCGAAATATCTGTTCTCAGATTCCACAGAAATAGGGCTAGCAAAGAGATCCACGAAACACAGATGTAACTCTGTGAGTGGAAGTCACAAATCACAGAGCAGTTTCTCAGAAAGCTTCTTTCCAGATTTCATCTGAGGATATTTCCCTTTTCACCATAGCCCTCTATGGGCTTCCAAATATCACTTTGCCAAGTCCACAAGAACTGTCTTAGTGAAAGACTTCTTGAGGGGAAAGCTGTAGCTCTGTGAGATGATTTCACAGAACACAAGGAAGTTTCTCAGAAAGCTTCTTTCTCTTTGTTATCAGAGGATAGTTCCTTTGGCCCTATTGTCTGCAAAGGGATCCGAAATATCTGTTCTCAGATTCCACAGAAATAAGTCTAGCAAAGAGATCCACGAAATACTGATGTAACCCTGTGAGATGAATGAACAGAACACTAAGCAGTTTCTCAGAAAGCTTCTTTCCAGATTTCATCTGAGGATATTTCCTTTTTCACCATAGCCCTCTATGGGCTTCCAAATATCACTTTGCCAATTCCACAAGAACTGTCTTATCGAAAGGCTTCTTGAGGGGAAGCTGTAACTCTCTGAGATGATTTCACAGAACACAAAGAAGTTTCTCAGAAAGCTTCTTTCTCTTTGTTATCGGAGGATATTTCCTTTGGCCCTATAGTCTTCAAAGTGATCCGAAATATCTGTTCTCAGATTCCACAGAAATAAGGCTAGCAAAGAGATCCACGAAATACAGATGTAACTCTGTGAGATGAATTAACAGAACACTAAGCAGTTACTCAGAAAGCTTCTTTCCAGATCATCTGAGGATATTTCCTTTTTCACCATAGCCCTCTATGGGCTTCCAAATATCACTTTGCCAATTCCACAAGAACTGTCTTAGCGAAAGGCTTCTTGAGGGGAAAGCTGTAACTCTGTGAGATGATTTCACAGAACACAAAGAAGTTTCTCAGAAAGCTTCTTTCTCTTTGGTATCGGAGGATATTTCCTTTGGCCCTATAGTCTTCAAAGGGATCCGAAATACCTGTTCTCAGATTCCACAGAAATAAGGCTAGCAAAGAGATTCACGAAATACAGATGTAACTCTGTGAGTTGAATTAACAGAACACTAAGCAGTTTCTCAGAAAGCTTCTTTCCAGATTTCATCTGAGGATATTTCCTTTTTCACCATAGCCCTCTAAGGGCTTCCAAATATCACTTGCCAATTCCACAAGAAGTGTCTTAGCGAAAGGCTTCTTGAGGGGAAAGGTGTAACTCTGTGAGATGATTTCACAGAACACAAAGAAGTTTCTCAGAAAACTTCTTTCTCTTTGTTATCGGAGTTTATTTCCTTTGGCCCTATAGTCCTCAAAGGGATCCGAAATATCTGTTCTCAGACTCCACAGAAATAAGGCTAGCAAAGAGATCCATGAAAAACAGATGTAACTCTGTGAGATGAATTAACAGAACACTAAGGAGTTTCTCCGAAAGCTTCTTTCCAGATTTCATCTGAGGATAATTCCTTTTTCACCGTAGCCCTCTATGGGCTTCAAAATATCACTTTGCCAATTCCACAAGAAGTGTCTTAGGGAAAGGCTTCTTGAGGGGAAAGCTGTAACTCTGTGAGATGAATTCACAGAACACAAAGAAGTTTCTCAGAAAGCTTCTTTCTCTTTGTTATCGGAGGATATTTCCTTTGGCCCTATAGTCTTCAAAGGGATCCGAAATATCTGTTCTCAGATTCCACAGAAATAAGGCTAGCAAAGAGATCCACGAAATACAGATGTAACACTGTGAGTGGAAGTTACACATCACAGATTAGTTTCTCAGAAAGCTTCTTTCCAGATTTCATCTGAGGATATTTCCTTTTTCACCATAGCCCTCTATGGGCGTCCAAATATCACTTTACCAATTCCACAAGAACTGTCTTAGCGAAAGGCTTCTTGAGGGGAAAGCTGTAACTCTGTGAGATGATTTCAAAGAACACAAAGAAGTTTCTCAGAAAGCTTCTTTCTCTTTGTTATCGGAGGATATTTCCTTTGGCCCTATAGTCTTCAAAGTGATCCGAAATATCTGTTCTCAGATTCCACAGAAATAAGGCTAGCAAAGAGATCCACGAAATACAGATGTAACTCTGTGAGATGAATTAACAGAACACTAAGCAGTTTCTCAGAAAGCTTCTTTCCAGATTTCATCTGAGGATATTTCCTTTTTCACCAGAGCCCTCTCTGGGCTTTCAAATATCACTTTGCCAATTCCACAAGAACTGTCTTAGCGAAAGGCTTCTTCAGGGGAAAGGTGTAACTCTGTGAGACGATTTCACAGAACACAAAGAAGTTTCTCAGTAAGCTTCTTTCTCTTTGTTATAGGAGGGTATTTCCTTTGGCCCTATAGTCTTCAAAGGGATCCGAAATATCTGTTCTCAGATTCCACAGAAATAAGGCTAGCAAAGAGATCCACGAAATACAGATGTAACTCTGTGAGATGAATTAACAGAACACTAATCAGCTTCTCAGAAAGTTTCTTTCCAGATTTCATATGAGGATATTTCCTTTTTCACCATAGCCCTCTATGGGCTTCCAAATATCACTTTGCCTATTCCACAAGAACTGTCTTAGCGAAAGGCTTCTTGAGGGGAAAGCTGTAACTCTGTGAGATGATTTCACAGAACACAAAGAAGTTTCTCAGAAAGCTTCTTTCTCTTTGTTATCGGAGGATATTTCCTTTGGCCCTATAGTCTTCAAAGGGATCCGAAATATCTGTTCTCAGATTCCACAGAAATAAGGCTACCAAAGAGATCCACGAAATGCAGATGTAACTCTGTGAGATGAATTAACAGAACACTAAGCTGTTTCTCAGAAAGCTTCTTTCTCGATTTCATCTGAGGATATTTCCTTTTTCACCATAGCCCTCTATGGGCTTCCAAATATCACTATGCCAATTCCACAAGAACTGTCTTAGCGAAAGGCTTCTTGAGTGGAAAGCTGTAACTCTGTGAGATGATTTCACAGAACACAAAGAAGTTTCTCAGAAAGCTTCTTTCTCTTTGTTATCGGAGGATATTTCCTTTGGCCCTATAGTCTTCAAAGGGATCCGAAATATCTGTTCTCAGATTCCACAGAAATAAGGCTAGCAAAGAGATCCACGAAATACAGATGTAACACTGTGAGTGGAAGTTACACATCACAGATTAGTTTCTCAGAAAGCTTCTTTCCAGATTTCATCTGAGGATATTTCCTTTTTCACCATAGCCCTCTATGGGCGTCCAAATATCACTTTACCAATTCCACAAGAACTGTCTTAGCGAAAGGCTTCTTGAGGGGAAAGCTGTAACTCTGTGAGATGATTTCAAAGAACACAAAGAAGTTTCTCAGAAAGCTTCTTTCTCTTTGTTATCGGAGGATATTTCCTTTGGCCCTATAGTCTTCAAAGTGATCCGAAATATCTGTTCTCAGATTCCACAGAAATAAGGCTAGCAAAGAGATCCACGAAATACAGATGTAACTCTGTGAGATGAATTAACAGAACACTAAGCAGTTTCTCAGAAAGCTTCTTTCCAGATTTCATCTGAGGATATTTCCTTTTTCACCAGAGCCCTCTCTGGGCTTTCAAATATCACTTTGCCAATTCCACAAGAACTGTCTTAGCGAAAGGCTTCTTCAGGGGAAAGGTGTAACTCTGTGAGACGATTTCACAGAACACAAAGAAGTTTCTCAGTAAGCTTCTTTCTCTTTGTTATAGGAGGGTATTTCCTTTGGCCCTATAGTCTTCAAAGGGATCCGAAATATCTGTTCTCAGATTCCACAGAAATAAGGCTAGCAAAGAGATCCACGAAATACAGATGTAACTCTGTGAGATGAATTAACAGAACACTAATCAGCTTCTCAGAAAGTTTCTTTCCAGATTTCATCTGAGGATATTTCCTTTTTCACCATAGCCCTCTATGGGCTTCCAAATATCACTTTGCCAATTCCACAAGAACTGTCTTAGCGAAAGGCTTCTTGAGGGGAAAGCTGTAACTCTGTGAGATGATTTCACAGAACACAAAGAAGTTTCTCAGAAAGCTTCTTTCTCTTTGTTATCGGAGGATATTTCCTTTGGCCCTATAGTCTTCAAAGGGATCCGAAATATCTGTTCTCAGATTCCACAGAAATAAGGCTACCAAAGAGATCCACGAAATGCAGATGTAACTCTGTGAGATGAATTAACAGAACACTAAGCTGTTTCTCAGAAAGCTTCTTTCTCGATTTCATCTGAGGATATTTCCTTTTTCACCATAGCCCTCTATGGGCTTCCAAATATCACTTTGCCAATTCCACAAGAACTGTCTTAGCGAAAGGCTTCTTGAGTGGAAAGCTGTAACTCTGTGAGATGATTTCACAGAACACAAAGAAGTTTCTCAGAAAGCTTCTTTCTCTTTGTTATCGGAGGATATTTCCTTTGGCCCTATAGTCTTCAAAGGGATCCGAAATATCTGTTCTCAGATTCCACAGAAATAAGGCTAGCAAAGAGATCCACGAAATACAGATGTAACTCTGTGAGATGAATTAACAGAACACTAAGCAGTTTCTCAGAAAGCTTCTTTCCAGATTTCATCTGAGGATATTTCCATTTTCACCATAGCCCTCTAAGGGCTTCCAAATATCACTTTGCCAATTCCACAAGAACTGTCTTAGCGAAAGGCTTCTTGAGGGGAAATCTGTAACTCTGTGAGATGATTTCACCGAACACAAAGAAGTTTCTCAGAAAGCTTCTTTCTCTTTGTTATCGGAGGATATTTCCTTTGGCCCTATAGTCTTCAAAGGGATCCGAAATATCTGTTCTCAGATTCCACAGAAATAAGGCTAGCAAAGAGATCCACGAAATACAGATGTAACTCTGTGAGATGAATTAACAGAACACTAAGCAGTTTCTCAGAAAGCTTCTTTCCAGATTTCATCTGAGGATATTTCCTTTTTCACCATAGCCCTCTATGGGCTTCCAAATATCACTTTGCCAATTCCACAAGAACTGTCTTAGCGAAAGGCTTCTTGAGGGGAAAGGTGTAACTCTGTGAGATGATTTCACAGAACACAAAGAAGTTTCTCAGAAAGCTTCTTTCTCTTTGTTATCGGAGGATATTTCCTTTGGCCCTATAGTCTTCAAAGGGATCCGAAATATCTGTTCTCAGATTCCACAGAAATAAGGCTAGCAAAGAGATTCACGAAATACAGATGTAACTCTGTGAGATGAATTAACAGAACACTAAGCAGTTTCTCAGAAAGCTTCTTTCCAGATTTCATCTGAGGATATTTCCTTTTTCACCATAGCCCTCTATGGGCTTCCAAATATCACTTTGCCAATTACACAAGAACTGTCTTAGCGAAAGGCTTCTTGAGGGGAAAGGTGTAACTCTGTGAGATGATTTCACAGAACACAAAGAAGTTTCTCAGAAAGCTTCTTTCTCTTTGTTATCGGAGGATATTTCCTTTGGCCCTATAGTCTTCAAAGGGATCCGAAATATCTGTTCTCAGATTCCACAGAAATAAGGCTAGCAAAGAGATCCACGAAATACAGATGTAACACTGTGAGTGGAAGTTACACATCACAGATTAGTTTCTCAGAAAGCTTCTTTCCAGATTTCATCTGAGGATATTTCCTTTTTCACCATAGCCCTCTATGGGCGTCCAAATATCACTTTACCAATTCCACAAGAACTGTCTTAGCGAAAGGCTTCTTGAGGGGAAAGCTGTAACTCTGTGAGATGATTTCAAAGAACACAAAGAAGTTTCTCAGAAAGCTTCTTTCTCTTTGTTATCGGAGGATATTTCCTTTGGCCCTATAGTCTTCAAAGTGATCCGAAATATCTGTTCTCAGATTCCACAGAAATAAGGCTAGCAAAGAGATCCACGAAATACAGATGTAACTCTGTGAGATGAATTAACAGAACACTAAGCAGTTTCTCAGAAAGCTTCTTTCCAGATTTCATCTGAGGATATTTCCTTTTTCACCAGAGCCCTCTCTGGGCTTTCAAATATCACTTTGCCAATTCCACAAGAACTGTCTTAGCGAAAGGCTTCTTCAGGGGAAAGGTGTAACTCTGTGAGACGATTTCACAGAACACAAAGAAGTTTCTCAGTAAGCTTCTTTCTCTTTGTTATAGGAGGGTATTTCCTTTGGCCCTATAGTCTTCAAAGGGATCCGAAATATCTGTTCTCAGATTCCACAGAAATAAGGCTAGCAAAGAGATCCACGAAATACAGATGTAACTCTGTGAGATGAATTAACAGAACACTAATCAGCTTCTCAGAAAGTTTCTTTCCAGATTTCATCTGAGGATATTTCCTTTTTCACCATAGCCCTCTATGGGCTTCCAAATATCACTTTGCCTATTCCACAAGAACTGTCTTAGCGAAAGGCTTCTTGAGGGGAAAGCTGTAACTCTGTGAGATGATTTCACAGAACACAAAGAAGTTTCTCAGAAAGCTTCTTTCTCTTTGTTATCGGAGGATATTTCCTTTGGCCCTATAGTCTTCAAAGGGATCCGAAATATCTGTTCTCAGATTCCACAGAAATAAGGCTACCAAAGAGATCCACGAAATGCAGATGTAACTCTGTGAGATGAATTAACAGAACACTAAGCTGTTTCTCAGAAAGCTTCTTTCTCGATTTCATCTGAGGATATTTCCTTTTTCACCATAGCCCTCTATGGGCTTCCAAATATCACTATGCCAATTCCACAAGAACTGTCTTAGCGAAAGGCTTCTTGAGTGGAAAGCTGTAACTCTGTGAGATGATTTCACAGAACACAAAGAAGTTTCTCAGAAAGCTTCTTTCTCTTTGTTATCGGAGGATATTTCCTTTGGCCCTATAGTCTTCAAAGGGATCCGAAATATCTGTTCTCAGATTCCACAGAAATAAGGCTAGCAAAGAGATCCACGAAATACAGATGTAACACTGTGAGTGGAAGTTACACATCACAGATTAGTTTCTCAGAAAGCTTCTTTCCAGATTTCATCTGAGGATATTTCCTTTTTCACCATAGCCCTCTATGGGCGTCCAAATATCACTTTACCAATTCCACAAGAACTGTCTTAGCGAAAGGCTTCTTGAGGGGAAAGCTGTAACTCTGTGAGATGATTTCAAAGAACACAAAGAAGTTTCTCAGAAAGCTTCTTTCTCTTTGTTATCGGAGGATATTTCCTTTGGCCCTATAGTCTTCAAAGTGATCCGAAATATCTGTTCTCAGATTCCACAGAAATAAGGCTAGCAAAGAGATCCACGAAATACAGATGTAACTCTGTGAGATGAATTAACAGAACACTAAGCAGTTTCTCAGAAAGCTTCTTTCCAGATTTCATCTGAGGATATTTCCTTTTTCACCAGAGCCCTCTCTGGGCTTTCAAATATCACTTTGCCAATTCCACAAGAACTGTCTTAGCGAAAGGCTTCTTCAGGGGAAAGGTGTAACTCTGTGAGACGATTTCACAGAACACAAAGAAGTTTCTCAGTAAGCTTCTTTCTCTTTGTTATAGGAGGGTATTTCCTTTGGCCCTATAGTCTTCAAAGGGATCCGAAATATCTGTTCTCAGATTCCACAGAAATAAGGCTAGCAAAGAGATCCACGAAATACAGATGTAACTCTGTGAGATGAATTAACAGAACACTAATCAGCTTCTCAGAAAGTTTCTTTCCAGATTTCATCTGAGGATATTTCCTTTTTCACCATAGCCCTCTATGGGCTTCCAAATATCACTTTGCCAATTCCACAAGAACTGTCTTAGCGAAAGGCTTCTTGAGGGGAAAGCTGTAACTCTGTGAGATGATTTCACAGAACACAAAGAAGTTTCTCAGAAAGCTTCTTTCTCTTTGTTATCGGAGGATATTTCCTTTGGCCCTATAGTCTTCAAAGGGATCCGAAATATCTGTTCTCAGATTCCACAGAAATAAGGCTACCAAAGAGATCCACGAAATGCAGATGTAACTCTGTGAGATGAATTAACAGAACACTAAGCTGTTTCTCAGAAAGCTTCTTTCTCGATTTCATCTGAGGATATTTCCTTTTTCACCATAGCCCTCTATGGGCTTCCAAATATCACTTTGCCAATTCCACAAGAACTGTCTTAGCGAAAGGCTTCTTGAGTGGAAAGCTGTAACTCTGTGAGATGATTTCACAGAACACAAAGAAGTTTCTCAGAAAGCTTCTTTCTCTTTGTTATCGGAGGATATTTCCTTTGGCCCTATAGTCTTCAAAGGGATCCGAAATATCTGTTCTCAGATTCCACAGAAATAAGGCTAGCAAAGAGATCCACGAAATACAGATGTAACTCTGTGAGATGAATTAACAGAACACTAAGCAGTTTCTCAGAAAGCTTCTTTCCAGATTTCATCTGAGGATATTTCCATTTTCACCATAGCCCTCTAAGGGCTTCCAAATATCACTTTGCCAATTCCACAAGAACTGTCTTAGCGAAAGGCTTCTTGAGGGGAAATCTGTAACTCTGTGAGATGATTTCACCGAACACAAAGAAGTTTCTCAGAAAGCTTCTTTCTCTTTGTTATCGGAGGATATTTCCTTTGGCCCTATAGTCTTCAAAGGGATCCGAAATATCTGTTCTCAGATTCCACAGAAATAAGGCTAGCAAAGAGATCCACGAAATACAGATGTAACTCTGTGAGATGAATTAACAGAACACTAAGCAGTTTCTCAGAAAGCTTCTTTCCAGATTTCATCTGAGGATATTTCCTTTTTCACCATAGCCCTCTATGGGCTTCCAAATATCACTTTGCCAATTCCACAAGAACTGTCTTAGCGAAAGGCTTCTTGAGGGGAAAGGTGTAACTCTGTGAGATGATTTCACAGAACACAAAGAAGTTTCTCAGAAAGCTTCTTTCTCTTTGTTATCGGAGGATATTTCCTTTGGCCCTATAGTCTTCAAAGGGATCCGAAATATCTGTTCTCAGATTCCACAGAAATAAGGCTAGCAAAGAGATTCACGAAATACAGATGTAACTCTGTGAGATGAATTAACAGAACACTAAGCAGTTTCTCAGAAAGCTTCTTTCCAGATTTCATCTGAGGATATTTCCTTTTTCACCATAGCCCTCTATGGGCTTCCAAATATCACTTTGCCAATTACACAAGAACTGTCTTAGCGAAAGGCTTCTTGAGGGGAAAGGTGTAACTCTGTGAGATGATTTCACAGAACACAAAGAAGTTTCTCAGAAAGCTTCTTTCTCTTTGTTATCGGAGGATATTTCCTTTGGCCCTATAGTCTTCAAAGGGATCCGAAATATCTGTTCTCAGATTCCACAGAAATAAGGCTAGCAAAGAGATCCACGAAATACAGATGTAACTCTGTGAGTGGAAGTCACACATCACATAGCAGTTTCTCAGAAAGCTTCTTTCCAGATTTCATCTGAGGATATTTCCTTTTTCACCATAGCCCTCTAAGGGCTTCCAAATATCACTTGCCAATTCCACAAGAAGTGTCTTAGCGAAAGGCTTCTTGAGGGGAAAGGTGTAACTCTGTGAGATGATTTAGCAGAACACAAAGAAGTTTCTCAGAAAGCTTCTTTCTCTTTGTTATCGGAGTTTATTTCCTTTGGCCCTATAGTCCTCAAAGGGATCCGAAATATCTGTTCTCAGACTCCACAGAAATAAGGCTAGCAAAGAGATCCATGAAATACAGATGTAACTCTGTGAGATGAATTAACAGAACACTAAGGAGTTTCTCCGAAAGCTTCTTTCCAGATTTCATCTGAGGATATTTCCTTTTTCACCGTAGCCCTCTATGGGCTTCAAAATATCACTTTGCCAATGCCACAAGAAGTGTCTTAGGGAAAGGCTTCTTGAGGGGAAAGCTGTAACTGTGTGAGATGAATTCACAGAACACAAAGAAGTTTCTCAGAAAGCTTCTTTCTCTTTGTTATCGGAGGATATTTCCTTTGGCCCTATAGTCTTCAAAGGGATCCGAAATATCTGTTCTCAGATTCCACAGAAATAAGGCTAGCAAAGAGATCCACGAAATACAGATGTAACACTGTGAGTGGAAGTTACACATCAAAGATTAGTTTCTCAGAAAGCTTCTTTCCAGATTTCATCTGAGGATATTTCCTTTTTCACCATAGCCCTCTATGGGCGTCCAAATATCACTTTACCAATTCCACAAGAACTGTCTTAGCGAAAGGCTTCTTGAGGGGAAAGCTGTAACTCTGTGAGATGATTTCAAAGAACACAAAGAAGTTTCTCAGAAAGCTTCCTTCTCTTTGTTATCGGAGGATATTTCCTTTGGCCCTATAGTCTTCAAAGTGATCCGAAATATCTGTTCTCAGATTCCACAGAAATAAGGCTAGCAAAGAGATCCACGAAATACAGATGTAACTCTGTGAGATGAATTAACAGAACACTAAGCAGTTTCTCAGAAAGCTTCTTTCCAGATTTCATCTGAGGATATTTCCTTTTTCACCAGAGCCCTCACTGGGCTTTCAAATATCACTTTGCCAATTCCACAAGAACTGTCTTAGCGAAAGGCTTCTTCAGGGGAAAGGTGTAACTCTGTGAGACGATTTCACAGAACACAAAGAAGTTTCTCAGTAAGCTTCTTTCTCTTTGTTATAGGAGGGTATTTCCTTTGGCCCTATAGTCTTCAAAGGGATCCGAAATATCTGTTCTCAGATTCCCCAGAAATAAGGCTAGCAAAGAGATCCACGAAATACAGATGTAACTCTGTGAGATGAATTAACAGAACACTAATCAGCTTCTCAGAAAGTTTCTTTCCAGATTTCATCTGAGGATATTTCCTTTTTCACCATAGCCCTCTATGGGTTTCCAAATATCACTTTGCCTATTCCACAAGAACTGTCTTAGCGAAAGGCTTCTTGAGGGGAAAGCTGTAACTCTGTGAGATGATTTCACAGAACACAAAGAAGTTTCTCAGAAAGCTTCTTTCTCTTTGTTATCGGAGGATATTTCCTTTGGCCCTATAGTCTTCAAAGGGATCCGAAATATCTGTTCTCAGATTCCACAGAAATAAGGCTACCAAAGAGATCCACGAAATGCAGATGTAACTCTGTGAGATGAATTAACAGAACACTAAGCTGTTTCTCAGAAAGCTTCTTTCTCGATTTCATCTGAGGATATTTCCTTTTTCACCATAGCCCTCTATGGGCTTCCAAATATCACTTTGCCAATTCCACAAGAACTGTCTTAGCGAAAGGCTTCTTGAGTGGAAAGCTGTAACTCTGTGAGATGATTTCACAGAACACAAAGAAGTTTCTCAGAAAGCTTCTTTCTCTTTGTTATCGGAGGATATTTCCTTTGGCCCTATAGTCTTCAAAGGGATCCGAAATATCTGTTCTCAGATTCCACAGAAATAAGGCTAGCAAAGAGATCCACGAAATACAGATGTAACTCTGTGAGATGAATTAACAGAACACTAAGCAGTTTCTCAGAAAGCTTCTTTCCAGATTTCATCTGAGGATATTTCCATTTTCACCATAGCCCTCTAAGGGCTTCCAAATATCACTTTGCCAATTCCACAAGAACTGTCTTAGTAAAGGCTTCTTGAGGGGAAATCTGTAACTCTGTGAGATGATTTCACCGAACACAAAGAAGTTTCTCAGAAAGCTTCTTTCTCTTTGTTATCGGAGGATATTTCCTTTGGCCCTATAGTCTTCAAAGGGATCCGAAATATCTGTTCTCAGATTCCACAGAAATAAGGCTAGCAAAGAGATCCACGAAATACAGATGTAACTCTGTGAGATGAATTAACAGAACACTAAGCAGTTTCTCAGAAAGCTTCTTTCCAGATTTCATCTGGGGATATTTCCTTTTTCACCATAGCCCTCTATGGTCTTCCAAATATCACTTTGCCAATTCCACAAGAACTGTCTTAGCGAAAGGCTTCTTGAGGGGAAAGGTGTAACTCTGTGAGATGATTTCACAGAACACAAAGAAGTTTCTCAGAAAGCTTCTTTCTCTTTGTTATCGGAGGATATTTCCTTTGGCCCTATAGTCTTCAAAGGGATCCGAAATATCTGTTCTCAGATTCCACAGAAATAAGGCTAGCAAAGAGATTCACGAAATACAGATGTAACTCTGTGAGATGAATTAACAGAACACTAAGCAGTTTCTCAGAAAGCTTCTTTCCAGATTTCATCTGAGGATATTTCCTTTTTCACCATAGCCCTCTATGGGCTTCCAAATATCACTTTGCCAATTACACAAGAACTGTCTTAGCGAAAGGCTTCTTGAGGGGAAAGGTGTAACTCTGTGAGATGATTTCACAGAACACAAAGAAGTTTCTCAGAAAGCTTCTTTCTCTTTGTTATCGGAGGATATTTCCTTTGGCCCTATAGTCTTCAAAGGGATCCGAAATATCTGTTCTCAGATTCCACAGAAATAAGGCTAGCAAAGAGATCCACGAAATACAGATGTAACTCTGTGAGTGGAAGTCACACATCACATAGCAGTTTCTCAGAAAGCTTCTTTCCAGATTTCATCTGAGGATATTTCCTTTTTCACCATAGCCCTCTAAGGGCTTCCAAATATCACTTGCCAATTCCACAAGAAGTGTCTTAGCGAAAGGCTTCTTGAGGGGAAAGGTGTAACTCTGTGAGATGATTTAGCAGAACACAAAGAAGTTTCTCAGAAAGCTTCTTTCTCTTTGTTATCGGAGTTTATTTCCTTTGGCCCTATAGTCCTCAAAGGGATCCGAAATATCTGTTCTCAGACTCCACAGAAATAAGGCTAGCAAAGATATCCGTGAAATACAGATGTAACTCTGTGAGATGAATTAACAGAACACTAAGGAGTTTCTCCGAAAGCTTCTTTCCAGATTTCATCTGAGGATATTTCCTTTTTCACCGTAGCCCTCTATGGGCTTCAAAATATCACTTTGCCAATTCCACAAGAAGTGTCTTAGGGAAAGGCTTCTTGAGGGGAAAGCTGTAACTCTGTGAGATGAATTCACAGAACACAAAGAAGTTTCTCAGAAAGCTTCTTTCTCTTTGTTATCGGAGGATATTTCCTTTGGCCCTATAGTCTTCAAAGGGATCCGAAATATCTGTTCTCAGATTCCACAGAAATAAGGCCAGCAAAGAGATCCACGAAATACAGATGTAACACTGTGAGTGGAAGTTACACATCAAAGATTAGTTTCTCAGAAAGCTTCTTTCCAGATTTCATCTGAGGATATTTCCTTTTTCACCATAGCCCTCTATGGGCGTCCAAATATCACTTTACCAATTCCACAAGAACTGTCTTAGCGAAAGGCTTCTTGAGGGGAAAGCTGTAACTCTGTGAGATGATTTCAAAGAACACAAAGAAGTTTCTCAGAAAGCTTCCTTCTCTTTGTTATCGGAGGATATTTCCTTTGGCCCTATAGTCTTCAAAGTGATCCGAAATATCTGTTCTCAGATTCCACAGAAATAAGGCTAGCAAAGAGATCCACGAAATACAGATGTAACTCTGTGAGATGAATTAACAGAACACTAAGCAGTTTCTCAGAAAGCTTCTTTCCAGATTTCATCTGAGGATATTTCCTTTTTCACCAGAGCCCTCTCTGGGCTTTCAAATATCACTTTGCCAATTCCACAAGAACTGTCTTAGCGAAAGGCTTCTTCAGGGGAAAGGTGTAACTCTGTGAGCCGATTTCACAGAACACAAAGAAGTTTCTCAGTAAGCTTCTTTCTCTTTGTTATAGGAGGGTATTTCCTTTGGCCCTATAGTCTTCAAAGGGATCCGAAATATCTGTTCTCAGATTCCACAGAAATAAGGCTAGCAAAGAGATCCACGAAATACAGATGTAACTCTGTGAGATGAATTAACAGAACACTAATCAGCTTCTCAGAAAGTTTCTTTCCAGATTTCATCTGAGGATATTTCCTTTTTCACCATAGCCCTCTATGGGCTTCCAAATATCACTTTGCCTATTCCACAAGAACTGTCTTAGCGAAAGGCTTCTTGAGGGGAAAGCTGTAACTCTGTGAGATGATTTCACAGAACACAAAGAAGTTTCTCAGAAAGCTTCTTTCTCTTTGTTATCGGAGGATATTTCCTTTGGCCCTATAGTCTTCAAAGGGATCCGAAATATCTGTTCTCAGATTCCACAGAAATAAGGCTACCAAAGAGATCCACGAAATGCAGATGTAACTCTGTGAGATGAATTAACAGAACACTAAGCTGTTTCTCAGAAAGCTTCTTTCTCGATTTCATCTGAGGATATTTCCTTTTTCACCATAGCCCTCTATGGGCTTCCAAATATCACTTTGCCAATTCCACAAGAACTGTCTTAGCGAAAGGCTTCTTGAGTGGAAAGCTGTAACTCTGTGAGATGATTTCACAGAACACAAAGAAGTTTCTCAGAAAGCTTCTTTCTCTTTGTTATCGGAGGATATTTCCTTTGGCCCTATAGTCTTCAAAGGGATCCGAAATATCTGTTCTCAGATTCCACAGAAATAAGGCTAGCAAAGAGATCCACGAAATACAGATGTAACTCTGTGAGATGAATTAACAGAACACTAAGCAGTTTCTCAGAAAGCTTCTTTCCAGATTTCATCTGAGGATATTTCCATTTTCACCATAGCCCTCTAAGGGCTTCCAAATATCACTTTGCCAATTCCACAAGAACTGTCTTAGTGAAAGGCTTCTTGAGGGGAAATCTGTAACTCTGTGAGATGATTTCACCGAACACAAAGAAGTTTCTCAGAAAGCTTCTTTCTCTTTGTTATCGGAGGATATTTCCTTTGGCCCTATAGTCTTCAAAGGGATCCGAAATATCTGTTCTCAGATTCCACAGAAATAAGGCTAGCAAAGAGATCCACGAAATACAGATGTAACTCTGTGAGATGAATTAACAGAACACTAAGCAGTTTCTCAGAAAGCTTCTTTCCAGATTTCATCTGAGGATATTTCCTTTTTCACCATAGCCCTCTATGGTCTTCCAAATATCACTTTGCCAATTCCACAAGAACTGTCTTAGCGAAAGGCTTCTTGAGGGGAAAGGTGTAACTCTGTGAGATGATTTCACAGAACACAAAGAAGTTTCTCAGAAAGCTTCTTTCTCTTTGTTATCGGAGGATATTTCCTTTGGCCCTATAGTCTTCAAAGGGATCCGAAATATCTGTTCTCAGATTCCACAGAAATAAGGCTAGCAAAGAGATTCACGAAATACAGATGTAACTCTGTGAGATGAATTAACAGAACACTAAGCAGTTTCTCAGAAAGCTTCTTTCCAGATTTCATCTGAGGATATTTCCTTTTTCACCATAGCCCTCTATGGGCTTCCAAATATCACTTTGCCAATTCCACAAGAACTGTCTTAGCGAAAGGCTTCTTGAGGGGAAAGGTGTAACTCTGTGAGATGATTTCACAGAACACAAAGAAGTTTCTCAGAAAGCTTCTTTCTCTTTGTTATCGGAGGATATTTCCTTTGGCCCTATAGTCTTCAAAGGGATCCGAAATATCTGTTCTCAGATTCCACAGAAATAAGGCTAGCAAAGAGATCCACGAAATACAGATGTAACTCTGTGAGTGGAAGTCACACATCACATAGCAGTTTCTCAGAAAGCTTCTTTCCAGATTTCATCTGAGGATATTTCCTTTTTCACCATAGCCCTCTATGGGCTTCCAAATATCACTTTGCCCATTCCACAAGAACTGTCTTAGCGAAAGGCTTCTTGAGGGGAAAGCTGTAACTCTGTGAGATGATTTCACAGAACACAAAGAAGTTTCTCACAAAGCTTCTTTCTCTTTGTTATCGGAGGATATTTCCTTTGGCCCTATCGTCTTCAAAGGGATCCGAAATATCTGTTCTCAGATTCCACAGAAATAGGGCTAGCAAAGAGATCCACGAAACACAGATGTAACTCTGTGAGTGGAAGTCGCAAATCACAGAGCAGTTTCTCAGAAAGCTTCTTTCCAGATTTCATCTGAGGATATTTCCCTTTTCACCATAGCCCTCTATGGGCTTCCAAATATCACTTTGCCAATTCCACAAGAACTGTCTTAGTGAAAGACTTCTTGAGGGGAAAGCTGTAGCTCTGTGAGATGATTTCACAGAACACAAGGAAGTTTCTCAGAAAACTTCTTTCTCTTTGTTATCGGAGGATAGTTCCTTTGGCCCTATTGTCTGCAAAGGGATCCGAAATATCTGTTCTCAGATTCCACAGAAATAAGTCTAGCAAAGAGATCCACGAAATACTGATGTAACCCTGTGAGATGAATGAACAGAACACTAAGCAGTTTCTCAGAAAGCTTCTTTCCAGATTTCATCTGAGGATATTTCCTTTTTCACCATAGCCCTCTATGGGCTTCCAAATATCACTTTGCCAATTCCACAAGAACTGTCTTATCGAAAGGCTTCTTGAGGGGAAGCTGTAACTCTGTGAGATGATTTCACAGAACACAAAGAAGTTTCTCAGAAAGCTTCTTTCTCTTTGTTATCGGAGGATATTTCCTTTGGCCCTATAGTCTTCAAAGTGATCCGAAATATCTGTTCTCAGATTCCACAGAAATAAGGCTAGCAAAGAGATCCACGAAATACAGATGTAACTCTGTGAGATGAATTAACAGAACACTAAGCAGTTACTCAGAAAGCTTCTTTCCAGATCATCTGAGGATATTTCCTTTTTCACCATAGCCCTCTATGGGCTTCCAAATATCACTTTGCCAATTCTACAAGAACTGTCCTAGCGAAAGGCTTCTTGAGGGGAAAGCTGTAACTCTCTGAGATGATTTCACAGAACACAAAGAAGTTTCTCAGAAAGCTTCTTTCTCTTTGTTATCGGAGGATATTTCCTTTGGCCCTATAGTCTTCAAAGGGATCCGAAATATCTGTTCTCAGATTCCACAGAAATAAGGCTAGCAAAGAGATTCACGAAGTACAGATGTAACTCTGTGAGTGGAAGTCACACATCACAGAGCAGTTTCTCAGAAAGCTTCTTTCCAGATTTCATCTGAGGATATTTCCTTTTTCACCAGAGCCCTCTATGGGCTTCCAAATATCACTTTGCCAATTCCACAAGAACTGTCTTAGCGAAAGGCTTCTTGAGGGGAAAGCTGTAACTCTGTGAGATGATTTTACAGAACACAAAGAAGTTTCTCAGAAAGCTTCTTTCTCTTTGTTATCGGAGGATATTTCCTTTGGCCCTATAGTCTTCAAAGGGATCCGAAATATCTGTTCTCAGATTCCACAGAAATAAGGCTAGCAAAGAGATCCACGAAATACAGATGTAACTCTGTGAGTGGAAGTCACACATCACAGAGCAGTTTCTCAGAAAGCTTCTTTCCAGATTTCATCTGAGGATATTTCCCTTTTCACCATAGCCCTCTATGGGCTTCCAAATGTCACTTTGACAATTCCACAAGAACTGTCTTAGCGAAAGACTTCTTGAGGGGAAAGCAGTAACTCTGTGAGATGATTTCACAGAACACAAAGAAGTTTCTCAGAAAGCTTCTTTCTCTTTGTTATCGGAGGATATTTCCTTTGGCCCTATTGTCTTCAAAGGCATCCGAAATATCTGTTCTCAGATTCCACAGAAATAAGGCTAGCAAAGAGATCCACGAAATACAGATGTAACCCTGTGAGATGAATGAACAGAACACTAAGCAGTTTCTCAGAAAGCTTCTTTCCAGATTTCATCTGAGGATATTTCCTTTTTCACCATAGCCCTCTATGGGCTTCCAAATATCACTTTGCCAATTCCACAAGAACTGTCTTAGCGAAAGACTTCTTGAGGGGAAAACTGTAACTCTGTGAGATGGTTTCACAGAACACAAAGAAGTTTCTCAGAAAGCTTCTTTCTCTTTGTTATCGGAGGATATTTCCTTTGGACCTATAGTCTTCAAAGGGATCCGAAATATCTGTTCTCAGATTCCACAGAAATAAGGCTAGCAAAGAGATCCACGAAATACAGATGTAACTCTGTGAGATGAATTAACAGAACACTAAGCAGTTTCTCAGAAAGCTTCTTTCCAGATTTCATCTGAGGATATTTCCTTTTTCACCAGAGCCCTCTATGGGCTTCCAAATATCACTTTGCCAATTCCACAGGAAGTTTCTTAGCGAAAGGCTTCTTGAGGGGAAAGGTGTAACTCTGTGAGATGATTTCACAGAACACAAAGAAGTTTCTCAGAAAGCTTCTTTCTCTTTGTTATCGGAGGATATTTCCTTTGGCCCTATAGTCTTCAAAGGGATCCGAAATATCTGTTCTCAGATTCCACAGAAATAAGGCTAGCAAAGAGATTCACGAAATACAGATGTAACTCTGTGAGATGAATTAACAGAACACTAAGCAGTTTCTCAGAAAGCTTTTTTCCAGATTTCATCTGAGGATATTTCCTTTTTCACCATAGCCCTCTATGGGCTTCCAAATGTCACTTTGCCAATTCCACAAGAACTGTCTTAGCGAAAGGCTTCTTGAGGGGAAAGCTCTAACTGTGTGAGATGATTTCACCGAAAACAAAGAAGTTTGTCAGAAAGCTTGTTTCTCTTTGTTATCGGAGGATATTTCCTTTGGCCCTATAGTCTTCAAAGGGATCCGAAATATCTGTTCTCAGATTCCACAGAAATAAGGCTAGCAAAGAGATCCACGAAATACAGATGTAACCCTGTGAGATGAATGAACAGAACACTAAGCAGTTTCTCAGAAAGCTTCTTTCCAGATTTCATCTGAGGATATTTCCTTTTTCACCATAGCCCTCTATGGGCTTCCAAATATCACTTTGCCAATTCCACAAGAACTGTCTTAGCGAAAGACTTCTTGAGGGGAAAACTGTAACTCTGTGAGATGATTTCACAGAACACAAAGAAGTTTCTCAGAAAGCTTCTTTCTCTTTGTTATCGGAGGATATTTCCTTTGGACCTATAGTCTTCAAAGGGATCCGAAATATCTGTTCTCAGATTCCGCAGAAATAAGGCTAGCAAAGAGATCCATGAAATACAGATATAACTCTGTGAGTGGAAGTCACACATCACACAGCAGTTTCTCAGAAAGCTTCTTTCCAGATTTCATCTGAGGTTATTTCCTTTTTCACCATAGCCTTCTATGGGCTTCCAAATATCACTTTGCCAATTCCACAAGAACTGTCTTAGCGAAAGGCTTCTTGAGGGGAAAGCTGTAACTCTGTGAGATGATTTCACAGAACACAAAAAGTTTCTCAGAAAGCTTCTTTCTCTTTGTTATCGGAGGATATTTCCTTTGGCCCTATAGTCTTCAAAGGGTTCCGAAATATCTCTTCTCAGATTCCACAGAAATAAGGCTAGCAAAGAGATCCACGAAATACAGATGTAACTCTGTGAGATGAATTAACAGAACACTAAGCAGTTTCTCAGAAAGCTTCTTTCCAGATTTCATCTGAGGTTATTTCCTTTTTCACCACAGCCCTCTATGGGCTTCCAAATATCAATTTGCCAATTCCACAAGAACTGTCTTAGCGAAAGGCTTCTTGAGGGGAAAGCTGTAACTCTGTGGGATGATTTCACAGAAAACAAAGAAGTTTCTCAGAAAGCCTCTTTCTCTTTGTTATCGGAGGATATTTCCTTTGGCCCTATAGTCTTCCAAGGGATCCGAAATATCTGTTCTCAGATTCCACAGAAATAAGGCTAGCAAAGAGATCCACGAAATACAGATGTAACTCTGTGAGTGGAGGTCACACATCACAGAGCAGTTTCTCAGAAAGCTTCTTTCCAGATTTCATCTGAGGATATTTCCTTTTTCACCATAGCCCTCTATGGGCTTCCAAATATCACTTTGCCAATTCCACAAGAACTGTCTTAGCGAAAGGCTTCTTGAGGGGAAAGCTGTAACTCTGTGAGATCATTTCACCGAACACAAAGAAGTTTCTCAGAAAGCTTCTTTCTCTTTGTTATCGGAGGATATTTCCTTTGGCCCTATAGTCTTCAAAGGGATCCGAAATATCTGTTCTCAGATTCCACAGAAATAAGGCTACCAAAGAGATCCACGAAATACAGATGTAACTCTGTGAGATGAATTAACAGAACACTAAGCAGTTTCTCAGAAAGCTTCTTTCCAGATTTCATCTGAGGATATTTCCTTTTTCACCAGAGCCCTCTATGGGCTTCCAAATATCACTTTGCCAATTCCACAAGAACTGTCTTAGCGAAAGGCTTCTTGAGGGGAAAGCTGTAACTCTGTGAGATGATTTCACAGAACACAAAGAAGTTTCTCAGAAAGCTTCTTTCTCTTTGTTATCGGAGGATATTTCCTTTGGCCCTATAGTGTTCAAAGGGATCCGAAATATCTGTTCTCAGATTCCACAGAAATAAGGCTATCAAAGAGATCCACGAAATACAGATGCAACTCTGTGAGTGGGAGTCACACATCAGAGAGTAGTTTCTCAGAAAGCTTCTTTCCAGATTTCATCTGAGGATATTTCCCTTTTCACCATAGCCCTCTATGGGCTTCCAAATATCACTTTGCCAATTCCACAAGAACTGTCTTAGCGAAAGACTTCTTGAGGGGAAAGCTGTAACACTGTGAGATGACTTCACAGAACACAAAGAAGTTTCTCAGAAACCTTCTTTCTCTTTGTTATCGGAGGATATTTCCTTTGGCCCTATTGTCTTCAAAGGGATCCGAAATATCTGTTCTCAGATTCCACAGAAATAAGGCTAGCAAAGAGATCCACGAAATACAGATGTAACTCTGTGAGTGGAAGTCACACATCACAGAGCAGTTTCTCAGAAAGCTTCTTTCCAGATTTCATCTGAGGATATTTCCCTTTTCACCATAGCCCTCTATGGGCTTCCAAATATCACTTTGCCAATTCCACAAGAACTGTCTTAGCGAAAGGCTTCTTGAGGGGAAAGCTGTAACTCTGTGAGATGATTTCACAGAACACAAAGAAGTTTCTCAGAAAGCTTCTTTCTCTTTCTTATCGGAGGATATTTCCTTTGGCCCTATTGTCTTCAAAGGGATCCGAAATATCTGTTCTCAGATTCCACAGAAATAAGGCTAGCAAAGAGATCCACGAAATACAGATGTAACTCTGTGAGTGGAAGTGACACATCACAGAGTAGTTTCTCAGAAAGCTTCTTTCCAGATTTCATCTGAGGATATTTCCTTTTTCACCACAGCCCTCTATGGGCTTCCAAATATCACTTTGCCAATTCCACAAGAACTGTCTTAGCGAAAGGCTTCTTGAGGGGAAAGCTGTAACTCTGTGAGATGATTTCACAGAACACAAAGAAGTTTCTCAGAAAGCTTCTTTCTCTTTGTTATCGGAGGATATTTCCTTTGGCCCTATAGTCTTCAAAGGGATCCGAAATATCTGTTCTGAGATTCCACACAAATAAGGCTGGCGAAGAGATCCACGAAATACAGATGTAACTCTGTGAGATGAATTAACAGAACACTAAGCAGTTTCTCAGAAAGCTTCTTTCCAGATTTCATCCGAGGATATTTCCTTTTTCACCATAGCCCTCTATGGGCTTCCAAATATCACTTTGCCAATTCCACAAGAACTGTCTTAGCGAAAGACTTCTTGAGGGGAAAGCTGTAACTCTGTGAGATGATTTCACCGAACACAAAGAAGTTTCTCAGAAAGCTTCTTTCTCTTTGTTATCGGAGGATATTTCCTTTCGCCCTGTAGTCTTCAAAGGGATCCGAAATATCTGTTCTCAGATTCCACAGAAATAAGGCTAGCAAAGACATCCACGAAATACAGATGTAACTCTGTGAGTGGAAGTCACACATCACAGAGTAGTTTCTCAGAAAGCTTCTTTCCAGATTTCATCTGAGGATATTTCCCTTTTCACCATAGCCCTCTATGGTCTTCCAAATATCACTTTGCCAATTCCACAAGAACTGTCTTAGCGAAAGACTTCTTGAGGGGAAAGCTGTAACTCTGTCAGATGACTTCACAGAACACAAAGAAGTTTCTCAGAAAGCTTCCTTCTCTTTGTTATCGGACGATATTTCCTTTGGCCCTATTGTCTTCAAAGGGATCCGAAATATCTGTTCTCAGATTCCACAGAAATAAGGCTAGCAAAGAGATCCACGAAATACAGATGTAACTCCGTGAGTGGAAGTCACACATCACAGAGCAGTTTCTCAGAAAGCTTCTTTCCAGATTTCATCTGAGGATATTTCCCTTTTCACCATTGCCCTCTATGGGCTTCCAAATATCACTTTGCCAATTCCACAAGAACTGTCTTAGCGAAAGGCTTCTTGAGGGGAAAGCTGTAACTCTGTGAGATGATTTCACAGAACACAAAGAAGTTTCTCAGAAAGCTTCTTTCTCTTTCTTATCGGAGGATATTTCCTTTGGCCCTATTGTCTTCAAAGGGATCCGAAATATCTGCTCTCAGATTCCACAGAAATAAGGCTAGCAAAGAGATCCACGAAATACAGATGTAACTCTGTGAGTGGAAGTGACACATCACAGAGTAGTTTCTCAGAAAGCTTCTTTCCAGATTTCATCTGAGGATATTTCCTTTTTCACCATAGCCCTCTATGGGCTTCCAAATATCACTTTGCCAATTCCACAAGAACTGTCTTAGCGAAAGGCTTCTTGAGGGGAAAGCTGTAACTCTGTGAGATGATTTCACAGAACACAAAGAAGTTTCTCAGAAAGCTTCTTTCTCTTTGTTATCGGAGGATATTTCCTTTGGCCCTATAGTCTTCAAAGGGATCCGAAATATCTGTTCTCAGATTCCACAGAAATAAGGCTAGCGAAGAGATCCACGAAATACAGATGTAACTCTGTGAGATGAATTAACAGAACACTAAGCAGTTTCTCAGAAAGCTTCTTTCCAGATTTCATCTGAGGATATTTCCTTTTTCACCATAGCCCTCTATGGGCTTCCAAATATCACTTTGCCAATTCCACAAGAACTGTCTTAGCGAAAGACTTCTTGAGGGGAAAGGTGTAACTCTGTGAGATGATTTCACCGAACACAAAGAAGTTTCTCAGAAAGCTTCTTTCTCTTTGTTATCGGAGGATATTTCCTTTGGCCCTATAGTCTTCAAAGGGATCCGAAATATCTGTTCTCAGATTCCACAGAAATAAGGCTAGCAAAGACATCCACGAAATACAGATGTAACTCTGTGAGATGAATTAACACAACACTAAGCAGTTTCTCAGAAAGCTTCTTTCCAGATTTCATCTGAGGTTATTTCCTTTTTCACCATAGCCCTCTATGGGCTTCCAAATATCACTTTGCCAATTCCACAAGAACTGTCTTAGCGAAAGGCTTCTTGAGGGGAAAGCTGTCACTCTGTGAGATGATTTCACAGAACACAAAGAAGTTTCTCAGAAAGCTTCTTTCTCTTTGTTATCGGAGGATATTTCCTTTGGCCCTATAGTCTTCAATGGGATCCGAAATATCTGTTCTCAGATTCCACAGAAATAAGGCTATCAAAGAGATCCACGAAATACAGATGTAACTCTGTGAGTGGAAGTCACACATCACAGAGCAGTTTCTCAGAAAGCTTCTTTCCAGATTTCATCTGAGGATATTTCCTTTTTCACCATAGCCCTCTAAGGGCTTCCAAATATCACTTTGCCAATTCCACAAGAACTGTCTTAGCGAAAGGCTTCTTGAGGGGAAAGCTGTAACTCTGTGAGGTGACTTCACAGAACACAAAGAAGTTTCTCAGAAAGCTTCTTTCTCTTTGTTATCGGAGGATATTTCCTTCGGCCCTATTGTCTTCAAAGGGATCCGAAATATCTGTTCTCAGATTCCACAGAAATAAGGCTAGCAAAGAGATCCACGAAATACAGATGTAACTCTGTGAGTGGAAGTCACACATCACAGAGCAGTTTCTCAGAAAGCTTCTTTCCAGATTTCATCTGAGGATATTTCCCTTTTCACCATAGCCCTCTATGGGCTTCCAAATATCACTTTGCCGATTCCACAAGAACTGTCTTAGCGAAAGACTTCTTGAGGGGAACGCTGTAACTCTTTGAGATGATTTCACAGAACACAAAGAAGTTTCTCAGAAAGCTTCTTTCTCTTTGTTATCGGAGGATATTTCCTTTGGCCCTGTTGTCTTCAAAGGGATCCGAAATATCTGTTCTCAGATTCCACAGAAATAAGGCTAGCAAAGAGATCCACGAAATACAGATGTAACCCTGTGAGATGAATGAACAGAACACTAAGCAGTTTCTCAGAAAGCTTCTTTCCAGATTTCATCTGAGGATATTTCCTTTTTCACCATAGCCCTCTATGGGCTTCCAAATATCACTTTGCCAATTCCACAAGAACTGTCTTAGCGAAAGGCTTCTTGAGGGGAAAGGTGTAACTCTGTGAGATGATTTCACAGAACACAAAGAAGTTTCTCAGAAAGCTTCTTTCTCTTTGTTATCGGAGGATATTTCCTTTGGCCCTATAGCCTTCAAAGGGATCCGAAATATCTGTTCTCAGATTCCACAGAAATAAGGCTAGCAAAGAGATCCACGAAATACAGATGTAACTCTGTGAGATGAATTAACAGTACACTAAGCAGTTTCTCAGAAAGCTTCTTTCCAGATTTCATCTGAGGATATTTCCTTTTTCACCATAGCCCTCTATGGGCTTCCAAATATCACTTTGACAATTCCACAAGAACTGTCTTAGCGAAAGGCTTCTTGAGGGGAAAGCTCTAACTCTGTGAGATGATTTCACCGAAAACAAAGAAGTTTCTCAGAAAGCTTGTTTCTCTTTGTTATCGGATTATATTTCCTTTGGCCCTATAGTATTAAAACGGATCCGAAATATCTGTTCTCAGGTTCCACAGAAATAAGGCTAGCAAAGAGATCCACGAAATACAGATGTAACTCTGTGAGTGGAAGTCACACATCACAGAGCAGTTTCTCAGAAACCTTCTTTCCAGATTTCATCTGAGGATATTTCCCTTTTCACCATTGCCCTCTATGGGCTTCCAAATATCACTTTGCCAATTCCACAAGAACTGTCTTAGCGAAAGGCTTCTTGAGGGGAAACCTGTAACTCTGTGAGATGATTTCACAGAACACAAAGAAGTTTCTCAGAAAGCTTCTTTCTCTTTGTTATCGGAGGATATTTCTTTTAGCCCTATTGTCTTCAAAGGGATCCGAAATATCTGTTCTCAGATTCCACAGAAATAAGGCTAGCAAAGAGATCCACGAAATACAGATGTAACCCTGTGAGATGAATGAACATAACACTATGCAGTTTCTCAGAAAGCTTCTTTCCAGATTTCATCTGAGGATATTTCCTTTTTCACCATAGCCCTCGATGGGCTTCCAAATATGACTTTGCCAATTCCACAAGAACTGTCTTAGCGAAAGGCTTCTTGAGGGGAAAGCTGAAACTCTGTGAGATGATTTCACAGAACACAGAGAAGTTTCTCAGAAAGCTTCTTTCTCTTTGTTATCGGAGGATATTTCCTTTGGCCCTATAGTGTTCAAAGGGATCCGAAATATCTGTTCTCAGATTCCACAGAAATAAGGCTAGCAAAGAGATCCACGAAATACAGATGTAACTCTGTGAGATGAATTAACAGAACACTAAGCAGTTTCTCAGAAAGCTTCTTTCCAGATTTCATCTGAGTATATTTCCTTTTTCACCATAGCCCTCTATGGGCTTCCAAATAACACTTTGCCAATTCCACAAGAACTGTCTTAGCGAAAGGCTTCTTGAGGGGAAAGCTGTAACTCTGTGAGATGATTTCACAGAACACAAAGAAGTTTCTCAGAAAGCTTCTTTCTCTTTGTTATCGGAGGATAATTCCTTTGGCCCTATAGTCTTCAAAGGGATCCGAAATATCTGTTCTCAGATTCCACAGAAATAAGGCTAGCAAAGAGATCCACGAAATACAGATGTAACTCTGTGAGTGGAAGTCACACATCACAGAGCAGTTTCTCAGAAAGCTTCTTTCCAGATTTCATCTGAGGATATTTCCTATTTCACCGTAGCTCTCTATGGACTTCGAAATATCACTTTGCCAATTCCACAAGAACTGTCTTAGCGAAAGGCCTCTTGAGGGGAAAGCTGTAACTCTGTGAGATGATTTCACAGAACACAAAGAAGTTTCTCAGAAAGCTTCTTTCTCTTTATCGGAGGATATTTCCTTTGGCCCTATAGTCTTCAAAGGGATCCGAAATATCTGTTCTCAGATTCCACAGAAATAAGGCTAGCAAAGAGATCCACGAAATACAGATGTAACCCTGAGAGTGGAAGTCACACATCACAGAGCAGTTTCTCAGAAAGCTTCTTTCCAAATTTCGTTTTAGGATATTTCCCTTTTCACAATAGCCCTCTATGGGCTTCCAAATGTCACTTTGCCAATTGCACAAGAACTGTCTTAGCGAAAGGCTTCTTGAGGGGAAAGCTGTAACTGTGTGAGATGATTTCACAGAACACAAAGAAGTTTCTCAGAAAGCTTCTTTCTCTTTGTTATCGGAGGATATTTCCTTTGGCCCTATAGTCTTCAAAGGGATCCGAAATATCTGTTCTCAGATTCCACAGAAATAAGGCTAGCAAAGAGATCCACGAAATACAGATGTAACTCTATGATTGGAAGTCACACATCACAGAGCAGTTTCTCAGAGAGCTTCTTTCCAGATTTCATCTGAGGATATTTCGTTTTCACCATAGCCCTCTATGGTCTTCCAAATATCACTTTGCCAATTCCACAAGAACTGTCTTAGCGAAAGGCTTCTTGAGGGGAAAGCTGTAACTCTGTGAGATGATTTCACAGAACACAAAGAAGTTTCTCAGAAAGCTTCTTTCTCTTTGTCATCGGAGGATATTTCCTTTGGCCCTATAGTCTTCAAAGGGATCCGAAATATCTGTTCTCAGATTCCACAGAAATAAGGCTAGCAAAGAGATCCACGAAATACAGATTTAACTCTGTGAGATGAATTAACAGAACAGTAAGAAGTTTCTCAGAAAGCTTCTTTCCAGATTTCATCTCAGGATATTTCCTTTTTCACCATAGCCCTCTATGGGCTTCAAAATATCACTTTGCAATTCCACAAGAACTGTCTTAGCGAAAGGCTTCCTGAGGGGAAAGCTGTCACTCTGTGAGATGATTTCACAGAACACAAAGAAGTTTCTCAGAAAGCTTCTTTCTCTTTGTTATCGGAGGATATTTCCTTTGGCCCTATAGTCTTCAAAGGGATCCGAAATATCTGTTCTCAGATTCCACAGAAAGAAGGCTAGCAAAGAGATCCACGAAATACAGATGTAACTCTGTGAGTGGAAGTCACACATCACAGAGCAGTTTCTCAGAAAGCTTCTTTCCAGATTTCATCTGAGGATATTTCCTTTTTCACCATAGCCCTCTATGGGCTTCCAAATATCACTTTGCCAATTCCACAAGAACTGTCTTACCGAAAGGCTTCTGGAGGGGAAAGCTGTAACTCTGTGAGATGATTTCACATAACACAAAGAAGTTTCTCAGAAAGCTTCTTTCTCTTTGTTATCGGAGGATATTTCCTTGGGCCCTATAGTCTTCAAAGGGATCCGAAATATCTGTTCTCAGATTCCACAGAAATAAGGCTAACAAAGAGATCCACGAAATACAGATGTAACTCTGTGAGATGAATTAACAGAACACTAAGCAGTTTCTCAGAAAGCTTCTTTCTAGATTTCATCTGAGGATATTTCCTTTTTCACCATAGCCCTCTATGGGCTTCCAAATATCACTTTGCCAATTCCACAAGAACTGTCTTAGCGAAAGGCTTCTTTAGGGGAAAGGTGTAACTCTGTGAGATGATTTCACAGAACACAAAGAAGTTTCTCAGAAAGCTTCTTTCTCTTTGTTATCGGAGGATATTTCCTTTGGCCCTATAGTCTTCAAAGGGATCCGAAATATCTGTTCTCAGATTCCACAGAAATAAGGCAAGCAAGGAGATCCACGAAATACAGATGTAACTCTGTGAGATGAATTAACAGAACACTAAGCAGTTTCTCAGAAAGCTTCTTTCCAGATTTCATCTGAGGATATTTCCTTTTTCCCCGTAGCCCTCTATGTTCTTCCAAATATCACTTTGCCAATTCCACAAGATCTGTCTAAGCGAAAGGCTTCTTGAGGGGAAAGCTGTAACTCTGTGAGATGATTTCACCGAACACAAAGAAGTTTCTCAGAACGCTTCTTTCTCTTTGTTATCGGAGGATATTTCCTTTGGCCCTATAGTCTTCAAAGGGATCCGAAATACCTGTTCTCAGATTCCACAGAAATAAGGCTAGCAAAGAGATCCACGAAATACAGATGTAACTCTGTGAGATGAATTAAAAGAACACTAAGCAGTTTCTAAGAAAGCTTCTTTCCAGATTTCATCGGAGGATATTTCCTTTTTCACCATAGCCCTCTATGGGCTTCCAAATATCACTTTGCCAATTCCACAAGAACTGTCTTAGTGAAAGGCTTCTTGAGGGGACAGCTGTAACTCTGTTAGATGATTTCACAGAACACAAAGAAGTTTCTCAGAAAGCTTCTTTCTCTTTGTTATCGGAGGATATTTCCTTTGGCCCTATAGTCTTCAAAGGGATCCGAAATATCTGTTCTCAGATTCCACCCAAATAAGGCTAGCAAAGAGATCCACGAAATACAGATGTAACTCTGTGAGATGAATTAAGAGAACACTAAGCAGTTTCTCAGAAAGCTTCTTTCCAGATTTCATCTGAGGATATTTCCTTTTTCACCATAGCCCTCTATGGGCTTCCAAATATCACTTTGCCAATTCCACAAGAACTGTCTTAGCGAAAGGCTTCTTGAGGGGAAAGCTGTAACTCTGTGAGAGGATTTCACCGAACACAAAGAAGTTGCTCAGAAAGCTTCTTTCTCTTTGTTATCGGAGGATATTTCTTTGGCCCTGTAGTCTTCAAAGGGATCCGATATATCTGTTCTCAGATTCCACAGAAAAGAGGCTAGCAAAGAGATCCACGAAATAGAGATGTAACTCTGTGAGATGAATTAAAAGAACACTAAGTAGTTTCTCAGAAAGCTTCTTTCCAGATTTCATCTGAGGATATTTCCTTTTTCACCATAGCCCTCTATGGGCTTCCAAATATCACTTTGCCAATTCCACAAGAACTGTCGTAGCGAAAGGCTTCTTGAGGGGAAAGCTGTAACTCTGTGAGATGATTTCACAGAACACAAAGAAGTTTCTCAGAAAGCTTCCTTCTCTTTGTTATCGGAGGATATTTCCTTTGGACCTATAGTCTTCAAAGGGATCCGAAATATCTGTTCTCAGATTCCACAGAAATAAGGCTAGCAAAGAGATCCACGAAATACAGATGTAACTCTGTGAGATGAATTAACAGAACACTAAGCAGTTTCTCAGAAAGCTTCTTTCCAGATTTCATCTGAGGATATTTCCTTTTTCACCATAGCCCTCTATGGGCTTCCAAATATCACTTTGCCAATTCCACAAGGACTGTCTTAGCGAAAGGCTTCTTGAGGGGAAAGCTGTAACTCTGTGAGATGATTTCACAGAACACAAGGAAGTTTCTCACAAATCTTCTTTCTCTTTGTTATCGGAGGATATTTCCTTTGGCCCTATAGTCTTCAAAGGGATCCGAAATATCTGTTCTCCGATTCCACAGAAATAAGGCTAGCAAAGAGATCCACGAAATACAGATGTAACTCTGTGATTGGAAGTCACACATCACAGAGCAGTTTCTCAGAGAGCTTCTTTCCAGATTTCATCTGAGGATATTTCCTTTTTCACCATAGCCCTCTATGGGCTTCCAAATATCACTTTGCCAATTACACAAGAACTGTCTTAGCGAAAGGCTTCTTGAGGGGAAAGCTGTAACTCTGTGAGATGATTTCACAGAAAACAAAGAAGTTTCTCAGAAAGCTTCTTTCTCTTTGTCATCGGAGGATATTTCCTTTGCCCCTATAGTCTTCAAAGGGATCCGTAATATCTGTTCTCAGATTCCACAGAAATAAGGCTAGCAAAGAGATCCACGAAATACAGATGTAACTCTGTGAGAAGAATTAACAGAACACTAAGCAGTATCTCAGAAAGCTTCTTTCCAGATTTCATCTGAGGATATTTCCTTTTTCACCATAGCCCTCTATGGGCTTCCAAATGACACTTTGCCAATTCCACAAGAACTGTCTTAGCAAAAGGCTTCTTGAGGGGAAAGCTGTATCTCTGTGAGATGATTTCACAGAACACAAAGAAGTTTCTCAGAAAACATCTTTCCCTTTGTTATCGGAGGATATTTCCTTTGGCCCTATAGTCTTCAAACGGATCCGAAATATCTGTTCTCAGATTCCACAGAAATAAGGCTAGCAAAGAGATCCACGAAATACAGATGTAACTCTGTGAGTGGAAGTCACACATAACAGAGCAGTTTCTCAGAAAGCTTCTTTCCAGATTTCATCTGAGGATATTTCCTTTTTCACCATAGCCCTCTATGGGCTTCCAAATATCACTTTGCCAATTCCACAAGAACTGTCTTAGCGAAAGGCTTCTTGGGGGGAAAGCTGTAACTCTGTGAGTTGATTTCACAGAACACAAAGTAGTTTCTCAGAAAGCTTCTTTCTCTTTTTTATCGGAGGATATTTCCTTTGGCCCTATAGTCTTCAAAGGGATCAGAAATATCTGTTCTCAGATTCCACAGAAATAAGGCTAGCAAAGAGATCCACGAAATACAGATGTAACTCTGTGAGATGAATTAACAGAACACTAAGCAGTTTCTCAGAAAGCTTCTTTCCAGATTTCATCTGAGGATATTTCCTTTTTCACCATAGCCCTCTATGGACTTCCAAATGTCACTTTACCAATGCACAAGAACTGTCTAACGAAAGGCTTCTTGAGGGGAAAGCTGTAACTCAGTGAGATGATTTCACAGAACACAAAGAAGTTTCTCAGAAAGCTTCTTTCACTTTGTTATTGGAGGATATTTCCTTTGGCCCTATAGTCTTCAAAGGGATCCGAAATATCTGTTCTCAGATTCCACAGAAATAAGGCTAGCAAAGAGATCCACGAAATACAGATGTAACCCTGTGAGTGGAAGTCACACATCACAGAGCAGTTTCTCAGAAAGCTTCTTTCCAGATTTCATCTGAGGATATTTTCTTTTTCACCATAGCCCTCTATGGGCGTCCAAATATCACTTTGGCAATTCCACAAGAACTGTCTTAGCGATAGGCTTCTTGAGGGGAAAGCTGTAACTCTGTGAGATGATTTCACAGAACACAAAGAAGTTTCTCAGAAAGCTTCTTTCTCTTTGTTATCGGAGGATATTTCCTTTGGCCCTATAGTCTTCAAAGGGATCCGAAATATCTGTTCTCAGATTCCACAGAAATAAGGCTAGCAAAGAGATCCACGGAATACATATGTAACCCTGAGAGTGGAAGTCACACATCACAGAGCAGTTTCTCAGAAAGCTTCTTTCCAAATTTCATTTTAGGATATTTCCCTTTTCACAATAGCCCACTATGGGCTTCCAAATATCACTTTGCCAATTCCACAAGAACTGTCTTAGCGAAAGGCTTCTTGAGTGGAAAGCTTTAACTCTGTGAGATGATTTCACAGAAAACAAAGAAGTTTCTCAGAAAGCTTCTTTCTCTTTGTTATCGGAGGATATTTCCTTTGGCCCTATAGTCTTCAAAGGGATCCGAAATATCTGTTCTCAGATTCCACAGAAATAAGGCTAGCAAAGAGATCCACGAAATACAGATGTAACTCTGTGAGATGAATTAACAGAACACTAAGCAGTTTCTCAGAAAGCTTCTTTCCAGATTTCATCTGAGGATATTTCCTTTTTCACCGTAGCCCTCTATGGGCTTCCAAATGTCACTTTACCAATTGCACAAGAACTGTCTTAGCGAAAGACTTCTTGAGGGGAAAGCTGTAACTCTGTGAGATGATTTCACAGAACACAAAGAAGTTTCTCAGAAAGCTTCTTTCACTTTGTTATCGGAGGATATTTCCTTTGGCCCTATAGTCTTCAAAGGGATCCGAAATATCTGTTCTCAGATTCCACAGAAATAAGGCTAGCAAAGAGATCCACGAAATACAGATGTAACCCTGTGAGTGGAAGTCACACATCACAGAGCAGTTTCTCAGAAAGGTTCTTTCCAGATTTCATCTGAGGATATTTCCTTTTTCACCATAGCCCTCTATGGGCTTCCAAATGTCTCTTTGCCAATTGCACAAGAACGGTCTTAGCAAAAGGCTTCTTGAGGGGAAAGCTGTAACTCTGTGAGATGATTTCACAGAACACAAAGAAGTTTGTCAGAAAGCTTTTTTCTCTTTGTTATCGGAGGATATTTCCTTTGGGCCTATAGTCTTCAAAGGGATCCGAAATATCCGTTCTCAGATTCCACAGAAATAAGGCTAGCAAAGAGATACACGAAATACAGATGTAACTCTGTGAGATGAATTAACAGAACACTAAGCAGTTTCTCAGAAAGCCTCTTTCCAGATTTCATCTGAGGATATTTCCTTTTTCATCGTAGTCCTCTATGGGCTTCCAAATATCACTTTTCCAGTTCCACAAGAACTGTCTTAGCGAAAGGCTTCTTGAGGGGAAAGCTGTAACTCTGTGAGATGATTTCACAGAACACAAAGAAGTTTCTCAGAAAGCTTCTTTCTCTTTGTTATCGGAGGATATTTCCTTTTTCCCTATAGTCTTCAAAGGGATCCGAAATATCTGTTCTCAGATTCCACAGAAATAAGGCTAGCAAAGAGATCCACGAAATACAGATATAACCATGTGAGTGGAAGTCACACATCACAGAGCAGTTTCTCAGAAAGCTTCTTTCCAGATTTCATTTTAGGATATTTCCTTTTTCACCATAGCCCTCTATGGGCTTCCAAATATCACTTTGCCAATTCCAGAAGAACTGTCTTAGCGAAAGGATTCTTGACGGGAAAGCTGTAACTCTTGGAGATGATTTCACAGAACACAAAGAACTTTCTCAGAAAGCTTCTTTCTCTTTGTTATCGGGGGATATTTCCTTTGGCCCTATGGTCTTCAAAGGGATCCGAAATATCTGTTCTCAGATTCCACAGAAATAAGACTAGCAAAGAGATCCACGAAATACAGATGTAACTCTGTGATTGGAAGTCACACATCACAGAGCAGTTTCTCAGAGAGCTTCTTTCCAGATTTCATCTGAGGATATTTCGTTTTCACAATGGCCCTCTATGGTCTTCCAAATATCACTTTGCCAATTCCACAAGAACTGTCTTAGCGAAAGGCTTCTTGAGGGGTATGCTGTAACTCTGTGAGATGATTTCACAGAACACAAAGAAGTTTCTGAGAAAGCTTCTTTCTCTTTGTCATCGGAGGATATTTCCTTTGGCCCTATAGTCTTCAAAGGGATCCGAAATATCTGTTCTCAGATTCAGAGAAATAAGGCTAGCAAAGAGATCCACGAAATACAGATGTAACTCTGTGAGATGAATTAACAGAACACTAAGAAGTTTCTCAGAAAGCTTCTTTCCAGATTTCATCTGAGGATATTTCCTTTTTCACCATAGCCCTCTATGGGCTTCCAAATATCACTTTGCCAATTCCACAAGAACTGTCTTAGCGAAAAGATTCTTGACGGGAAAGCTGTAACTCTTGGAGATGATTTCACAGAACACAAAGAAGTTTCTCAGAAAGCTTCTTTCTCTTTGTTATCGGGGGATATTTCCTTTCGCCCTATGGTCTTCAAAGGGATCCGAAATATCTGTTCTCAGATTCCACAGAAATAAGACTAGCAAAGAGATCCACGAAATACAGATGTAACTCTGTGATTGGAAGTCACACATCACAGAGCAGTTTCTCAGAGAGCTTCTTTCCAGTTTTCATCTGAGGATATTTCGTTTTCACCATAGCCCTCTATGGTCTTCCAAATATCACTTTGCCAATTCCACAAGAACTGTCTTAGCGAAAGGCTTCTTGAGGGGAAAGCTGTAACTCTGTTAGATGATTTCACAGAACACAAAGAAGTTTCTCAGAAAGCTTCTTTCTCTTTGTCATCGGAGGATATTTCCTTTGGCCCTATAGTCTTCAAAGGGATCCGAAATATCTGTTCTCAGATTCCACAAATATAAGGCTAGCAAAGAGATCCACGAAATACAGATGTAACTCTGTGAGATGAATTAACAGAACACTAAGCAGTTTCTCAGAAAGCTTCTTTCCAGATTTCATCTGAGGATATTTCCTTTTTCACCATAGCCCTCTATGGGCTTCCAAATATCACTTTGCAATTCCACAAGAACTGTCTTAGCGAAAGGCTTCCTGAGGGGAAAGCTGTAAATCTGTGAGATGATTTCACAGAACACAAAGAAGTTTCTCAGAAAGCTTCTTTCTCTTTGTTATCGGAGGATATTTCCTTTGGCCCTATAGTCTTCAAAGGGATCCGAAATATCTGTTCTCAGATTCCACAGAAAGAAGGCTAGCAAAGAGATCCACGAAATACAGATGTAACTCTGTGAGTGGAAGTCACACATCACAGAGCAGTTTCTCAGAAAGAGTCTTTCCAGATTTCATCTGAGGATATTTCCTTTTTCACCATAGCCCTCTATGGGCTTCCAAATATCACTTTGCCAATTCCACAAGAACTGTCTTACCGAAAGGCTTCTGGAGGGGAAAGCTGTAACTCTGTTAGATGATTTCACATAACACAAAGAAGTTTGTCAGAAAGCTTCTTTCTCTTTGTTATCGGAGGATATTTCCTTTGGCCCTATAGCCTTCAAAGGGATCCGAAATATCTGTTCTCAGATTCCACAGAAATAAAGCTAGCAAAGAGATCCACGAAATGCAGATGTAACTCTGTGAGATGAATTAGCAGAACACTAAGCAGTTTCTCAGAAAGCTTCTTTCCAGATTTCATCTGAGGATATTTCCTTTTTCACCATAGCCCTCTATGGGCTTCCAAATATCACTTTGCAAATTCCACAAGAACTGTCTTAGCGAAAGGCTTCTTGAGGGGAAAGCTGTAACTCTGTGAGATGATTTCACAGAACACAAAGAAGTTTCTCAGAAAGCTTCTTTCTCTTTGTTATCGGAGGATATTTCCTTTGGCCCTATAGTCTTCAAAGGGATCCGAAATATCTGTTCTCAGATTCCACAGAAATAAGGCTAGCAAAGAGATCCACGAAATACAGATGTCACTCTTTGAGATGAATTAACAGAACACTAAGGAGTTTCTCAGAAAGCTTCTTTCCAGATTTCATCTGAGGATATTTCCTTTTTCACCATAGCCCTCTATGGGCTTCCAAATATCACTTTGCCAATTCCACAAGAACTGTCTTAGCGAAAGGCTTCTTGAGGGGAAAGCTGTAACTCTGTGAGATGATTTCACGGAACACAAAGAAGTTTCTCAGAAAGCTGCTTTCTCTTTGTTATCGGAGGATATTTCCTTTGGACCTATAGTCTTCAAAGGGATCCGAAATATCTGTTCTCAGATTCCACAGAAATAAGGCTAGCAAAGAGATCCACGAAATACAGATGTAACTCTGTGAGATGAATTAACAGAACACTAAGCAGTTTCTCAAAAAGCTTCTTACCAGATTTCATCTGAGGATATTTCCTTTTTCACCATAGCCCTCTATGGGCTTCCAAATATCACTTTGCCAATTCCACAAGAACTGTCTTAGCGAAAGGCTTCTTGAGGGGAAAGCTGTAACTCTGTGAGATGATTTCACAGAACACGAAGAATTTTCTCTGAAATCTTCTTTCTCTTTGTTATCGGATGATATTTCCTTTGGCCCTATAGTCTTCAAAGGGATCCGAAATATCTGTTCTCCGATTCCACAGAAATAAGGCTAGCAAAGAGATCCACGAAATACAGATGTAACTCTGTGATTGGAAGTCACACATCACAGAGCAGTTTCTCAGAGAGCTTCTTTCAGGATTTCATCTGAGGATATTTCCTTTTTCACCATAGCCCTCTATGGGCTTCCAAATATCACTTTGCCAATTCCACAAGAACTGTCTTAGCGAAAGGCTTCTTGAGGGGAAAGCTGTAACTCTGTGAGATGATTTCACAGAACACAAAGAAGTTTCTCAGAAAGCTTCTTTCTCTTTGTCATCGGAGGATATTTCCTTTGGCCCTGTAGTCTTCAAAGGGATCCGAAATATCTGTTCTCAGGTTGCACAGAAATAAGGCTAGCAAAGAAATCCACGAAATACAGATGTAACTCTGTGAGATGAATTAACAGAACACTAAGCAGTTTCTCAGAAAGCTTCATCCAGATTTCATCTGAGGATATTTCCTTTTTCACCATAGTCCTCTATGGGCTTCCAAATATCACTTTGCCAATTCCACAAGAACTGTCTTAGCGAAAGGCTTCTTGAGGGGAAAGCTGTAACTCTGTGAGATGATTTCACCGAACACAAAGAAGTTTCTCAGAAAGCTTCTTTCTCTTTGTTATCGGAGGATATTTCCTTTGGCCCTATAGTCTTCAAAGGGATCCGAAATATCTGTTCTCAGATTCCACAGAAATAAGGCTAGCAAAGATATCCAAGAAATACAGATGTAACTCTGTGAGATGAATTAACAGAACACTAAGCAGTTTCTCAGAAAGCTTGTTTCCAGATTTCATCTGAGGATATTTCCTTTTTCACCATAGCCCTCTATGGGCTTCCAAATATCACTTTGCCAATTCCACAAGAACTGTCTTAGTGAAAGGCTTCTTGAGGGGAAAGCTGTAACTCTGTGAGATGATTTCACAGAACACAAAGAAGTTTCTCAGAAAGCTTCTTTCTCTTTGTTATCGGAGGATATTTCCTTTGGCCCTATAGTCTTCAAAGGGATCCGAAATATCTGTTCTCAGATTCCACAGATATAAGGCTAGCAAAGAGATCCACGAAATACAGATGTAACTCTGTGAGATGAATTAAGAGAACACTAAGCAGTTTCTCAGAAAGCTTCTTTCCAGATTTCATCTGAGGATATTTCCTTTTTCACCATAGCCCTCTATGGACTTCCAAATGTCACTTTACCAATTGCACAAGAACTGTCTAACGAAAGGCTTCTTGAGGGGAAAGCTGTAACTCAGTGAGACGATTTCACAGAACACAAAGAAGTTTCTCAGAAAGCTTCTTTCCCTTTGTTATTGGAGGATATTTCCTTTGGCCCTATAGTCTTCAAAGGGATCCGAAATATCTGTTCTCAGATTCCACAGAAATAAGGCTAGCAAAGAGATCCACGAAATACAGATGTAACCCTGTGAGTGGAAGTCACACATCACAGAGCAGTTTCTCAGAAAGCTTCTTTCCAGATTTCATCTGAGGATATTTTCTTTTTCACCATAGCCCTCTATGGGCGTCCAAATATCACTTTGGCAATTCCACAAGAACTGTCTTAGCGATAGGCTTCTTGAGGGGAAAGCTGTAACTCTGTGAGATGATTTCACAGAACACAAAGAAGTTTCTCAGAAAGCTTCTTTCTCTTTGTTATCGGAGGATAATTCCTTTGGCCCTATAGTCTTCAAAGGGATCCGAAATATCTGTTCTCAGATTCCACAGAAATAAGGCTAGCAAAGAGATCCACGGAATACATATGTAACCCTGAGAGTGGAAGTCACACATCACAGAGCAGTTTCTCAGAAAGCTTCTTTCCAAATTTCATTTTAGGATATTTCCCTTTTCACAATAGCCCACTATGGGCTTCCAAATATCACTTTGCCAATTCCACAAGAACTGTCTTAGCGAAAGGCTTCTTGAGTGGAAAGCTTTAACTCTGTGAGATGATTTCACAGAAAACAAAGAAGTTTCTCAGAAAGCTTCTTTCTCTTTGTTATCGGAGGATATTTCCTTTGGCCCTATAGTCTTCAAAGGGATCCGAAATATCTGTTCTCAGATTCCACAGAAATAAGGCTAGCAAAGAGATCCACGAAATACAGATGTAACTCTGTGAGATGAATTAACAGAACACTAAGCAGTTTCTCAGAAAGCTTCTTTCCAGATTTCATCTGAGGATATTTCCTTTTTCACCATAGCCCTCTATGGGCTTCCAAATGTCACTTTACCAATTGCACAAGAACTGTCTTAGCGAAAGACTTCTTGAGGGGAAAGCTGTAACTCTGTAAGATGATTTCACAGAACACAAAGAAGTTTCTCAGAAAGCATCTTTCACTTTGTTATCGGAGGATATTTCCTTTGGCCCTATAGTCTTCAAAGGGATCCGAAATATCTGTTCTCAGATTCCACAGAAATAACGCTAGCAAAGAGATCCACGAAATACAGATGTAACCCTGTGAGTGGAAGTCACACATCACAGAGCAGTTTCTCAGAAAGGTTCTTTCCAGATTTCATCTGAGGATATTTCCTTTTTCACCATAGCCCTCTATGGGCTTCCAAATGTCTCTTTGCCAATTGCACAAGAACGGTCTTAGCAAAAGGCTTCTTGAGGGGAAAGCTGTAACTCTGTGAGATGATTTCACAGAACACAAAGAAGTTTGTCAGAAAGCATTTTTCTCTTTGTTATCGGAGGATATTTCCTTTGGGCCTATAGTCTTCAAAGGGATCCGAAATATCTCTTCTCAGATTCCACAGAAATAAGGCTAGCAAAGAGATACACGAAATACAGATGTAACTCTGTGAGATGAATTAACAGAACACTAAGCAGTTTCTCAGAAAGCCTCTTTCCAGATTTCATCTGAGGATATTACCTTTTCATCGTAGTCCTCTATGGGCTTCCAAATATCACTTTGCCAGTTCCACAAGAACTGTCTTAGCGAAAGGCTTCTTGAGGGGAAAGCTGTAACTCTGTGAGATGATTTCACAGAACACAAAGAAGTTTCTCAGAAAGCTTCTTTCTCTTTGTTATCGGAGGATATTTCCTTTTTCCCTACAGTCTTCAAAGGGATCCGAAATATCTGTTCTCAGATTCCACAGAAATAAGGCTAGCAAAGAGATCCACGAAATACAGATATAACCATGTGAGTGGAAGTCACACATCACAGAGCAGTTTCTCAGAAAGCTTCTTTCCAGATTTCATTTTAGAATATTTCCTTTTTCACCATAGCCCTCTATGGGCTTCCAAATATCACTTTGCCAATTCCACAAGAACTGTCTTAGCGAAAGGATTCTTGACGGGAAAGCTGTAACTCTTGGAGATGATTTCACAGAACACAAAGAACTTTCTCAGAAAGCTTCTTTCTCTTTGTTATCGGGGGATATTTCCTTTGGCCCTATGGTCTTCAAAGGGATCCGAAATATCTGTTCTCAGATTCCACAGAAATAAGACTAGCAAAGAGATCCACGAAATACAGATGGAACTCTGTGATTGGAAGTCACACATCACAGAGCAGTTTCTCAGAGAGCTTCTTTCCAGATTTCATCTGAGGATATTTCGTTTTCACCATAGCCCTCTATGGTCTTCCAAATATCACTTTGCCAATTCCACAAGAACTGTCTTAGCGAAAGGCTTCTTGAGGGGTAAGCTGTAACTCTGTGAGATGATTTCACAGAACACAAAGAAGTTTCTCAGAAAGCTTCTTTCTCTTTGTCATCGGAGGATATTTCCTTTGGCCCTATAGTCTTCAAAGGGATCCGAAATATCTGTTCTCAGATTCCACAGAAATAAGGCTAGCAAAGAGATCCACGAAATACAGATGTAACTCTGTGAGATGAATTAACAGAACACTAAGAAGTTTCTCAGAAAGCTTCTTTCCAGATTTCATCTGAGGATATTTCCTTTTTCACCATAGCCCTCTATGGGCTTCCAAATATCACTTTGCAATTCCACAAGAACTGTCTTAGCGAAAGGCTTCCTGAGGGGAAAGCTGTAACTCTGTGAGATGATTTCACAGAACACAAAGAAGTTTCTCAGAAAGCTTCTTTCTCTTTGTTATCGGAGGATATTTCCTTTGGCCCTATAGTCTTCAAAGGGATCCGAAATATCTGTTCTCAGATTCCATAGAAATAAGGCTAGCAAAGAGATCCACGAAATACAGATATAACCATGTGAGTGGAAGTCACACATCACAGAGCAGTTTCTCAGAAAGCTTCTTTCCAGATTTCATTTTAGGATATTTCCTTTTTCACCATAGCCCTCTATGGGCTTCCAAATATCACTTTGCCAATTCCACAAGAACTGTCTTAGCGAAAGGATTCTTGACGGGAAAGCTGTAACTCTTGGAGATGATTTCACAGAACACAAAGAAGTTTCTCAGAAAGCTTCTTTCTCTTTGTTATCGGGGGATATTTCCTTTCGCCCTATGGTCTTCAAAGGGATCCGAAATATCTGTTCTCAGATTCCACAGAAATAAGACTAGCAAAGAGATCCACGAAATACAGATGTAACTCTGTGATTGGAAGTCACACATCACAGAGCAGTTTCTCAGAGAGCTTCTTTCCAGATTTCATCTGAGGATATTTCGTTTTCACCATAGCCCTCTATGGTCTTCCAAATATCACTTTGCCAATTCCACAAGAACTGTCTTAGCGAAAGGCTTCTTGAGGGGAAAGCTGTAACTCTGTGAGATGATTTCACAGAACACAAAGAAGTTTCTCAGAAAGCTTCTTTCTCTTTGTTATCGGAGGATATTTCCTTTGGCCCTATAGTCTTAAAAGGGATCCGAAATATCTGTTCTCAGATTCCACAGAAATAAGGCTAGCAAAGAGATCCACGAAATACAGATGTAACTCTGTGAGATGAATTAACAGAACACTAAGAAGTTTCTCAGAAAGCTTCTTTCCAGATTTCATCTGAGGATATTTCCTTTTTCACCATAGCCCTCTATGGGCTTCCAAATATCACTTTGCAATTCCACAAGAACTGTCTTAGCGAAAGGCTTCCTGAGGGGAAAGCTGTAACTCTGTGAGATGATTTCACAGAACACAAAGAAGTTTCTCAGAAAGCTTCTTTCTCTTTGTTATCGGAGGATATTTCCTTTGGCCCTATAGTCTTCAAAGGGATCCGAAATATCTGTTCTCAGATTCCACAGAAAGAAGGCTAGCAAAGAGATCCACGAAATACAGATGTAACTCTGTGAGTGGAAGTCACACATCACAGAGCAGATTCTCAGAAAGCTTCTTTCCAGATTTCATCTGAGGATATTTCCTTTTTCACCATAGCCCTCTATGGGCTTCCAAATATCACTTTGCCAATTCCACAAGAACTGTCTTACCGAAAGGCTTCTGGAGGGGAAAGCTGTAACTCTGTGAGATGATTTCACATAACACAAAGAAGTTTGTCAGAAAGCTTCTTTCTCTTTGTTATCGGAGGATATTTCCTTTGGCCCTATAGCCTTCAAAGGGATCCGAAATATCTGTTCTCAGATTCCACAGAAATAAAGCTAGCAAAGAGATCCACGAAATGCAGATGTAACTCTGTGAGATGAATTAGCAGAACACTAAGCAGTTTCTCAGAGAGCTTCTTTCCAGATTTCATCTTAGGATATTTCGTTTTCACCATAGCCATCTATGGTCTTCCAAATATCACTTTGCCAATTCCACAAGAACTGTCTTAGCGAAAGGCTTCTTGAGGGGAAAGCTGTAACTCTGTGAGATGATTTCACAGAACACAAAGAAGTTTCTCAGAAAGCTTCTTTCTCTTTGTCATCGGAGGATATTTCCTTTGGCCCTATAGTCTTAAAAGGGATCCGAAATATGTGTTCTCAGATTCCACAGAAATAAGGCTAGCAAAGAGATCCACGAAATACAGATGTAACTCTGTGAGATGAATTAACAGAACACTAAGAAGTTTCTCAGAAAGCTTCTTTCCAGATTTCATCTGAGGATATTTCCTTTTTCACCATAGCCCTCTATGGGCTTCCAAATATCACTTTGCAATTCCACAAGAACTGTCTTAGCGAAAGGCTTCCTGAGGGGAAAGCTGTAACTCTGTGAGATGATTTCACAGAACACAAAGAAGTTTCTCAGAAAGCTTCTTTCTCTTTGTTATCAGAGGATATTTCCTTTGGCCCTATAGTCTTCAAAGGGATCCGAAATATCTGTTCTCAGGTTGCACAGAAATAAGGCTAGCAAAGAGATCCACGAAATACCGATGTAACTCTGTGAGGTGAATTAACAGAACACTAAGCAGTTTCTCAGAAAGCTTCATGCACATTTCATCTGAGGATATTTCCTTTTTCACCATAGCCCTCTATGGGCTTCCAAATATCACTTTGCCAATTCCAAAAGAACTGTCTTAGCGAAAGGCTTCTTGAGGGGAAAGCTGTAGCTCTGTGAGATGATTTCACAGAACACAAAGAAGTTTCTCAGAAACTTCTTTCTCTTTGTTATGGGAGGATATTTCCTTTGGCCCTATAGTCTTCAAAGGGATCCGAAATATCTGTTCTCAGATTCCACAGAAAGAAGGCTAGCAAAGAGATCCACGAAATACAGATGTAATTCTGTGAGTGGAAGTCACACATCACAGAGCAGTTTCTCAGAAAGCTTCTTTCCAGATTTCTTCTGAGGATATTTCCTTTTTCACCATAGCCCTCTATGGGCTTCCAAATATCACTTTGCCAATTCCACAAGAACTGTCTTAGCGAAAGGCTTCTTGAGAGGAAAGCTGTAACTCTGTGAGATGATTTCACAGAACACAAAGAAGTTTCTCAGAAAGCTTCTTTCTCTTTGTCATCGGAGGATATTTCCTTTGGCCCTAGAGTCTTCAAAGCGATCCGAAATATCTGTTCTCAGGTTGCACAGAAATAAGGCTAGCAAAGAGATCCAGGAAATACAGATGTAACTCTGTGAGATGAATTAACAGAACACTAAGCAGTTTCTCAGAAAGCTTCTATCCAGATTTCATCTGAGGATATTTCCTTTTTCACCATAGCCCTCTAAGGGCTTCCAAACGTCACTTTGCCAATTGCACAAGAACTGTCTTAGCGAAAGGCTTCCTGCGGGGAAAGCTGTAACTCTGTGAGATGATTTCACAGAACACAAAGAAGTTTCTCAGAAAGCTTCTTTCTCTTTGTTATCCGAGGATATTTCCTTTGGCCCTATAGTCTTCAAAGGGATCCGAAATATCTGTTCTCAGATTCCACAGAAATAAGGCTAGAAAAGAGATCCACGAAATACAGATGTAATTCTGTGAGACGAATTAACAGAACACTAAGCAGTTTCTCAGAAAGCTTCTTTCCAGATTTCATCTGAGGATATTTCCTTTTTCACCAGAGCCCTCTATGGGCTTCCTAATATCATTTTGCCATTTCCGCAAGAAGTGTCTTAGCGAAATGCTTCTTGAGGGGACAGGTGTTACTCTGTGAGATGATTGCACAGAACACGAAGAAGTTTCTTAGAAAGCTTCTTTCTCTTTGTTATCGGAGGATATTTCCTTTGGCCCTGTAGACTTCAAAGGGATCCGAAATATCTGTTCTCAGATTCCACAGAAATAAGGCTAGCAAAGAGATCCACGAAATACAGATGTAACTCTGTGAGTGGAAGTCACACATCACAGAGCAGTTTCTCAAAAAGCTTCTTTCCAGATTTCATCTGAGGATATTTCCTTTTCCACCATAGCCCTCTATGGGCTTCCAAATATCAATTTGCCAATTCCACAAGAACTGTCTTAGCAAAAGGCTTCTTGAGGGGAAAGCTGTAACTCTGTGAGATGATTTCACAGAACACAAAGAAGTTTCTCAGAAAGCTTCTTTCTCTTTGTTATCGGAGGATATTTCCTTTGGCCCTATAGTCTTCAAAGGGATCCGAAATATCTGTTCTCAGATTCCACAGAAATAAGGCTAGGAAAGAGATCCACGAAATATGTATGTAATTCTATGAGTGGAAGTCACACATCACAGAGCAGTTTCTCAGATAGCGTCTTTCCAGATTTCATCAGAGGATATGTCCTTTTTCACCACAGCCCTCTATGGGCTTCCAAATATCACTTTGCCAATTCCACAAGAACTGTCTTAGCAAAAGGCTTCTGGAGGGGAAAGCTGTAACTCTGTGAGATGATTTCACAGAACACAAAGAAGTTTGTCAGAAAGCTTCTTTCTCTTTGTTATCGGAGGATATTTCCTTTGGCCCTATAGTCTTCAAAGGGATCCGAAATATCTGTTCTCAGATTCCACAGAAATAAAGCTAGCAAAGAGATCCACGAAAAACAGATGTAACTCTGTGAGATGAATTAACAGAACACTAAGCAGTTTCTCAGAAAACTTCTTTCCAGATTTCGTCTGAGGATATTTCCTTTTTCACCATAGCCCACTATGGGCTTCCAAATATCACTTTGCCAATTCCACAAGAAGTGTCTTAGCGAAAGGCTTCTTGAGGGGACAGGTGTTACTCTGTGAGATGATTTCACAGAACACAAAGAAGTTTCTCAGAAAGCTTCTTTCTCTTTGTTATCGGAGGATATTTCCTTTGGCCCTGTAGCCTTCAAAGGGATCCGAAATATCTGTTCTCAGATTCCACAGAAATAAGGCTAGCAAAGAGATCCACGAAATACAGATGTACCTCTCTGAGTGGAAGTCACACATCACAGAGGAGTTTCTCAAAAAGCTTCTTTCCAGATTTCATCTGAGGATATTTCCTTTTTCACAATAGCCCTCTATGGGCTTCCAAGTATCACTTTGCCAATTCCACAAGAACTGTCTTAGCGAAAGGCTTCTTGAGGGGAAACCTGTAACTCTTTGAGATGATTTCACAAAACACAAACAAGTTTCTCAGAAAGCTTCTTTCTCTTTGTCATCGGAGGATATTTCCTTTGGCCCTATAGTCTTCAAAGGGATCCGAAATATCTGTTCTCAGATTCCACAGAAATAAGGCTAGCAAAGAGATCCACGAAATACAGATGTAACTCTGTGAGATGAATTAACAGAACACTAAGAAGTTTCTCAGAAAGCTTCTTTCCAGATTTCATCTGAGGATATTTCCTTTTTCACCATTGCCCTCTATGGGCTTCCAAATATCACTTTGCAATTCCACAAGAACTGTCTTAGCGAAAGGCTTCCTGAGGGGAAAGCTGTAAATCAGTGAGATGATTTCACAGAACACAAAGAAGTTTCTCAGAAAGCTTCTTTCTCTTTGTTATCGGAGGATATTTCCTTTGGCCCTATAGTCTTCAAAGGGATCCGAAATATCTGTTCTCAGATTCCACAGAAAGAAGGCTAGCAAAGAGATCCACGAAATACAGATGTAACTCTGTGAGTGGAAGTCACACATCACAGAGCAGTTTCTCAGAAAGAGTCTTTCCAGATTTCATCTGAGGATATTTCCTTTTTCACCATAGCCCTCTATGGGCTTCCAAATATCACTTTGCCAATTCCACCAGAACTGTCTTACCGAAAGGCTTCTGGAGGGGAAAGCTGTAACTCTGTTAGATGATTTCACATAACACAAAGAAGTTTGTCAGAAAGCTTCTTTCTCTTTGTTATCGGAGGATATTTCCTTTGGCCCTATAGCCTTCAAAGGGATCCGAAATATCTGTTCTCAGATTCCACAGAAATAAAGCTAGCAAAGAGATCCACGAAATGCAGATGTAACTCTGTGAGATGAATTAGCAGAACACTAAGCAGTTTCTCAGAAAGCTTCTTTCCAGATTTCATCTGAGGATATTTCCTTTTTCACCATAGCCCTCTATGGGCTTCCAAATATCACTTTGCCAATTCCACAAGAACTGTCTTAGCGAAAGGCTTCTTGAGGGGAAAGCTGTAACTCTGTGAGATGATTTCACGGAACACAAAGAAGTTTCTCAGAAAGCTTCTTTCTCTTTGTTATCGGAGGATATTTCCTTTGGACCTATAGTCTTCAAAGGGATCCGAAATATCTGTTCTCAGATTCCACAGAAATAAGCCTAGCAAAGAGATCCACGAAATACAGATGTAACTCTGTGAGATGAATTAACAGAACACTAAGCAGTTTCTCAAAAAGCTTCTTTCCAGATTTCATCTGAGGATATTTCCTTTTTCACCATAGCCCTCTATGGGCTTCCAAATATCACTTTGCCAATTCCACAAGAACTGTCTTAGCGAAAGGCTTCTTGAGGGGAAAGCTGTAACTCTGTGAGATGATTTCACAGAACACAAAGAATTTTCTCTGAAATCTTCTTTCTCTTTGTTATCGGAGGATATTTCCTTTGGCCCTATAGTCTTCAAAGGGATCCGAAATATCTGTTCTCCGATTCCACAGAAATAAGGCTAGCAAAGAGATCCACGAAATACAGATGTAACTCTGTGATTGGAAGTCACACATCACAGAGCAGTTTCTCAGAGAGCTTCTTTCAGGATTTCATCTGAGGATATTTCCTTTTTCACCATAACCCTCTATGGGCTTCCAAATATCACTTTGCCAATTACACAAGAACTGTCTTAGCGAAAGGCTTCTTGAGGGAAAAGCTGTAACTCTGTGAGATGATTTCACGGAACACAAAGAAGTTTCTCAGAAAGCTTCTTTCTCTTTGTTATCGGAGGATATTTCCTTTGGACCTATAGTCTTCAAAGGGATCCGAAATATCTGTTCTCAGATTCCACAGAAATAAGCCTAGCAAAGAGATCCACGAAATACAGATGTAACTCTGTGAGATGAATTAACAGAACACTAAGCAGTTTCTCAAAAAGCTTCTTTCCAGATTTCATCTGAGGATATTTCCTTTTTCACCATAGCCCTCTATGGGCTTCCAAATATCACTTTGCCAATTCCACAAGAACTGTCTTAGCGAAAGGCTTCTTGAGGGGAAAGCTGTAACTCTGTGAGATGATTTCACAGAACACAAAGAATTTTCTCTGAAATCTTCTTTCTCTTTGTTATCGGAGGATATTTCCTTTGGCCCTATAGTCTTCAAAGGGATCCGAAATATCTGTTCTCCGATTCCACAGAAATAAGGCTAGCAAAGAGATCCACGAAATACAGATGTAACTCTGTGATTGGAAGTCACACATCACAGAGCAGTTTCTCAGAGAGCTTCTTTCAGGATTTCATCTGAGGATATTTCCTTTTTCACCATAACCCTCTATGGGCTTCCAAATATCACTTTGCCAATTACACAAGAACTGTCTTAGCGAAAGGCTTCTTGAGGGGAAAGCTGTAACTCTGTGAGATGATTTCACAGAACACAAAGAAGTTTCTCAGAAAGCTTCTTTCTCTTTGTCATCGGAGGATATTTCCTTTGGCCCTGTAGTCTTCAAAGGGATCCGAAATATCTGTTCTCAGGTTGCACAGAAATAAGGCTAGCAAAGAAATCCACGAAATACAGATGTAACTCTGTGAGATGAATTAACAGAACACTAAGCAGTTTCTCAGAAAGCTTCTATCCAGATTTCATCTGAGGATATTTCCTTTTTCACCATAGCCCTCTATGGGCTTCCAAATATCACTTTGCCAATTCCACAAGAACTGTCTTAGCGAAAGGCTTCTTGAGGGGAAAGCTGTAACTCTGTGAGATGATTTCACAGAAAACAAAGAAGTTTCTCAGAAAGCTTCTTTCTCTTTGTTATCGGAGGATATTTCCTTTGGCCCTATAGTCTTCAAAGGGATCCGAAATATCTGTTCTCAGATTCCACAGAAATAAGGCTAGCAAAGATATCCAAGAAATACAGATGTAACTCTGTGAGATGAATTAACAGAACACTAAGCAGTTTCTCAGAAAGCTTCTTTCCAGATTTCATCTGAGGATATTTCCTTTTTCACCATAGCCCTCTATGGGCTTCCAAATATCACTTTGCCAATTCCACAAGAACTGTCTTAGTGAAAGGCTTCTTGAGGGGAAAGCTGTAACTCTGTGAGATGATTTCACAGAACACAAAGAAGTTTCTCAGAAAGCTTCTTTCTCTTTGTTATCGGAGGATATTTCCTTTGGCCCTATAGTCTTCTAAGGGATCCGAAATATCTGTTCTCAGATTCCACAGATATAAGGCTAGCAAAGAGATCCACGAAATACAGATGTAACTCTGTGAGATGAATTAAGAGAACACTAAGCAGTTTCTCAGAAAGCTTCTTTCCAGATTTCATCTGAGGATATTTCCTTTTTCACCATAGCCCTCTATGGACTTCCAAATGTCACTTTACCAATTGCACAAGAACTGTCTAACGAAAGGCTTCTTGAGGGGAAAGCTGTAACTCAGTGAGATGATTTCACAGAACACAAAGAAGTTTCTCAGAAAGCTTCTTTCCCTTTGTTATTGGAGGATATTTCCTTTGGCCCTATAGTCTTCAAAGGGATCCGAAATATCTGTTCTCAGATTCCACAGAAATAAGGCTAGCAGAGAGATCCACGAAATACAGATGTAACCCTGTGAGTGGAAGTCACACATCACAGAGCAGTTTCTCAGAAAGCTTCTTTCCAGATTTCATCTGAGGATATTTTCTTTTTCACCATAGCCCTCTATGGGCGTCCAAATATCACTTTGGCAATTCCACAAGAACTGTCTTAGCGATAGGCTTCTTGAGGGGAAAGCTGTAACTCTGTGAGATGATTTCACAGAACACAAAGAAGTTTCTCAGAAAGCTTCTTTCTCTTTGTTATCGGAGGATATTTCCTTTGGCCCTATAGTCTTCAAAGGGATCCGAAATATCTGTTCTCAGACTCCACAGAAATAAGGCTAGCAAAGAGATCCACGGAATACATATGTAACCCTGAGAGTGGAAGTCACACATCACAGAGCAGTTTCTCAGAAAGCTTCTTTCCAAATTTCATTTTAGGATATTTCCCTTTTCACAATAGCCCACTATGGGCTTCCAAATATCACTTTGCCAATTCCACAAGAACTGTCTTAGCGAAAGGCTTCTTGAGTGGAAAGCTTTAACTCTGTGAGATGATTTCACAGAAAACAAAGAAGTTTCTCAGAAAGCTTCTTTCTCTTTGTTATCGGAGGATATTTCCTTTGGCCCTATAGTCTTCAAAGGGATCCGAAATACCTGTTCTCAGATTCCACAGAAATAAGGCTAGCAAAGAGATCCACGAAATACAGATGTAACTATGTGAGATGAATTAACAGAACACTAAGCAGTTTCTCAGAAAGCTTCTTTCCAGATTTCATCTGAGGATATTTCCTTTTTCACCATAGCCCTCTATGGGCTTCCAAATGTCACTTTACCAATTGCACAAGAACTGTCTTAGCGAAAGACTTCTTGAGGGGAAAGCTGTAACTCTGTGAGATGATTTCACAGAACACAAAGAAGTTTCTCAGAAAGCATCTTTCACTTTGTTATCGGAGGATATTTCCTTTGGCCCTATAGTCTTCAAAGGGATCCGAAATATCTGTTCTCAGATTCCACAGAAATAAGGCTAGCAAAGAGATCCACGAAATACAGATGTAACCCTGTGAGTGGAAGTCACACATCACAGAGCAGTTTCTCAGAAAGGTTCTTTCCAGATTTCATCTGAGGATATTTCCTTTTTCACCATAGCCCTCTACGGGCTTCCAAATGTCTCTTTGCCAATTGCACAAGAACGGTCTTAGCAAAAGGCTTCTTGAGGGGAAAGCTGTAACTCTGTGAGATGATTTCACAGAACACAAAGAAGTTTCTCAGAAAGCTTCTTTCTCTTTGTTATCGGAGGATATTTCCTTTTTCCCTATAGTCTTCAAAGGGATCCGAAATATCTGTTCTCAGATTCCACAGAAATAAGGCTAGCAAAGAGATCCACGAAATACAGATATAACCATGTGAGTGGAAGTCACACATCACAGAGCAGTTTCTCAGAAAGCTTCTTTCCAGATTTCATTTTAGAATATTTCCTTTTTCACCATAGCCCTCTATGGGCTTCCAAATATCACTTTGCCAATTCCACAAGAACTGTCTTAGCGAAAGGATTCTTGACGGGAAAGCTGTAACTCTTGGAGATGATTTCACAGAACACAAAGAACTTTCTCAGAAAGCTTCTTTCTCTTTGTTATCGGGGGATATTTCCTTTGGCCCTATGGTCTTCAAAGGGATCCGAAATATCTGTTCTCAGATTCCACAGAAATAAGACTAGCAAAGAGATCCACGAAATACAGATGTAACTCTGTGATTGGAAGTCACACATCACAGAGCAGTTTCTCAGAGAGCTTCTTTCCAGATTTCATCTGAGGATATTTCGTTTTCACCATAGCCCTCTATGGTCTTCCAAATATCACTTTGCCAATTCCACAAGAACTGTCTTAGCGAAAGGCTTCTTGAGGGGTAAGCTGTAACTCTGTGAGATGATTTCACAGAACACAAAGAAGTTTCTCAGAAAGCTTCTTTCTCTTTGTCATCGGAGGATATTTCCTTTGGCCCTATAGTCTTCAAAGGGATCCGAAATATCTGTTCTCAGATTCCACAGAAATAAGGCTAGCAAAGAGATCCACGAAATACAGATGTAACTCTGTGAGATGAATTAACAGAACACTAAGAAGTTTCTCAGAAAGCTTCTTTCCAGATTTCATCTGAGGATATTTCCTTTTTCACCATAGCCCTCTATGGGCTTCCAAATATCACTTTGCAATTCCACAAGAACTGTCTTAGCGAAAGGCTTCCTGAGGGGAAAGCTGTAACTCTGTGAGATGATTTCACAGAACACAAAGAAGTTTCTCAGAAAGCTTCTTTCTCTTTGTTATCGGAGGATATTTCCTTTGGCCCTATAGTCTTCAAAGGGATCCGAAATATCTGTTCTCAGATTCCATAGAAATAAGGCTAGCAAAGAGATCCACGAAATACAGATATAACCATGTGAGTGGAAGTCACACATCACAGAGCAGTTTCTCAGAAAGCTTCTTTCCAGATTTCATTTTAGGATATTTCCTTTTTCACCATAGCCCTCTATGGGCTTCCAAATATCACTTTGCCAATTCCACAAGAACTGTCTTAGCGAAAGGATTCTTGACGGGAAAGCTGTAACTCTTGGAGATGATTTCACAGAACACAAAGAAGTTTCTCAGAAAGCTTCTTTCTCTTTGTTATCGGGGGAAATTTCCTTTCGCCCTATGGTCTTCAAAGGGATCCGAAATATCTGTTCTCAGATTCCACAGAAATAAGACTAGCAAAGAGATCCACGAAATACAGATGTAACTCTGTGATTGTAAGTGACACATCACAGAGCAGTTTCTCAGAGAGCTTCTTTCCAGATTTCATCTGGGGATATTTCGTTTTCACCATAGCCCTCTATGGTCTTCCAAATATCACTTTGCCAATTCCACAAGAACTGTCTTAGCGAAAGGCTTCTTGAGGGGAAAGCTGTAACTCTGTGAGATGATTTCACAGAACACAAAGAAGTTTCTCAGAAAGCTTCTTTCTCTTTGTCATCGGAGGATATTTCCTTTGGCCCTATAGTCTTCAAAGGGATCCGAAATATCTGTTCTCAGATTCCACAGAAAGAAGGCTAGCAAAGAGATCCACGAAATACAGATGTAATTCTGTGAGTGGAAGTCACACATCACAGAGCAGTTTCTCAGAAAGCTTCTTTCCAGATTTCTTCTGAGGATATTTCCTTTTTCACCATAGCCCTCTATGGGCTTCCAAATATCACTTTGCCAATTCCACAAGAACTGTCTTAGCGAAAGGCTTCTTGAGAGGAAAGCTGTAACTCTGTGAGATGATTTCACAGAACACAAAGAAGTTTCTCAGAAAGCTTCTTTCTCTTTGTCATCGGAGGATATTTCCTTTGGCCCTAGAGTCTTCAAAGCGATCCGAAATATCTGTTCTCAGGTTGCACAGAAATAAGGCTAGCAAAGAGATCCAGGAAATACAGATGTAACTCTGTGAGATGAATTAACAGAACACTAAGCAGTTTCTCAGAAAGCTTCTATCCAGATTTCATCTGAGGATATTTCCTTTTTCACCATAGCCCTCTAAGGGCTTCCAAACGTCACTTTGCCAATTGCACAAGAACTGTCTTAGCGAAAGGCTTCCTGCGGGGAAAGCTGTAACTCTGTGAGATGATTTCACAGAACACAAAGAAGTTTCTCAGAAAGCTTCTTTCTCTTTGTTATCCGAGGATATTTCCTTTGGCCCTATAGTCTTCAAAGGGATCCGAAATATCTGTTCTCAGATTCCACAGAAATAAGGCTAGAAAAGAGATCCACGAAATACAGATGTAATTCTGTGAGACGAATTAACAGAACACTAAGCAGTTTCTCAGAAAGCTTCTTTCCAGATTTCATCTGAGGATATTTCCTTTTTCACCAGAGCCCTCTATGGGCTTCCTAATATCATTTTGCCATTTCCGCAAGAAGTGTCTTAGCGAAATGCTTCTTGAGGGGACAGGTGTTACTCTGTGAGATGATTGCACAGAACACGAAGAAGTTTCTTAGAAAGCTTCTTTCTCTTTGTTATCGGAGGATATTTCCTTTGGCCCTGTAGACTTCAAAGGGATCCGAAATATCTGTTCTCAGATTCCACAGAAATAAGGCTAGCAAAGAGATCCACGAAATACAGATGTAACTCTGTGAGTGGAAGTCACACATCACAGAGCAGTTTCTCAAAAAGCTTCTTTCCAGATTTCATCTGAGGATATTTCCTTTTCCACCATAGCCCTCTATGGGCTTCCAAATATCAATTTGCCAATTCCACAAGAACTGTCTTAGCAAAAGGCTTCTTGAGGGGAAAGCTGTAACTCTGTGAGATGATTTCACAGAACACAAAGAAGTTTCTCAGAAAGCTTCTTTCTCTTTGTTATCGGAGGATATTTCCTTTGGCCCTATAGTCTTCAAAGGGATCCGAAATATCTGTTCTCAGATTCCACAGAAATAAGGCTAGGAAAGAGATCCACGAAATATGTATGTAATTCTATGAGTGGAAGTCACACATCACAGAGCAGTTTCTCAGATAGCGTCTTTCCAGATTTCATCAGAGGATATGTCCTTTTTCACCACAGCCCTCTATGGGCTTCCAAATATCACTTTGCCAATTCCACAAGAACTGTCTTAGCAAAAGGCTTCTGGAGGGGAAAGCTGTAACTCTGTGAGATGATTTCACAGAACACAAAGAAGTTTGTCAGAAAGCTTCTTTCTCTTTGTTATCGGAGGATATTTCCTTTGGCCCTATAGTCTTCAAAGGGATCCGAAATATCTGTTCTCAGATTCCACAGAAATAAAGCTAGCAAAGAGATCCACCAAAAACAGATGTAACTCTGTGAGATGAATTAACAGAACACTAAGCAGTTTCTCAGAAAACTTCTTTCCAGATTTCGTCTGAGGATATTTCCTTTTTCACCATAGCCCACTATGGGCTTCCAAATATCACTTTGCCAATTCCACAAGAAGTGTCTTAGCGAAAGGCTTCTTGAGGGGACAGGTGTTACTCTGTGAGATGATTTCACAGAACACAAAGAAGTTTCTCAGAAAGCTTCTTTCTCTTTGTTATCGGAGGATATTTCCTTTGGCCCTGTAGCCTTCAAAGGGATCCGAAATATCTGTTCTCAGATTCCACAGAAATAAGGCTAGCAAAGAGATCCACGAAATACAGATGTACCTCTCTGAGTGGAAGTCACACATCACAGAGGAGTTTCTCAAAAAGCTTCTTTCCAGATTTCATCTGAGGATATTTCCTTTTTCACAATAGCCCTCTATGGGCTTCCAAGTATCACTTTGCCAATTCCACAAGAACTGTCTTAGCGAAAGGCTTCTTGAGGGGAAACCTGTAACTCTTTGAGATGATTTCACAAAACACAAACAAGTTTCTCAGAAAGCTTCTTTCTCTTTGTCATCGGAGGATATTTCCTTTGGCCCTATAGTCTTCAAAGGGATCCGAAATATCTGTTCTCAGATTCCACAGAAATAAGGCTAGCAAAGAGATCCACGAAATACAGATGTAACTCTGTGAGATGAATTAACAGAACACTAAGAAGTTTCTCAGAAAGCTTCTTTCCAGATTTCATCTGAGGATATTTCCTTTTTCACCATTGCCCTCTATGGGCTTCCAAATATCACTTTGCAATTCCACAAGAACTGTCTTAGCGAAAGGCTTCCTGAGGGGAAAGCTGTAAATCAGTGAGATGATTTCACAGAACACAAAGAAGTTTCTCAGAAAGCTTCTTTCTCTTTGTTATCGGAGGATATTTCCTTTGGCCCTATAGTCTTCAAAGGGATCCGAAATATCTGTTCTCAGATTCCACAGAAAGAAGGCTAGCAAAGAGATCCACGAAATACAGATGTAACTCTGTGAGTGGAAGTCACACATCACAGAGCAGTTTCTCAGAAAGAGTCTTTCCAGATTTCATCTGAGGATATTTCCTTTTTCACCATAGCCCTCTATGGGCTTCCAAATATCACTTTGCCAATTCCACCAGAACTGTCTTACCGAAAGGCTTCTGGAGGGGAAAGCTGTAACTCTGTTAGATGATTTCACATAACACAAAGAAGTTTGTCAGAAAGCTTCTTTCTCTTTGTTATCGGAGGATATTTCCTTTGGCCCTATAGCCTTCAAAGGGATCCGAAATATCTGTTCTCAGATTCCACAGAAATAAAGCTAGCAAAGAGATCCACGAAATGCAGATGTAACTCTGTGAGATGAATTAGCAGAACACTAAGCAGTTTCTCAGAAAGCTTCTTTCCAGATTTCATCTGAGGATATTTCCTTTTTCACCATAGCCCTCTATGGGCTTCCAAATATCACTTTGCCAATTCCACAAGAACTGTCTTAGCGAAAGGCTTCTTGAGGGGAAAGCTGTAACTCTGTGAGATGATTTCACGGAACACAAAGAAGTTTCTCAGAAAGCTTCTTTCTCTTTGTTATCGGAGGATATTTCCTTTGGACCTATAGTCTTCAAAGGGATCCGAAATATCTGTTCTCAGATTCCACAGAAATAAGCCTAGCAAAGAGATCCACGAAATACAGATGTAACTCTGTGAGATGAATTAACAGAACACTAAGCAGTTTCTCAAAAAGCTTCTTTCCAGATTTCATCTGAGGATATTTCCTTTTTCACCATAGCCCTCTATGGGCTTCCAAATATCACTTTGCCAATTCCACAAGAACTGTCTTAGCGAAAGGCTTCTTGAGGGGAAAGCTGTAACTCTGTGAGATGATTTCACAGAACACAAAGAATTTTCTCTGAAATCTTCTTTCTCTTTGTTATCGGAGGATATTTCCTTTGGCCCTATAGTCTTCAAAGGGATCCGAAATATCTGTTCTCCGATTCCACAGAAATAAGGCTAGCAAAGAGATCCACGAAATACAGATGTAACTCTGTGATTGGAAGTCACACATCACAGAGCAGTTTCTCAGAGAGCTTCTTTCAGGATTTCATCTGAGGATATTTCCTTTTTCACCATAACCCTCTATGGGCTTCCAAATATCACTTTGCCAATTACACAAGAACTGTCTTAGCGAAAGGCTTCTTGAGGGGAAAGCTGTAACTCTGTGAGATGATTTCACGGAACACAAAGAAGTTTCTCAGAAAGCTTCTTTCTCTTTGTTATCGGAGGATATTTCCTTTGGCCCTATAGTCTTCAAAGGGATCCGAAATATCTGTTCTCAGATTCCACAGAAATAAGCCTAGCAAAGAGATCCACGAAATACAGATGTAACTCTGTGAGATGAATTAACAGAACACTAAGCAGTTTCTCAAAAAGCTTCTTTCCAGATTTCATCTGAGGATATTTCCTTTTTCACCATAGCCCTCTATGGGCTTCCAAATATCACTTTGCCAATTCCACAAGAACTGTCTTAGCGAAAGGCTTCTTGAGGGGAAAGCTGTAACTCTGTGAGATGATTTCACAGAACACAAAGAATTTTCTCTGAAATCTTCTTTCTCTTTGTTATCGGAGGATATTTCCTTTGGCCCTATAGTCTTCAAAGGGATCCGAAATATCTGTTCTCCGATTCCACAGAAATAAGGCTAGCAAAGAGATCCACGAAATACAGATGTAACTCTGTGATTGGAAGTCACACATCACAGAGCAGTTTCTCAGAGAGCTTCTTTCAGGATTTCATCTGAGGATATTTCCTTTTTCACCATAACCCTCTATGGGCTTCCAAATATCACTTTGCCAATTACACAAGAACTGTCTTAGCGAAAGGCTTCTTGAGGGGAAAGCTGTAACTCTGTGAGATGATTTCACAGAACACAAAGAAGTTTCTCAGAAAGCTTCTTTCTCTTTGTCATCGGAGGATATTTCCTTTGGCCCTGTAGTCTTCAAAGGGATCCGAAATATCTGTTCTCAGGTTGCACAGAAATAAGGCTAGCAAAGAAATCCACGAAATACAGATGTAACTCTGTGAGATGAATTAACAGAACACTAAGCAGTTTCTCAGAAAGCTTCTATCCAGATTTCATCTGAGGATATTTCCTTTTTCACCATAGCCCTCTATGGGCTTCCAAATATCACTTTGCCAATTCCACAAGAACTGTCTTAGCGAAAGGCTTCTTGAGGGGAAAGCTGTAACTCTGTGAGATGATTTCACAGAAAACAAAGAAGTTTCTCAGAAAGCTTCTTTCTCTTTGTTATCGGAGGATATTTCCTTTGGCCCTATAGTCTTCAAAGGGATCCGAAATATCTGTTCTCAGATTCCACAGAAATAAGGCTAGCAAAGATATCCAAGAAATACAGATGTAACTCTGTGAGATGAATTAACAGAACACTAAGCAGTTTCTCAGAAAGCTTCTTTCCAGATTTCATCTGAGGATATTTCCTTTTTCACCATAGCCCTCTATGGGCTTCCAAATATCACTTTGCCAATTCCACAAGAACTGTCTTAGTGAAAGGCTTCTTGAGGGGAAAGCTGTAACTCTGTGAGATGATTTCACAGAACACAAAGAAGTTTCTCAGAAAGCTTCTTTCTCTTTGTTATCGGAGGATATTTCCTTTGGCCCTATAGTCTTCTAAGGGATCCGAAATATCTGTTCTCAGATTCCACAGATATAAGGCTAGCAAAGAGATCCACGAAATACAGATGTAACTCTGTGAGATGAATTAAGAGAACACTAAGCAGTTTCTCAGAAAGCTTCTTTCCAGATTTCATCTGAGGATATTTCCTTTTTCACCATAGCCCTCTATGGACTTCCAAATGTCACTTTACCAATTGCACAAGAACTGTCTAACGAAAGGCTTCTTGAGGGGAAAGCTGTAACTCAGTGAGATGATTTCACAGAACACAAAGAAGTTTCTCAGAAAGCTTCTTTCCCTTTGTTATTGGAGGATATTTCCTTTGGCCCTATAGTCTTCAAAGGGATCCGAAATATCTGTTCTCAGATTCCACAGAAATAAGGCTAGCAGAGAGATCCACGAAATACAGATGTAACCCTGTGAGTGGAAGTCACACATCACAGAGCAGTTTCTCAGAAAGCTTCTTTCCAGATTTCATCTGAGGATATTTTCTTTTTCACCATAGCCCTCTATGGGCGTCCAAATATCACTTTGGCAATTCCACAAGAACTGTCTTAGCGATAGGCTTCTTGAGGGGAAAGCTGTAACTCTGTGAGATGATTTCACAGAACACAAAGAAGTTTCTCAGAAAGCTTCTTTCTCTTTGTTATCGGAGGATATTTCCTTTGGCCCTATAGTCTTCAAAGGGATCCGAAATATCTGTTCTCAGACTCCACAGAAATAAGGCTAGCAAAGAGATCCACGGAATACATATGTAACCCTGAGAGTGGAAGTCACACATCACAGAGCAGTTTCTCAGAAAGCTTCTTTCCAAATTTCATTTTAGGATATTTCCCTTTTCACAATAGCCCACTATGGGCTTCCAAATATCACTTTGCCAATTCCACAAGAACTGTCTTAGCGAAAGGCTTCTTGAGTGGAAAGCTTTAACTCTGTGAGATGATTTCACAGAAAACAAAGAAGTTTCTCAGAAAGCTTCTTTCTCTTTGTTATCGGAGGATATTTCCTTTGGCCCTATAGTCTTCAAAGGGATCCGAAATACCTGTTCTCAGATTCCACAGAAATAAGGCTAGCAAAGAGATCCACGAAATACAGATGTAACTATGTGAGATGAATTAACAGAACACTAAGCAGTTTCTCAGAAAGCTTCTTTCCAGATTTCATCTGAGGATATTTCCTTTTTCACCATAGCCCTCTATGGGCTTCCAAATGTCACTTTACCAATTGCACAAGAACTGTCTTAGCGAAAGACTTCTTGAGGGGAAAGCTGTAACTCTGTGAGATGATTTCACAGAACACAAAGAAGTTTCTCAGAAAGCATCTTTCACTTTGTTATCGGAGGATATTTCCTTTGGCCCTATAGTCTTCAAAGGGATCCGAAATATCTGTTCTCAGATTCCACAGAAATAAGGCTAGCAAAGAGATCCACGAAATACAGATGTAACCCTGTGAGTGGAAGTCACACATCACAGAGCAGTTTCTCAGAAAGGTTCTTTCCAGATTTCATCTGAGGATATTTCCTTTTTCACCATAGCCCTCTACGGGCTTCCAAATGTCTCTTTGCCAATTGCACAAGAACGGTCTTAGCAAAAGGCTTCTTGAGGGGAAAGCTGTAACTCTGTGAGATGATTTCACAGAACACAAAGAAGTTTCTCAGAAAGCTTCTTTCTCTTTGTTATCGGAGGATATTTCCTTTTTCCCTATAGTCTTCAAAGGGATCCGAAATATCTGTTCTCAGATTCCACAGAAATAAGGCTAGCAAAGAGATCCACGAAATACAGATATAACCATGTGAGTGGAAGTCACACATCACAGAGCAGTTTCTCAGAAAGCTTCTTTCCAGATTTCATTTTAGAATATTTCCTTTTTCACCATAGCCCTCTATGGGCTTCCAAATATCACTTTGCCAATTCCACAAGAACTGTCTTAGCGAAAGGATTCTTGACGGGAAAGCTGTAACTCTTGGAGATGATTTCACAGAACACAAAGAACTTTCTCAGAAAGCTTCTTTCTCTTTGTTATCGGGGGATATTTCCTTTGGCCCTATGGTCTTCAAAGGGATCCGAAATATCTGTTCTCAGATTCCACAGAAATAAGACTAGCAAAGAGATCCACGAAATACAGATGTAACTCTGTGATTGGAAGTCACACATCACAGAGCAGTTTCTCAGAGAGCTTCTTTCCAGATTTCATCTGAGGATATTTCGTTTTCACCATAGCCCTCTATGGTCTTCCAAATATCACTTTGCCAATTCCACAAGAACTGTCTTAGCGAAAGGCTTCTTGAGGGGTAAGCTGTAACTCTGTGAGATGATTTCACAGAACACAAAGAAGTTTCTCAGAAAGCTTCTTTCTCTTTGTCATCGGAGGATATTTCCTTTGGCCCTATAGTCTTCAAAGGGATCCGAAATATCTGTTCTCAGATTCCACAGAAATAAGGCTAGCAAAGAGATCCACGAAATACAGATGTAACTCTGTGAGATGAATTAACAGAACACTAAGAAGTTTCTCAGAAAGCTTCTTTCCAGATTTCATCTGAGGATATTTCCTTTTTCACCATAGCCCTCTATGGGCTTCCAAATATCACTTTGCAATTCCACAAGAACTGTCTTAGCGAAAGGCTTCCTGAGGGGAAAGCTGTAACTCTGTGAGATGATTTCACAGAACACAAAGAAGTTTCTCAGAAAGCTTCTTTCTCTTTGTTATCGGAGGATATTTCCTTTGGCCCTATAGTCTTCAAAGGGATCCGAAATATCTGTTCTCAGATTCCATAGAAATAAGGCTAGCAAAGAGATCCACGAAATACAGATATAACCATGTGAGTGGAAGTCACACATCACAGAGCAGTTTCTCAGAAAGCTTCTTTCCAGATTTCATTTTAGGATATTTCCTTTTTCACCATAGCCCTCTATGGGCTTCCAAATATCACTTTGCCAATTCCACAAGAACTGTCTTAGCGAAAGGATTCTTGACGGGAAAGCTGTAACTCTTGGAGATGATTTCACAGAACACAAAGAAGTTTCTCAGAAAGCTTCTTTCTCTTTGTTATCGGGGGAAATTTCCTTTCGCCCTATGGTCTTCAAAGGGATCCGAAATATCTGTTCTCAGATTCCACAGAAATAAGACTAGCAAAGAGATCCACGAAATACAGATGTAACTCTGTGATTGTAAGTGACACATCACAGAGCAGTTTCTCAGAGAGCTTCTTTCCAGATTTCATCTGGGGATATTTCGTTTTCACCATAGCCCTCTATGGTCTTCCAAATATCACTTTGCCAATTCCACAAGAACTGTCTTAGCGAAAGGCTTCTTGAGGGGAAAGCTGTAACTCTGTGAGATGATTTCACAGAACACAAAGAAGTTTCTCAGAAAGCTTCTTTCTCTTTGTCATCGGAGGATATTTCCTTTGGCCCTATAGTCTTAAAAGGGATCCGAAATATCTGTTCTCAGATTCCACAGAAATAAGGCTAGCAAAGAGATCCACGAAATACAGATGTAACTCTGTGAGATGAATTAACAGAACACTAAGAAGTTTCTCAGAAAGCTTCTTTCCAGATTTCATCTGAGGATATTTCCTTTTTCACCATAGCCCTCTAAGGGCTTCCAAATATCACTTTGCAATTCCACAAGAACTGTCTTAGCGAAAGGCTTCCTGAGGGGAAAGCTGTAACTCTGTGAGATGATTTCACAGAACACAAAGAAGTTTCTCAGAAACTTCTTTCTCTTTGTTATGGGAGGATATTTCCTTTGGCCCTATAGTCTTCAAAGGGATCCGAACTATCTGTTCTCAGATTCCACAGAAAGAAGGCTAGCAAAGAGATCCACGAAATACAGATGTAATTCTGTGAGTGGAAGTCACACATCACAGAGCAGTTTCTCAGAAAGCTTCTTTCCAGATTTCTTCTGAGGATATTTCCTTTTTCACCATAGCCCTCTATGGGCTTCCAAATATCACTTTGCCAATTCCACAAGAACTGTCTTAGCGAAAGGCTTCTTGAGAGGAAAGCTGTAACTCTGTGAGATGATTTCACAGAACACAAAGAAGTTTCTCAGAAAGCTTCTTTCTCTTTGTCATCGGAGGATATTTCCTTTGGCCCTAGAGTCTTCAAAGCGATCCGAAATATCTGTTCTCAGGTTGCACAGAAATAAGGCTAGCAAAGAGATCCAGGAAATACAGATGTAACTCTGTGAGATGAATTAACAGAACACTAAGCAGTTTCTCAGAAAGCTTCTATCCAGATTTCATCTGAGGATATTTCCTTTTTCACCATAGCCCTCTAAGGGCTTCCAAACGTCACTTTGCCAATTGCACAAGAACTGTCTTAGCGAAAGGCTTCCTGCGGGGAAAGCTGTAACTCTGTGAGATGATTTCACAGAACACAAAGAAGTTTCTCAGAAAGCTTCTTTCTCTTTGTTATCCGAGGATATTTCCTTTGGCCCTATAGTCTTCAAAGGGATCCGAAATATCTGTTCTCAGATTCCACAGAAATAAGGCTAGAAAAGAGATCCACGAAATACAGATGTAATTCTGTGAGACGAATTAACAGAACACTAAGCAGTTTCTCAGAAAGCTTCTTTCCAGATTTCATCTGAGGATATTTCCTTTTTCACCAGAGCCCTCTATGGGCTTCCAAATATTATTTTGCCATTTCCGCAAGAAGTGTCTTAGCGAAATGCTTCTTGAGGGGACAGGTGTTACTCTGTGAGATGATTGCACAGAACACGAAGAAGTTTCTTAGAAAGCTTCTTTCTCTTTGTTATCGGAGGATATTTCCTTTGGCCCTGTAGACTTCAAAGGGATCCGAAATATCTGTTCTCAGATTTCACAGAAATAAGGCTAGCAAAGAGATCCACGAAATACAGATGTAACTCTGTGAGTGGAAGTCACACATCACAGAGCAGTTTCTCAAAAAGCTTCTTTCCAGATTTCATCTGAGGATATTTCCTTTTCCACCATAGCCCTCTATGGGCTTCCAAATATCACTTTGCCAATTCCACAAGAACTGTCTTAGCAAAAGGCTTCTTGAGGGGAAAGCTGTAACTCTGTGAGATGATTTCACAGAACACAAAGAAGTTTCTCAGAAAGCTTCTTTCTCTTTGTTATCAGAGGATATTTCCTTTGGCCCTATAGTCTTCAAAGGGATCCGAAATATCTGTTCTCAGATTCCACAGAAATAAGGCTAGGAAAGAGATCCACGAAATATGTATGTAATTCTATGAGTGGAAGTCACACATCACAGAGCAGTTTCTCAGATAGCGTCTTTCCAGATTTCATCAGAGGATATGTCCTTTTTCACCACAGACCTCTATGGGCTTCCAAATATCACTTTGCCAATTCCACAAGAACTGTCTTAGCAAAAGGCTTCTGGAGGGGAAAGCTGTAACTCTGTGAGATGATTTCACAGAACACAAAGAAGTTTGTCAGAAAGCTTCTTTCTCTTTGTTATCGGAGGATATTTCCTTTGGCCCTATAGTCTTCAAAGGGATCCGAAATATCTGTTCTCAGATTCCACAGAAATAAAGCTAGCAAAGAGATCCACGAAAAACAGATGTAACTCTGTGAGATGAATTAACAGAACACTAAGCAGTTTCTCAGAAAACTTCTTTCCAGATTTCGTCTGAGGATATTTCCTTTTTCACCATAGCCCACGATGGGCTTCCAAATATCACTTTGCCAATTCCACAAGAAGTGTCTTAGCGAAAGGCTTCTTGAGGGGACAGGTGTTACTCTGTGAGATGATTTCACAGAACACAAAGAAGTTTCTCAGAAAGCTTCTTTCTCTTTGTTATCGGAGGATATTTCCTTTGGCCCTGTAGACTTCAAAGGGATCCGAAATATCTGTTCTCAGTTTCCACAGAAATAAGGCTAGCAAAGAGATCCACGAAATACATATGTACCTCTCTGAGTGGAAGTCACACATCACAGAGGAGTTTCTCAAAAAGCTTCTTTCCAGATTTCATCTGAGGATATTTCCTTTTTCACAATAGCCCTCTACGGGCTTCCAAATATCACTTTGCCAATTCCACAAGAACTGTCTTAGCGAAAGGCTTCTTGAGGGGAAACCTGTAACACTTTGAGATGATTTCACAAAACACAAACAAGTTTCTCAGAAAGCTTCTTTCTCTTTGTTATCGGAGGATATTTCCTTTGGCCCTATAGTCTTCAAAGGGATCCGAAATATCTGTTCTCAGATTCCACAGAAATAAGGCTAGCAAAGAGATCCACGAAATACAGATGTAACTCTGTGAGTGGAAGTCACACATCACAGAGCAGTTTCTCAGGAAGCTTCTTTCCAGATTTCATCTGAGGATATTTCCTTTTTCACCATAGCCCTCTTTGGGCTTCCAAATATCACTTTGCCAATTCCACAAGAACTGTCTTAGCGAAAGGCTTATTGAGGGGAAAGCTGTAACTCTGTGACATGATTTCCCAGAACACAAAGAAGTTTCTCAGAAAGCTTCTTTCTCTTTGTTATCGGAGGATATTTCCTTTGGCACTATAGTCTTCAAAGGGATCCGAAATATGTGTTCTCAGATTCCAGAGAAATAAGGCTAGCAAAGACATCCACGAAATACAGATGTAACTCTGTGATATGATTTAACAGACCAATAAGCAGTTTCTCAGAAAGCTTCTATCCAGATTTCATCTGAGGATATTTCCTTTTTCACCATAGCCCTCTAAGGGCTTCCAAACGTCACTTTGCCAATTGCACAAGAACTGTCTTAGCGAAAGGCTTCCTGATGGGAAAGCTGTAACTCTGTGAGATGATTTCACAGAACACAAAGAAGTTTCTCAGAAAGCTTCTTTCTCTTAGTCATCGGAGGATATTTCCTTTGGCCCTATAGTCTTCAAAGGGATCCGAAATATCTGTTCTCAGATTCCACAGAAACAAAGCTAGCAAAGAGATCCACGAAATACAGATCTAACTCTGTGAGATGAATTAACAGAACACTAAGCAGTTTCTCAGAAAACTTCTTTCCAGATTTCGTCTGAGGATATTTCCTTTTTCACCATAGCCCTCTATGGGCTTCCAAATATCACTTTGCCAATTCCACAAGAAGTGTCTTAGCGAAAGGCTTCTTGAGGGGAAAGGTGTTACTCTGTGAGATGATTTCACAGAACACAAAGAAGTTTCTCATAAAGCTTCTTTCTCTTTGTTATCGGAGGATATTTCCTTTGGCCCTATAGTCTTCAAAGGGATCCGAAATATCTGTTCTCAGATTCCACAGAAATAAGGCTAGCAAAGAGATCCACGAAATACAGATGTAACTCTGTGAGTGGAAGTAACACATCACAGAGCAGTTTCTCAGAAAGCTTCTTTCCAGATTTCATCTGAGGATATTTCCTTTTTCACCATAGCCCTCTAAGGGCTTCCAAATATCACTTCGCCAATTCCACAAGAACTGCCTTAGCGAAAGGCTTCTGGAGGGGAAAGCTGTAACTCTGAGATATGATTTCAAAGAACACAAAGAATTTTCTCAGTAAGCTTCTTTCTCTTTGTTATCGGAGGATATTTCCTTTGGCCCAATAGTCTTCAAAGGGATCCGAAATATCTGTTCTCAGATTCCACAGAAATAAGGCTAGCAAAGAGATCCACGAAATACAGATGTAACTCTGTGAGATGAATTAACAGACCACTAAGCAGTTTCTCAGAAAGCTTCTTTCCAGATTTCATCTGAGGATATTTCCTTTTTCACCGTAGCCCTCCATGGGCTTCCAAATATCACTTTGCCAATTCCACAAGAACTGTCTTAGCGAAAGGCTTCTTGAGGGGAAAGCTGTAACTCTGTGAGACGATTTCACAGAACACAAAGAAGTTTCTCAGAAAGCTTCTTTCTCTTTGTTATCGGAGGATATTTCCTTTGGCCCTGTAGACTTCAAAGGGATCCGAAATATCTGTTCTCAGATTCCACAGAAATAAGACTAGCAAAGAGATACACGAAATACAGATGTAACTCTGTGAGATGAATTAGCAGAACACTAAGCAGTTTCTCAGAAAGCTTCTTTGCAGATTTCATCTGAGGATATTTCCTTTTTCACCATAGCCCTCTATGGGCTTCCAAATATCACTTTGCCAATTCCACAAGAACTGTCTTAGCGAAAGGCTTCTTGAGGGGAAAGCTGTAACTCTGTGAGATGATTTCACAGAACACAAAGAAGTTTCTCAGAACGCTTCTTTCTCTTTGTTATCGGAGGATATTTCCTTTGGCCCTATAGTCTTCAAAGGGATCCGAAATATCTGTTTTCAGATTCCACAGAAATAAAGCTAGCAAAGAGATCCACGAAATACAGATGTAACTCTGTCAGATGAATTAACATAACACTAAGCAGTTTCTCAGAAAACTTCTTTCCAGATTTCGTCTGAGGATATTTCCTTTTTCACCATAGCCCTCTATGGGCTTCCAAATATCACTTTGCCAATTCCACAAGAAGTGTCTTAGCGAAAGGCTTCTTGAGGGGAAAGGTGTTACTCTGTGAGATGATTTCACAGAACACAAAGAAGTTTCTCAGAAAGCTTCTTTCTCTTTGTTATCGGAGGATATTTCCTTTGGCCCTGTAGACTTCAAAGGTATCCGAAATATCTGTTCTCAGATTCCACAGAAATAAGGCTAGCAAAGAGATCCCCGAAATACAGATGTACCTCTGTGAGTGGAAGTCACACATCACAGAGGAGTTTCTCAAAAAGCTTCTTTCCAGATTTCATCTGAGGATATTTCCTTTTTCACCATAGCCCTCTATGGGCTTCCAAATATCACTTTGCCAATTCCACAAGAACTGTCTTATCGAAAGGCTTCTTGAGGGGAAACCTGTAACTCTGTGAGATGATTTCACAGAACACAAAGAAGTTTCTCAGAAAGCTTCTTTCTCTTTGTTATCGGAGATTATTTCCTTTGGCCCTATAGTCTTCAAAGGGATCCGAAATATCTGTTCTCAGATTACACAGAAATAAGGCTAGCAAAGAAATCCACACAATACGGACGTAATTCTGTGAGTGGAAGTCACACATCACAGAGCAGTTTCTCAGATAGCTTCTTTCCAGATTTCATCTGAGGATATTTCCTTTTTCACCATAGCCCTCTAGGGGCTTCCAAACGTCACTTTGCGAATTGCACAAGAACTGTCTTAGCGAAAGGCTTCCTGAGGAGAAAGCTGTAACTCTGTGAGATGATTTCACAGAACACAAAGAAATTTTTCAGAAAGCTTCTTTCTCTTTGTTATCGGAGGATATTTCCTTTGGCCCTATAGTCTTCAAAGGGATCCGAAATATCTGTTCTCAGATTCCACAGAAATAAAGCTAGCAAAGAGATCCACGAAAAACAGATGTAACTCTGTGAGATGAATTAACAGAACACTAAGCAGTTTCTCAGAAAACTTCTTTCCAGATTTCGTCTGAGGATATTTCCTTTTTCACCATAGCCCTCTATGGGCTTCCAAATATCACTTTGCCAATTCCACAAGAAGTGTCTTAGCGAAAGGCTTCTTGAGGGGACCGGTGTTACTCTGTGAGATTATTTCACAGAACACAAAGAAGTTTCCCAGAAAGCTTCTTTCTCTTTGTTATCGGAGGATATTTCCTTTGGCCCTGTAGACTTCAAAGGGATCCGAAATATCTGTTCTCAGATTCCACAGAAATAAGGCTAGCAAAGAGATCCACGAAATACAGATGTACCTCTGTGAGTGGAAGTCACACATCACAGAGGAGTTTCTCAAAAAGCTTCTTTCCAGATTTCATCTGAGGATATTTCCTTTTTCACCATAGCCCTCTATGGGCTTCCTAATATCACTTTGCCAATTCCACAAGAACTGTCTTAGCGAAAGGCTTCTTGAGGGGAAACCTGTAACTCTGTGAGATGATTTCACAGAACACAAAGAAGTTTCTCAGAAAGCTTCTTTCTCTTTGTTATCGGAGGATATTTCCTTTGGCCCTATAGTCTTCAAAGTGATCCTAAATATCTGTTCTCAGATTACACAGAAATAAAGCTAGCAAAGAGATCCACACAATACGGAAGTAATTCTGTGAGTGGAAGTCACACATCACAGAGCAGTTTCTCAGATAGCTTCTTTCCAGATTTCATCTGAGGATATTTCCTTTTTCACCATAGCCCTCTATGAGCTTCCAAATATCACTTTGCCAATTCCACAAGAGCTGTCTTAGCGAAAGGCTTCTGGAGGGGAAAGCTGTAACTCTGTGAGATGATTTCACAGAACACAAAGAAGTTTGTCAGAAAGCTTCTTTCTCTTTGTTATCGGAGGATATTTCCTTTGGCCCTATATTCTTCAAAGGGATCCGAAATATCTGTTCTCAGATTCCACAGAAATAAAGCTAGCAAAGAGATCCACGAAATACAGATGTAACTCTGTGAGATGAATTAACAGAACACTTAGCAGTTTCTCAGAAAACTTCTTTTCAGATTTCATCTGAGGATATTTCCTTTTTCACCATACCCCTCTATGGGCTTCCAAATATCACTTTGCCAATTCCACAAGAAGTGTCTTAGCGAAAGGCTTCTTGAGGGGAAAGGTGTTACTCTGTGAGATGATTTCACAGAACACAAAGAAGTTTCTCAGAAAGCTTCTTTCTCTTTGTTATCGGAGGATATTTCCTTTGGCCCTGTAGACTTCAAAGGGATCCGAAATATCTGTTCTCAGATTCCACAGAAATAAGGCTAGCAAAGAGATCCACGAAATACAGATGTACCTCTCTGAGTGGAAGTCACACATCACAGAGGAGTTTCTCAAAAAGCTTCTTTCCAGATTTCATCTGAGGATATTCCCTTTTTCACCATAGCCCTCTATGGGCTTCCAAATATCACTTTGCCAATTCCACAAGAAATGTCTTAGCGAAAGGCTTCTTGAGGGTAAAGCTGTAACTCTGTGAGATGATTTCACAGAACACAAAGAAGTTTCTCAGAAAGCTTCTTTCTCTTTGTTATCGGAGGATATTTCCTTTGGCCCTATAGTCTTCAAAGGGATCCGAAATATCTGTTCTCAGATTCCACAGAAATAAGGCTAGCAAAGAGATCCACGAAACACAGATGTAACTCTGTGAGTGGAAGTCACACATCACAGAGCAGGTTCTCAGGAAGCTTCTCTCCAGATTTCATCTGAGGATATTTCCTTTTTCACCATAGCCCTCTTTGGGCTTCCAAATATCACTTTGCCAATTCCACAAGAACTGTCTTAGCGAAAGGCTTCTTGAGGGGAAAGCTGTAACTCTGTGACATGATTTCACAGAACACAAAGAAGTTTCTCAGAAAGCTTCTTTCTCTTTGTTATCGGAGGATATTTCCTTTGGCACTATAGTCTTCAAAGGGATCCGAAATATGTGTTCTCAGATTCCAGAGAAATAAGGCTAGCAAAGAGATCCACGAAATACAGATTTAACTCTGTGATATGATTTAACAGAACAATAAGCAGTTTCTCAGAAAGCTTCTATCCATATTTCATCTGAGGATATTTCCTTTTTCACCATAGCCCTCTAAGGGCTTCCAAACGTAACTTTGCCAATTGCACAAGAACTGTCTTAGCGAAAGGCTTCCTGAGGGGAAAGCTGTAACTCTGTGAGATGATTTCACAGAACACAAAGAAGTTTGTCAGAAAGCTTCTTTCTCTTTGTTATCGGAGGATATTTCCTTTGGCCCTATAGTCTTCAAAGGGATCCGAAATATCTGTTCTCAGATTCCACAGAAATAAAGCTAGCAAAGAGATCCACGAAATACAGATGTAACTCTGTGAGATGAATTAACATAACACTAAGCAGTTTCTCAGAAAACTTCTTTCCAGATTTCGTCTGAGGATATTTCCTTTTTCACCATAGCCCTCTATGGGCTTCCAAATATCACTTTGCCAATTCCACAAGAAGTGTCTTAGCGAAAGGCTTCTTGAGGGGAAAGGTGTTACTCTGTGAGATGATTTCACAGAACACAAAGAAGTTTCTCAGAAAGCTTCTTTCTCTTTGTTATCGGAGGATATTTCCTTTGGCCCTGTAGACTTCAAAGGGATCCGAAATATCTGTTCTCAGATTCCACAGAAATAAGGCTAGCAAAGAGATCCCCGAAATACAGATGTACCTCTCTGAGTGGAAGTCACACATCACAGAGGAGTTTCTGAAAAAGTTTCTTTCCAGATTTCATCTGAGGATATTTCCTTTTTCACCATAGCCCTCTATGGGCTTCCAAATATCACTTTGCCAATTCCACAAGAACTGTCTTAGCGAAAGGCTTCTTGAGGGGAAACCTGTAACTCTGTGAGATGATTTCACAGAACACAAAGAAGTTTCTCAGAAAGCTTCTTTCTCTTTTTTATCGGAGGATATTTCCTTTGGCCCTATAGTCTTCAAAGGGATCCGAAATATCTGTTCTCAGATTCCACAGAAATAAGGCTAGCAAAGAGATCCACGAAATACAGATGTAACTCTGTGAGTGGAAGTCACACATCACAGAGCAGGTTCTCAGGAAGCTTCTTTCCAGATTTCATCTGAGGATATTTCGTTTTTCACCATAGCCCTCTATGGGCTTCCAAATATCACTTTGCCAATTCCACAAGAACTGTCTTAGCGAAAGGCTTCTTGAGGGGAAAGCTGTAACTCTGTGAGATGATTTCACAGAACACAAAGAAGTTTCTCAGAAAGCTTCTTTCTCTTTGTTATCGGAGGATATTTCCTTTGGCACTATAGTCTTCAAAGGGATCCGAAATATGTGTTCTCAGATTCCAGAGAAATAAGGCTAGCAAAGAGATCCACGAAATACAGATTTAACTCTGTGATATGATTTAACAGAACAATAAGCAGTTTCTCAGAAAGCTTCTATCCAGATTTCATCTGAGGATATTTCCTTTTTCACCATAGCCCTCAAAGGGCTTCCAAACGTCACTTTGCCAATTGCACAAGAACTGTCTTAGCGAAAGGCTTCCTGAGGGGAAAGCTGTAACTCTGTGAGATGATTTCACAGAACACAAAGAAGTTTGTCAGAAAGCTTCTTTCTCTTTGTTATCGGAGGATATTTCCTTTGGCCCTATAGTCTTCAAAGGGATCCGAAATATCTGTTCTCAGATTCCACAGAAATAAAGCTAGCAAAGAGATCCACGAAATACAGATGTAACTCTGTGAGATGAATTAACATAACACTAAGCAGTTTCTCAGAAAACTTCTTTCCGGATTTCGTCTGAGGATATTTCCTTTTTCACCATAGCCCTCTATGGGCTTCCAAATATCACTTTGCCAATTCCACAAGAAGTGTCTTAGCGAAAGGCTTCTTGAGGGGAAAGGTGTTACTCTGTGAGATGATTTCACAGAACACAAAGAAGTTTCTCAGAAAGCTTCTTTCTCTTTGTTATCGGAGGATATTTCCTTTGGCCCTGTAGACTTCAAAGGGATCCGAAATATCTGTTCTCAGATTCCACAGAAATAAGGCTAGCAAAGAGATCCCCGAAATACAGATGTACCTCTCTGAGTGGAAGTCACACATCACAGAGGAGTTTCTCAAAAAGTTTCTTTCCAGATTTCATCTGAGGATATTTCCTTTTTCACCATAGCCCTCTATGGGCTTCCAAATATCACTTTGCCAATTCCACAAGAACTGTCTTATCGAAAGGCTTCTTCAGGGGAAACCTGTAACTCTGTGAGATGATTTCACAGAACACAAAGAAGTTTCTCAGAAAGCTTCTTTCTCTTTGTTATCGGAGGATATTTCCTTTGGCCCTATAGTCTACAAAGGGATCCGAAATATCTGTTCTCAGATTCCAGAGAAATAAGGCTAGCAAAGAGATCCAAGAAATACTGATGTAACTCTGTGATATGATTTAACAGAACAATAAGCAGTTTCTCAGAAAGCTTCTATCCAGATTTCATCTGAGGATATTTCCTTTTTCACCATAGCCCTCTAAGGGCTTCCAAACGTCACTTTGCGAATTGCACAAGAACTGTCTTAGCGAAAGGCTTCCTGAGGGGAAAGCTGTAACTCTGTGAGATGGTTTCACAGAACACAAAGAAGTTTCTCAGAAAGCTTCTTTCTCTTTGTTATCGGAGGATATTTCCTTTGGCCCTATAGTCTTCAAAGGGATCCGAAATATCTGTTCTCAGATTCCACAGAAATAAAGCTAGCAAAGAGATCCACGAAAAACAGATGTAACTCTGTGAGATGAATTAACAGAACACTAAGCAGCTTCTCAGAAATCTTCTTTTCAGATTTCGTCTGAGGATATTTCCTTTTTCACCATAGCCCTCTATGGGCTTCCAAATATCACTTTGCCAATTCCACAAGAAGTGTCTTAGCGAAAGCCTTCTTGAGGGGACAGGTGTTACTCTGTGAGATGATTTCACAGAACACAAAGAAGTTTCTCAGAAAGCTTCTTTCTCTTTGTTATCGGAGGATATTTCCTTTGGCCCTGTAGACTTCAAAGGGATCCGAAATATCTGTTCTCAGATTCCACAGAAATAAGGCTAGCAAAGAGATCCACGAAATACAGATGAACCTCTGTGAGTGGAAGTCACACATCACAGAGGAGTTTCTCAAAAAGCTTCTTTCCAGATTTCATCTGAGGATATTTCCTTTTTCACCATAGCCCTCTATGGGCTTCCTAATATCACTTTGCCAATTCCACAAGAACTGTCTTAGCGAAAGGCTTCTTGAGGGGAAACCTGTAACTCTGTGAGATGATTTCACAGAACACAAAGAAGTTTCTCAGAAAGCTTCTTTCTCTTTGTTATCGGAGGATATTTCCTTTGGCCCTATAGTCTTCAAAGGGATCCGAAATATCTGTTCTCAGATTACACAGAAATAAGGCTAGCAAAGAGATCCACACAATACGGAAGTAATTCTGTGAGTGGAAGTCACACATCACAGAGCAGTTTCTCAGATAGCTTCTTTCCAGATTTCATCTGAGGATATTTCCTTTTTCACCATAGCCCTCTATGAGCTTCCAAATATCACTTTGCCAATTCCACAAGAGCTGTCTTAGCGAAAGGCTTCTGGAGGGGAAAGCTGTAACTCTGTGAGATGATTTCACAGAACACAAAGAAGTTTGTCAGAAAGCTTCTTTCTCTTTGTTATCGGAGGATATTTCCTTTGGCCCTATAGTCTTCAAAGGGATCCGAAATATCTGTTCTCAGATTCCACAGAAATAAAGCTAGCAAAGATTTCCACGAAATACAGATGTAACTCTGTGAGATGAATTAACAGAACACTAAGCAGTTTCTCAGAAAACTTCTTTCCAGATTTCATCTGAGGATATTTCCTTTTTCACCATAGCCCTCTATGGGCTTCCAAATATCACTTTGCCAATTCCACAAGAAGTGTCTTAGCGAAAGGCTTCTTGAGGGGAAAGGTGTTACTCTGTGAGATGATTTCACAGAACACAAAGAAGTTTCTCAGAAAGCTTCTTTCTCTTTGTTATCGGAGGATATTTCCGTTGGCCCTGTAGACTTCAAAGGGATCCGAAATATCTGTTCTCAGATTCCACAGAAATAAGGCTAGCAAAGAGATCTACGAAATACAGATGTACCTCTGTGAGTGGAAGTCACACATCACAGAGGAGTTTCTCAAAAAGATTCTTTCCAGATTTCATCTGAGGATATTTCCTTTTTCACCATAGCCCTCTATGGGCTTCCAAATATCACTTTGCCAATTCCACAAGAACTGTCTTAGCGAAAGGCTTCTTGAGGGGAAACCTGTATCTCTGTGAGATGATTTCACAGAACACAAAGAAGTTTCTCAGAAAGCTTCTTTCTCTTTGTTATCGGAGGATATTTCCTTTGGCCCTATAGTCTTCAAAGGGATCCGAAATATCTGTTCTCAGATTCCACAGAAATAAGGCTAGCAAAGAGATCCACGAAATACAGATGTAACTCTGTGAGTGGAAGTCACACATCACAGAGCAGGTTCTCAGGAAGCTTCTTTCCAGATTTCATCTGAGGATATTTCCTTTTTCACCATAGCCCTCTATGGGCTTCCAAATATCACTTTGCCAAATCCACAAGAACTGTCTTAGGGAAAGCCTTCTTGAGGGGAAAGCTGTAACTATGTGAGATGATTTCACAGAACACAAAGAAGTTTCTCAGTAAGCTTCTTTCTCTTTGTTATCGGAGGATATTTCCTTTGCCCTATAGTCTTCAAAGGGATCCGAAATATCTGTTCTCAGATTTCACAGAAATAAGGCTAGCAATGAGATCCACGAAATACAGATGTGACTCTGTGAGATGAATTAACAGAACACTAAGCAGTTTCTCAGAAAACTTCTTTCCAGATTTCATCTGAGGATATTTCCTTTTTCACCATAGCCCTCTATGGGCTTCCAAATATCGCTTTGCCAATACCACAAGAACTGTCTTAGTGAAAGGCTTCTGGAGGGGAAAGCTGTAACTCTGTTAGATGATTTCACAGAACTCAAAGAAGTTTCTCAGAAAGCATCTTTCTCTTTGTTATCGGAGGATATTTCCTTTGGCCCTATCGTCTTCAAAGGGATCCGAAATATCTGTTCTCAGTTTCCACAGAAATAAGGCTAGCAAAGAGATCCACGAAATACAGATGTAACTCTGTGAGTGGAAGTCACACATCACAGAGCAGTTTCTCAGAAAGATTCTTTCCAGATTTCATCTGAGGATATTTCCTTTTTCACCATAGCCCTCTATGGGCTTCCAAATATCACTTTGAGAATTCCACAAGAACTGTCTTAGCGAAAGGCTTCTTGAGGGGAAAGCTGTAACTCTGTGAGATGATTTCACAGAACACAAAGAAGTTTCTCAGAAAGCTTCTTTCTCTTTGTTATCGGAGGATATTTCCTTTGGCCCTATAGTCTTCAAAGGGATCCGAAATATCTGTTCTCAGATTCCACAGAAATAAGGCTAGCAAAGAGATCCACGAAATACAGATGTAACTCTGTGAGTGGAAGTCACACATCACAGAGCAGGTTCTCAGAAAACTTCTTTCCAGATATCATCTGAGGATATTTCCTTTTTCACCATAGCCCTCTATGGGCTTCCAAATATCACTTTGCCAATTCCACAAGAACTGTCTTAGCGAAAGGCTTCTTGAGGGGAAAGCTGTAACTCTGTGACATGATTTCACAGAACACAAAGAAGTTTCTCAGAAAGCTTCTTTCTCTTTGTTATCGGAGGATATTTCCTTTGGCACTATAGTCTTCAAAGGGATCCGAAATATGTGTTCTCAGATTCCAGAGAAATAAGGCTAGCAAAAAGATCCACGAAATACAGATGTAACTCTGTGATATGATTTAACGGAACAATAAGCAGTTTCTCAGAAAGCTTCTATCCAGATTTCATCTGAGGATATTTCCTTTTTCACCATAGCCCTCTAAGGGCTTCCAAACGTCACTTTGCCAATTGCACAAGAACTGTCTTAGCGAAAGGCTTCCTGAGGGGAAAGCTGTAACTCTGTGAGATGATTTCACAGAACACAAAGAAGTTTGTCAGAAAGCTTCTTTCCCTTTGTTATCGGAGGATATTTCCTTTGGCCCTATAGTCTTCAAAGGGATCCGAAATATCTGTTCTCAGATTCCACAGAAATAAAGCTAGCAAAGAGGTCCACGAAATACAGATGTAACTCTCTGAGATGAATTAACAGAACACTAAGCAGTTTCTCAGAAAGCTTCTTTCCAGATTTCATCTGAGGATATTTCCTTTTTCACCGTAGCCCTCTATGGGCTTCCAAATATCACTTTGCCAATTCCACAAGAAGTGTCTTAGCGAAAGGCTTCTTGAGGGGAAAGGTGTTACTCTGTGAGATGATTTCACAGAACACAAAGAAGTTTCTCAGAAAGCTTCTTTCTCTTTGTTATCGGAGGATATTTCCTTTGGCCCTGTAGATTTCAAAGGGATCCGAAATATCTGTTCTCAGATTCCACAGAAATAAGGCTAGCAAAGAGATCCACGAAATACAGATGTAACTCTGTGAGATGAATTAACAGAACACTAAGCAGTTTCTCAGAAAGCTTCTTTCGAGATTTCATCTGAGGATATTTCCTTTTTCACCATAGCCCTCTATGGGCTTCCTAATATCACTTTTCCAATTCCACAAGAACTGTCTTAGCGAAAGGCTTCTTGAGGGGAAACCTGTAACTCTGTCAGATGATTTCACAGAACACAAAGAAGTTTCTCAGAAAGCTTCATTCTCTTTGTTATCGGAGGATATTTCCTTTGGCCCTATAGTCTTCAAAGGGATCCGAAATATCTGTTCTCAGATTACACAGAAGTAAGGCTAGGAAAGAGATCCACGAAATACGTATATAATTCTGTGAGTGGAAGTCATACATCACAGAGCAGTTTCTCAGATAGCTTCTTTCCAGATTTCATCTGAGGATATTTCCTTTTTCACCGTAGCCCTCTATGGGCTTCCAAATATCACTTTGCCAATTCCACAAGTACTGTCTTAGCGACAGGCTTCTGGAGGGGAAAGGTGTAACTCTGTGTGATGATTTCACAGAACACAAAGAAGTTTGTCAGAAAGCTTCTTTCTCTTTGTTATCGGAGGATATTTCCTTTGGCCCTATAGTCTTCAAAGAGATCTGAAATATCTGTTCTCAGATTCCACAGAAATAAGGCTAGCAAAGAGATCCACGAAATACAGATGTAACTCTGTGAGTGGAAGTCGCACATCACAGAGCAGGTTCTCAGGAAGCTTCTTTCCAGATTTCATCTGAGGATATTTCCTTTTTCACCCTAGCCCTCTATGGGCTTCCAAATATCACTTTGCCAATTCCACAAGAACTGTCTCAGCGAAAGGCTTCTTGAGGGGAAAGCTGTAACTCTGTGAGATGATTTCACAGAACACAAGGAAGTTTCTCAGTAATCTTTCTCTTTGTTATCGGAGGATATTTCCTTTGGCCCTATAGTCTTCAAAGGGATCCGAAATATCTGTTCTCAGATTCCACAGAAATAAGGCTAGCAAAGAGATCCACGAAATACAGATGTAACTCTGTGAGGTGAGTTAAAAGAACACTAAGCAGTTTCTCAGAAAGCTTCTTTCCAGATTTCATCTGAGGATATTTCCTTTTTCACCATAGCCCTCTATGGCTTCCAAATATCACTTTGCCAATTCCACAAGAACTGTCTTAGCGAAAGGCTTCTTGAGGGCAAAGCTGTAACTCTATGAGATGATTTCACAGAATACAAAGAAGTTTCTCAGGAAGCTTCCTTCCCTTTGTCATCGGAGGATATTTCCTTTGGCCCTATAGTCTTCAAAGGGATCCGAAATATCTGTTCTCAGATTCCACAGAAATAAGGCTAGCAAAGAGATCCACGAAATACAGATGTAACCCTGTGAGTGGAAGTCACACATCACAGAGCAGTTTCTCAGAAAATTCTTTCCAGATTTCATCTGAGGATAATTCCTTTTTCACCATAGCCCTCTATGGGCTTCCAAATGTCACTTTGCCAATTCCACAAGAACTGACTTAGCGAAAGGCTTCTTGAGGGGAAAGCTGTAACTCTGTGAGATGATTTCACAGAACACAAGGAAGTTTGTCAGAAAGCTTCTTTCTCTTACTTATCGGAGGATATTTCCTTTGGCCCTATAGTCTTAAATGGGATCCGAAATATCGGTTCTCAGATTCCACAGAAATAAGGCTAGCAGAGAGATCCACGAAATACAGATGTAACTCTGTGAGATGAATTAACAGAACACTAAGCAGTTTATCCGAAAGCTTCTTTCCAGATTTCATCTGAGGACATTTCCTTTTTCACCATAGCCCTCTATGGGCTTCCGAATATCACTTTGCCAATTGCACAAGAACTGTCTCAGCGAAAGGCTTCTTGAGGGGAAAGCTGTAACTCTGTGAGATGATTTCACAGAACACAAAGAAGTTTCTCAGAAAGCATCTTTCTCTTTGTTATCGGAGGATATTTCCTTTCGCCCTATAGTCTTCAAAGGGATCCGAAATATCTGTTCTCAGATTCCACAGAAAGAAGGCTAGCAAGGAGATCCACCAAATACAGATGTAACTCTGTGAGTGGAAGTCACACGTCACAGAGCAGTTTCTCAGAAACTTTCTTTCCAGATTTCATCTGAGGATATTTCCTTTTTCACCATAGCCCTCTATGGGCTTCCAAATATCACTTTGCCAATTCCACAAGAACTGTCTTAGCGAAAGGCTTCTTGAGGGGAAAGCTGTAACTCTGTGAGATGATTTCACAGAACACAAAGAAGTTTCTCAGAAAGCTTCTTTCTCTTTGTTATCGGAGGATATTTCCTTTGGCCCTATAGTCTTCAAAGGGATCCGAAATATCTGTTCTCAGATTCCACAGAAATAAGGCTAGCAAAGAGATCCACGAAATACAGATGTAACTCTGTGATTGGAAGTCACACATGACAGAGCAGTTTCACAGAGCGCTTCTTTCCAGATTTCATCGGAGGATGTTTCCTTTTTCACCATAGCCCTCTACGGGCTTCCAAATATCACTTTGCCAATTCCCCAAGAACTGTCCTAGCGAAAGGCTTCTTGAGGGGAAAGCTGTAACTCTGTGAGATGATTTCACAGAACACAAAGAAGTTTCTCAGAAAGCTTCTTTCTCTTTGTTATCGGAGGATATTTCCTTTGGCCCTATAGTCTTCAAAGGGATCCGAAATATCTGTTTTCAGATTCCACAGAAATAAGGCTAGCAAAGAGATCCACGAAATACAGATGTAACTCTGTGAGGTGAGTTAACAGAACACTAAGCAGTTTCTCAGAAAGCTTCTTTCCAGATTTCATCTGAGGATATTTTCTTTTTCACCATAGCCCTCTATGGGCTTCCAAATATCACTTTGCCAATTCCAAAAGAACTGTCTTAGCGAAAGGCTTCTTGAAGGGAAAGCTGTAACTCTGTGAGATGATTTCACAGAACACAAAGAAGTTTCTCAGAAAGCTTCTTTCCCTTTGTTATCCGAGGATATTTCCTTTGGCCCTATAGTCTTCAAAGGGATCCGAAATATCTGTTCTCAGATTTCACAGAAAAAAGGCTAGCAATGAGATCCACGAAATACAGATGTAACTCTGTGAGAAGAATTAACAGAACACTAAGCAGTTTCTCAGAAAGCTTATTTCCAGATTTCATCTGAGGATATTTCCTTTTTTCTCCATAGCCCTCTATGGGCTTCCAAATATCGCTTTGCCAATACCACAAGAACTGTCTTAGTGAAAGGCTTCTTGAGGGGAAAGCTGTAACTCTGTGAGATGATTTCACAGAACACAAAGAAGTTTCTCAGAAAGCTTCTTTCCCTTTGTCATCGGAGAATATTTCCTTTGGCCGTATAGTCTTCAAAGGGATCCGAAATATCTGTTCTCAGATTCCACAGAAATAAGGCTAGCAAAGAGATCCACGAAATACACCTGTAACTCAGTTAAATGAATTAACAGAACACTAAGCCGTTTCTCAGAAAGCTTCTTTCCAGATTTCATCTGAGGATATTTCCTTATTCACCATAGCCCACGATGGGCTTCCAAATATCACTTTGCCATTTCCACAAGAACTGTATTAGCGAAAGGCTTCTAGAGGGGAATGTTGTAACTCTCTGAGATGATTTCACAGAACACAAAGAAGTTTCTCAGAAAGCTTCTTTCTCTTTGTTATCGGAGGATATTTCCTTTGGCCCTATAGTCTTCAAAGGGATCCGAAATATCTGTTCTCAGATTCCACGGAAATAAGGCTAGCAAAGAGATCCACGAAATACAGATGTAACCCTGTGAGTTTAAGTCACACATCACAGAGCAGTTTCTCAGAAAGATTCTTTCCAGATTTCATCTGAGGATGTATCCTTTTTCACCGTAGCCCTCTATGGGTTTCCAAATATCACTTTGCCAATTCCACAAGAACTGTCTTACCGAAAGGCTTCTTGAGGGGAAAGCTGTAACTCTGTGAGATGATTTCACAGAAAACAAAGAAGTTTTTTCAGAAAGCTTCTTTCTCTTTGTTATCGGAGGATATTTCCTTTGGCCCTATAGTCTTCAAAGGGATCCGCAATATCTGTTCTCAGATTCCACAGAAATAAGGCTAGCAAAGAGATCCACGAAATACAGATGTAACTCTGTGAGATGAATTAACAGAACACTAAGTGTTTCACAGAAAGCTTCTTTCGAGATTTCATCTGAGGATATTTCCTATTTCACCATAACCCTCTATGGGCTTCCAAATGTCACTTTGACAATTCCACAAGAACTGTCTTAGCGAAAGGCTTCTTGAGGGGAAAGCTGTAACTCTGTGAGATGATTTCACAGAACACAAAGAAGTTTGTCAGAAAGCTTCATTCTCTTACTTATCGGAGGATATTTCCTTTGGACCTATAGTCTTTAAAGGGATTCGAAATATCGGTTCTCAGATTCCACAGAAATAAGGCTAGCAAAGAGATCCACGAAATACAGATGTAACTCTCTGAGATGAATTAACAAAACACAAAGCAGTTTCTCAGAAAGCTTCTTTCCAGATTTCATCTGAGGATATTTCCTTTTTCATCATAGGCCTCTATGGGCTTCCAAATATCACTTTGCCAATTCCACAAGAACTGTCTTAGCGAAAGGCTTCTTGAGGGGAAAGCTGTAACTCTGTGAGATGATTTCACAGAACACAAAGTAGTTTGTCAGAAAGCTTCTTTCTCTTTGTTATCGGAGGATATTTCCTTTGGCCCTATAGTCTTCAAAGGGATCCGAAATATCTGTTCTCAGATTCCACAGAAATAAGGCTAGCAAAGAGATCCACGAAATACAGATGTAACTCTGTGAGTGGAAGTCACACATCACAGAGCAGGTTCTCAGAAAACTTCTTTCCAGATTTCATCTGAGGATATTTCCTTTTTCACCATAGCCCTCTATGGGCTTCCAAATGTCACTTTGCCAATTCCACAAGAACTGTCTTAGCGAGAGATTTTTTGAGGGGAAAGCTGTAACTCTGGGAGTTGATTTCACAGAACACAAAGTAGTTTCTCAGAAAGCTTCTTTCTCTTTGTTATCGGAGGATATTTCCTTTGGCCCTGTAGACTTCAAAGGGATCCGAAATATCTGTTCTCAGATTCCACGGAAATAAGGTTAGCAAAGACATCCACGAAATACAGATGTAACTCTGTGAGATGAATTAACAGAACACTAAGCAGTTTCTCAGAAAGCTTCTTTCCAGATTTCATCTGAGGATATTTCCTTTTTCACCATAGCCCTCTATGGGCTTCCTAATATCACTTTGCCAATTCCACAAGAACTGTCTTAGCGAAAGGCTTCTTGAGGGGAAACCTGTAACTCTGTGAGATGATTTCACAGAACACAAAGAAGTTTCTCAGAAAGCTTCTTTCTCTTTGTTATCGGAGGATATTTCCTTTGGCCCTATAGTCTTCAAAGGGATCCGAAATATCTGTTCTCAGATTACACAGAAATAAGGCTAGCAAAGAGATCCACGAAATACGTATATAATTCTGTGAGTGGAAGTCACACATCACAGAGCAGTTTCTCAGATAGCTTCTTTCCAGATTTCATCTGAGGATATTTCCTTTTTCACCATAGCCCTCTATGGGCTTCCAAATATCACTTTGCCAATTCCACAAGAATTGTCTTAGCGAAAGGCTTCTTGAGGGGAAAGCTGTAACTCTGTGAGATGATTTCACAGAACACAAAGAAGTTTCTCAGAAAGCTTCCTTCCCTTTGTCATCGGAGGATATTTCCTTTGGCCCTATAGTCTTCAAAGGGATCCGAAATATCTGTTCTCAGATTCCACAGAAATAAGGCTAGCAAAGAGATCCACGAAATACACATGTAACTCTGTTAAATGAATTAACAGAACACTAAGCCGTTTCTCAGAAAGCTTCTTTCCAGATTTCATCTGAGGATATTTCCTTTTTCACCATAGCCCTCTATGGGCTTCCAAATATCACTTTGCCATTTCCACAACAACTGTCTTAGCGAAAGGCCTCTTGAGGGGAATGCTGTAACTCTGTGAGATGATTTCACAGAACACAAAGAAGTTTCTCAGGAAGCTTCTTTCTCTTTGTTCTCGGAGGATATTTCCTTTCGCCCTATAGTCTTCAAAGGGTTCCGAAATATCTGTTCTCAGATTCCACAGAAATAAGGCTAGCAAGGAGATCAACGAAATACAGATGTAACCCTGTGAGTGGAAGTCACACATCACAGAGCAGTTTCTCAGAAAATTCTTTCCAGTTTTCATCTGAGGATAATTCCTTTTTCACCATAGCCCTCTATGGGCTTCCAAATATCACTTTGCCAATTCCACAAGAACTGTCTTAGCGAAAGGCTTCTTGAGGGGAAAGCTGTAACTCTGTGAGATGATTTCACAGAACACAAAGAAGTTTCTCAGAAAGCTTCTTTCCCTTTGTTATCCGAGGATATTTCCTTTGGCCCTATAGTCTTCAAAGGGATCCGAAATATCTGTTCTCAGATTTCACAGAAAAAAGGCTAGCAATGAGATCCACGAAATACAGATGTAACTCTGTGAGAAGAATTAACAGAACACTAAGCAGTTTCTCAGAAAGCTTATTTTCAGATTTCATCTGAGGATATTTCCTTTTTCACCATAGCCCTCTATGGGCTTCCAAATATCGCTTTGCCAATACCACAAGAACTGTCTTAGTGAAAGGCTTCTTGAGGGGAAAGCTGTAACTCTGTGAGATGATTTCACAGAACACAAAGAAGTTTCTCAGAAAGCATCTTTCTCTTTGTTATCGGAGGATATTTCCTTTGGCCGTATCGTCTTCAAAGGGATCCGAAATATCTGTTCTCAGATTCCACAGAAATAAGGCTAGCAAAGAGATCCACGAAATACAGATGTAACTCTGTGAGTGGAAGTCACACATCACAGAGCAGTTTCTCAGAAAGCTTCTTTCCAGATTTCATCTGCGGATATTTCCTTTTTCACCATAGCCCTCTATGGGCTTCCAAATATCACTTTGACAATTCCACAAGAACTGTCTTAGCGAAAGGCTTCTTGAGGGGAAAGCTGTAACTCTGTGAGATGATTTCACAGAACACAAAGAAGTTTCTCAGAAAGCTTCTTTCTCTTTGTTATCGGAGGATATTTCCTTTGGCCCTATAGTCTTCAAAGGGATCCGAAATATCTGTTCTCAGATTCCACAGAAATAAGGCTAGCAAAGAGATCCACGAAATACAGATATAACTCTGTGATTGGAAGTCACACATCACAGAGCAGTTTCTCAGAGAGCTTCTTTCCAGATTTCATCGGAGGATATTTCCTTTTTCAACATAGCCCTCTATGGGCTTCCAAATATCACTTTGCCAATTCCACAAGAACTGTCTTAGCGAAAGGCTTCTTGAGGGGAAAGCTGTAACTCTGTGAGATGATTTCACAGAACACAAAGAAGTTTCTCAGAAAGCTTCTGTCCCTTTGTCATCGGAGGATATTTCCTTTGGCCCTATAGTCTTCAAAGGGATCCGCAATATCTGTTCTCAGATTCCACAGAAATAAGGCTAGCAAAGAGATCCACGAAATACAGATGTAACTCTGTGAGATGAATTAACAGAACACTAAGTGTTTCACAGAAAGCTTCTTTCGAGATTTCATCTGAGGATATTTCCTATTTCACCATAACCCTCTATGGGCTTCCAAATGTCACTTTGACAATTCCACAAGAACTGTCTTAGCGAAAGGCTTCTTGAGGGGAAAGCTGTAACTCTGTGAGATGATTTCACAGAACACAAAGAAGTTTGTCAGAAAGCTTCATTCTCTTACTTATCGGAGGATATTTCCTTTGGACCTATAGTCTTAAAAGGGATTCGAAATATCGGTTCTCAGATTCCACAGAAATAAGGCTAGCAAAGAGATCCACGAAATACAGATGTAACTCTCTGAGATGAATTAAGAAAACACAAAGCAGTTTCTCAGAAATCTTCTTTCCAGATTTCATCAGAGGATATTTCCTTTTTCATCATAGCCCTCTATGGGCTTCCAAATATCACTTTGCCAATTCCACAAGAACTGTCTTAGCGAAAGGCTTCTTGAGGGGTAAGCTGTAACTCTGTGAGATGATTTCAAAGAACACAAAGTAGTTTGTCAGAAAGCTTCTTTCTCTTTGTTATCGGAGGATATTTCCTTTGGCCCTATAGTCTTCAAAGGGATCCGAAATATCTGTTCTCAGATTCCACAGAAATAAGGCTAGCAAAGAGATCCACGAAATACAGATGTAACTCTGTGAGTGGAAGTCACACATCACAGAGCAGGTTCTCAGAAAACTTCTTTCCAGATTTCATCTGAGGATATTTCCTTTTTCACCATAGCCCTCTATGGGCTTCCAAATGTCACTTTGCCAATTCCACAAGAACTGTCTTAGCGAAAGATTTTTTGAGGGGAAAGCTGTAACTCTGGGAGTTGATTTCACAGAACACAAAGTAGTTTCTCAGAAAGCTTCTTTCTCTTTGTTATCGGAGGATATTTCCTTTGGCCCTGTAGACTTCAAAGGGATCCGAAATATCTGTTCTCAGATTCCACAGAAATAAGGCTAGCAAAGACATCCACGAAATACAGATGTAACTCTGTGAGATGAATTAACAGAACACTAAGCAGTTTCTCAGAAAGCTTCTTTCCAGATTTCATCTGAGGATATTTCCTTTTTCACCATAGCCTTCTATGGGCTTCCTAATATCACTTTGCCAATTCCACAAGAACTGTCTTAGCGAAAGGCTTCTTGAGGGGAAACCTGTAACTCTGTGAGAAGATTTCACAGAACACAAAGAAGTTTCTCAGAAAGCTTCTTTCTCTTTGTTATCGGAGGATATTTCCTTTGGCCCTATAGTCTTCAAAGGGATCCGAAATATCTGTTCTCAGATTACACAGAAATAAGGCTAGCAAAGAGATCTACGAAATACGTATATAATTCTGTGAGTGGAAGTCACACATCACAGAGCAGTTTCTCAGATAGCTTCTTTCCAGATTTCATCTGAGGATATTTCCTTTTTCACCATAGCCCTCTATGGGCTTCCAAATATCACTTTGCCAATTCCACAAGAACTGTCTTAGCGAAAGGCTTCTTGAGGGGAAAGCTGTAACTCTGTGAGATGATTTCACAGAACACAAAGAAGTTTCTCAGAAAGCTTCCTTCCCTTTGTCATCGGAGGATATTTCCTTTGGCCCTATAGTCTTCAAAGGGATCCGAAATATCTGTTCTCAGATTCCACAGAAATAAGGCTAGCAAAGAGATCCACGAAATACACATGTAACTCTGTTAAATGAATTAACAGAACACTAAGCCGTTTCTCAGAAACCTTCTTTCCAGATTTCATCTGAGGATATTTCCTTTTTCACCGTAGCCCTCTATGGGCTTCCAAATATCACTTTGCCATTTCCACAAGAACTGTCTTAGCGAAAGGCTTCTTGAGGGGAATGCTGTAACTCTGTGAGATGATTTCACAGAACACAAAGAAGTTTCTCAGAAAGCTTCTTTCTCTTTGTTATCGGAGGATATTTCCTTTGGCCCTATAGTCTTCAAAGGGATCCGAAATATCTGTTCTCAGATTCCACAGAAATAAGGCTAGCAAGGAGATCAACGAAATACAGATGTAACCCTGTGAGTGGAAGTCACACATCACAGAGCAGTTTCTCAAAAATTCTTTCCAGTTTTCATCTGAGGATAATTCCTTTTTCACCATAGCCCTCTAAGGACTTCGAAATGTCACTTTGCCAATTAAACAAGAACTGTCTTAGCGAAAGGCTTCTTGAGGGGAAAGCTGTAACTCTGTGAGATGATTGCACAGAACACAAAGAAGTTTGTCAGAAAGCTTCATTCTCTTGCTTATCGGAGGATATTTCCTTTGGCCCTATAGTCTTAAAAGGCATCCGAAATATCGGTTCTCAGATTCCAAAGAAATAAGGCTAGCAGAGAGATCCACGAAATACAGATGTAACTCTGTGAGATGAATTAACAGAACACTAAGCAGTTTATCAGAAAGCTTCTTTCCAGATTTCATCTGAGGACATTTCCTTTTTCACCATAGCCCTCTATGGGCTTCCGAATATCACTTTGCCAATTCCACAAGAACTGTCTCAGCGAAAGGCTTCTTGAGGGGAAAGCTGTAACTCTGTGAGATGATTTCATAGAACACAAAGAAGTTTCTCAGAAAGCATCTTTCTCTTTGTTATTGGAGGATATTTCCTTTCGCCCTATAGTCTTCAAAGGGATCCGAAATATCTGTTCTCAGATTCCACAGAAAGAAGGCTAGCAAGGAGATCCACCAAATACAGATGTAACTCTGTGAGTGGAAGTCACACGTCACAGAGCAGTTTCTCAGAAAGCTTCTTTCCAGATTTCATCTGAGGATATTTCCTTTTTCACTATAGCCCTCTATGGGCTTCCAAATATCACTTTGCCAATTCCACAAGAACTGTCTTAGCGAAAGGCTTCTTGAGGGGAAAGCTGTAACTCTGTGAGATGATTTCACAGAACACAAAGAAGTTTCTCAGAAAGCTTCTTTCTCTTTGTTATCGGAGGATATTTCCTTTGGCCCTATAGTATTCAAAGGGATCCGAAATATCTGTTCTCAGATTCCACAGAAATAAGGCTAGCAAAGAGATCCACGAAATACAGATGTAACTCTGTGATTGGAAGTCACACATGACAGAGCAGTTTCTCAGAGCGCTTCTTTCCAGATTTCATCGGAGGATATTTCCTTTTTCAACGTAGCCCTCTACGGGCTTCCAAATATCACTTTGCCAATTCCCCAAGAACTGTCCTAGCGAAAGGCTTCTTGAGGGGAAAGCTGTAACTCTGTGACATGATTTCACAGAACACAAAGAAGTTTCTCAGAAAGCTTCTTTCTCTTTGTTATCGGAGGATATTTCCTTTGGCCCTATAGTCTTCAAAGGGATCCGAAATATCTGTTTTCAGATTCCACAGAAATAAGGCAAGCAAAGAGATCCACGAAATACAGATGTAACTCTGTGAGGTGAGTTAACAGAACACTAAGCAGTTTCTAAGAAACCTTCTTTCCAGATTTCATCTGAGGATATTTTCTTTTTCACCATAGCCCTCTATGGGCTTCCAAATATCACTTTGCCAATTCCACAAGAACTGTCTTAGCGAAAGGCTTCTTGAGGGGAAAGCTGTAACTCTGTGAGATGATTTCACAGAACACAAAGAAGTTTCTCAGAAAGCTTCTTTCCCTTTGTTATCCGAGGATATTTCCTTTGGCCCTATAGTCTTCAAAGGGATCCGAAATATCTGTTCTCAGATTTCACAGAAAAAAGGCTAGCAATGAGATCCACGAAATACAGATGTAACTCTGTGAGATGAATTAACAGACCACTAAGCAGTTTCTCAGAAAGCTTCTTTCCAGATTTCATCTGAGAATATTTCCTTTTTCACCATAGCCCTCTATGGGCTTCCAAATATCGCTTTGCCAATACCACAAGAACTGTCTTAGTGAAAGGCTTCTTGAGGGGAAAGCTGTAACTCTGTGAGATGATTTCACAGATCACAAAGAAGTTTCTCAGAAAGCATCTTTCTCTTTGTTATCGGAGGATATTTCCTTTGGCCCTATCGTCTTCAAAGGGATCCGAAATATCTGATCTCAGATTCCACAGAAATAAGGCTAGCAAAGAGATCCACGAAATACAGATGTAACTCTGTGAGTGGAAGTCACACATCACAGAGCAGTTTCTCAGAAAGCTTCTTTCCAGATTTCATCTGCGGATATTTCCTTTTTCACCATAGCCCTCTATGGGCTTCCAAATATCACTTTGACAATTCCAAAAGAACTGTCTTAGCGAAAGGCTTCTTGAGGGGAAAGCTGTAACTCTGTGAGATGATTTCACAGAACACAAAGAAGTTTCTCAGAAAGCTTCTTTCCCTTTGTCATCGGAGGATATTTCCTTTGGCCCTATAGTCTTCAAAGGGATCCGAAATATCTGTTCTCAGATTCCACAGAAATAAGGCTAGCAAAGAGATCCACGAAATACACATGTAACTCTGTTAAATGAATTAACAGAACACTAAGCCGTTTCTCAGAAAGCTTCTTTCCAGATTTCATCTGAGGATATTTCCTTTTTCACCATAGCCCACTATGGGCTTCCAAATATCACTTTGCCATTTCCACAAGAACTGTCTTAGCGAAAGGCTTCTTGAGGGGAATGCTGTAACTGTGTGAGATGATTTCACAGAACACAAAGAAGTTTCTCAGAAAGCTTCTTTCTCTTTGTTATCGGAGGATATTTCCTTTGGCCCTATAGTCTTCAAAGGGATCCGAAATATCTGTTCTCAGATTCCACAGAAATAAGGCTAGCAAAGAGATCCACGAAATACAGATGTAACTCTGTGAGTGGAAGTCACACATCACAGAGCAGGTTCTCAGAAAACTTCTTTCCAGATTTCATCTGAGGATATTTCCTTTTTTACCATAGCCCTCTATGGGCTTCCAAATGTCACTTTGCCAATTCCACAAGAACTGTCTTAGCGAAAGGCTTTTTGAGGGGAAAGCTGTAACTCTGGGAGTTGATTTCACAGAACACAAAGTAGTTTCTAAGAAAGCTTCTTTCTCTTTGTTATCGGAGGATATTTCCTTTGGCCCTATAGTCTTGAAAGGGATCAGAAATATCAGTTCTCAGATTCCACAGAAATAAGGCTAGCAAAGAGATCCACGAAATACAGAAGTAACTCTTTGAGATGAATTAACAGAACATTAAGCAGTTTATCAGAAAGCTTCTTTCCAGATTTCATCTGAGGATATTTCCTTTTTCACCATATCCCTCTATGGGTTTCCGAATATCACTTTACCAATTGCACAAGAACTGTCTCTGCGAAAGGATTCTTGAGGGGAAAGCTGTAACTCTGTGAGATGATTTCACAGAACATAAAGAAGTTTCTCAGAAAGCTTCTTTCTCTTTGTTATCGGAGGATATTTCCTTTGGCCCTATATTCTTCAAAGGGATCCGAAATATCTGTTCTCAGATTCCACAGAAAGAAGGCTCGCAAAGAGATCCACCAAATACAGATGTAACCCTGTGAGTGGAAGTCACACATCATAGAGCAGTTTCTCAGAAAGCTTCTTTCCAGAATTCATCTGAGGATATTTCCTTTTTCATCATAGCCCTCTATGGGCTTCCAAATATCACTTTGCCAATTCCACAAGAACTGTGTTAGTGAAAGGCTTCTTGAGGGGAAACCTGTAACTCTGTGAGATGATTTCACAGAACACAAAAAAGTTTCTCAGAAAACTTCTTTCTCTTTGTTATCGGAGGATATTTCCTTTGGCCCTATAGTTTTCAATGGGAACCGACATATCTGTTCTCAGATTCCACAGAAATAAGGCTAGCAAAGAGATCCACGAAATACAGATGTAACTCTGGGAGTGGAAGTAACACATCACAGAGCAGTTTCTCAGAAAGCTTCTTTCCAGATTTCATCTGAGGATATTTCCTATTTCACCATAGCCCTCTAAGGGCTTCCAAATATCACTTTGCCAATTCCACAAGAACTGTCTTAGCGAAAGGCTTCTTGATGGGAAAGCTGTAACTCTGTGAGATGATTTCACAGAACAGAAAGAACATTCTCAGTAAGCTTCTTTCTCTTTGTTATCGGAGGATATTTCCTTTGGCCCAGTAGTCTTCAAAGGGATCCGAAATATCTGTTCTCAGATTCCGCAGAAATAAGGCTAGCAAAGAGGTCCACGAAATACAGATGTAACTCTGTGACATGAATTAACAGAACACTAAGCAGTTTCTCAGAAAGCGTCTTTCCAGATTTCATCTGAGGATATTTCCTTTTTCACCATAGCCCTCTATGGGCTTCCAAATATCACTTTGCCATTTCCACAAGAACTGTCTTAGCGAAAGGCTTCTTGAGGGGAAAGCTGTAACTCTGTGAGATGATTTCACAGAACACAAAGAAGTTTCTCAGAAAGCTTCTTTCTCTTTGTTATCGGAGGATATTTCCTTAGGCCCTATAGTCTTCAAAGGGATCCGAAATATCTGTTCTCAGATTCCACAGAAATAAGGCTAGCAAAGAGATCCACGAAATACAGATGTAACTCTGTGAGATGAATTAACAGAACACTAAGCAGTTTCTCAGAAAGCTTGTTTCCAGATTTCATCTGAGGATATTTCCTTTTTCACCATTGCCCTCTATGGGCTTCCAAATATAACTTTGCCAATTCCACAAGAACGGTCTTAGCGAAAGGCTTTTGAGGGGAAAGCTGTAACTCTGGGAGTTGATTTCACAGAACACAAAGTAGTTTCTCAGAAAGCTTCTTTCTCTTTGTTATCGGAGGATATTTCCTTTGGCCCTACAGTCTTCAAAGGGATCCGAAATATCTGTTCTCAGATTCCACAGAAATAAGGCTAGCAAAGAGATCCACGAAATACAGAAGTAACTCTTTGAGATGAATTAACAGAACACTAAGCAGTTTATCAGAAAGCTTCTTTCCAGATTTCATCTGAGGATATTTCCTTTTTCACCATATCCCTCTATGGGCTTCCGAATATCACTTTGCCAATTCCACAAGAACTGTCTCAGCAAAAGGCTTCTTGAGGGGAAAGCTGTAACTCTGTGAGATGATTTCACAGAACACAAAGAAGTTTCTCAGAAAGCATCTTTTTCTTTGTTATCGGAGGATATTTCCTTTGGCCCTATAGTCTTCAAAGTGATCCGAAATATCTGTTCTCAGATTCCACAGAAAGAAGGGTAGCAAAGAGATCCACCAAATACAGATGTAACTCTGTGAGTGGAAGTCACACATCACAGAGCAGTTTCTCAGAAAGCTTCTTTCCAGATTTCATCTGAGGATATTTCCTTTTTCACCATAGCCCTCTATGGGCTTCCAAATATCACTTTGCCAATTCCACAAGAACTGTCTTAGCGAAAGGCTTCTTGAGGGGAAATCTGTAACGTTGTGAGAGCATTTCACAGAACACAAAGAAGTTTCTCAGAAATCTTCTTTCTCTTTTTTATCGGAGGATATTTCCTTTGACCCTATAGTCTTCAAAGGGATCCGAAATATCTGTTCTCCGATTCCACAGAAATAAGGCTAGCAAAGAGATCCACGAAATACAGATGTTACTCTGTGATTGGAAGTCACACATCACAGAGCAGTTTCTCAGAGCACTTCTTTCCAGATTTCATCGGAGGATATTTCCTTTTTCAACATAGCCATTTACGGGCTTCCAAATATCAGTTTGCCAATTCCACAAGAACTGTCTTAGCGAAAGGCTTCTTGAGGGAAAAGCTGTAACTCTGTGAGATGATTTCACAGAACACAAAGAAGATTCTCAGTAAGCTTCTTTCTCTTTATTATCGGAGGATATTTCCTTTGGCCCAATAGTCCTCAAAGGGATCCGAAATATCTGTTCTCAGATTCCACAGAAATAAGGCTAGCAAAGACATCCACGAAATACAGATGTAACTCTGTGAGATGAATTAACAGAACACTAAGCAGTTTCTCAGAAAGCTTCTTTCCAGATTTCATCTGAGGATATTTCCTTTTTCACCATAGCCCTCTATGGGCTACCAAATGTCACTTTGCCAATTCCACAAGAACTGTCTTAGCGAAAGGCTTCTTGAGGGGAAAGCTGTAACTCTGGGAGTTGATTTCACAGAACACAAAGTAGTTTCTCAGAAAGCTTCTTTCTCTTTGTTATCGGAGGATATTTCCTTTGGCCCTATAGTCTTCAAAGGGATCCGAAATATCTGTTCTCAGATTCCACAGAAATAAGGCTAGCAAAGAGACCCACGACATACAGATGTGACCCTTTGAGATGAATTAACAGAACACTAAGCAGTTTATCAGAAAGCTTCTTTCCAGATTTCATCTGAGGATATTTCCTTTTTCACCATATCCCTCTATGGGCTTCCGAATATCACTTTGCCAATTGCACAAGAACTGTCTCAGCGAAAGGCTTCTTGAGGGGAAAGCTGTAACTCTGTGAGATGATTTCACAGAACACAAAGAAGTTTCTCAGAAAGCATCTTTCTCTTTGTTATCGGAGGATATTTCCTTTGGCCCTATAGTCTTTAAAGGGATCCGAAATATCTGTTCTCAGATTCCACAGAAAGAAGGCTAGCAAAGAGATCCACGAAATACAGATGTAACTCTGTGAGTGGAAGTCTCACATCACAGAGGAGTTTCTCAGAAAGCTTCTTTCCAGATTTCATCTGAGGATATTTCCTTTTTCACCGTAGCCCTCTATGGGCTTCCAAATGTCACTTTGCCAATTCCACAAGAACTGTCTTAGCGAAAGGCTTCTTGAGGGGAAAGCTGTAACTCTGTGCGATGATTTCACAGAACACAAAGAAGTTTCTCAGAAAGCTTCTTTCTCTTTGTTATCGGAGGATATTTCCTTTGGCCCTATAGTCTTCAAAGGGATCCGAAATATCTGTTCTCAGATTCCACAGAAATAAGGCTAGCAAAGAGATCCACGAAATACAGATGTAACTCTGTGAGATGAATTAACAGAACACAAAGCAGTTTCTCAGAATGCTTCTTTCCAGATTTCATCTGAGGATATTTCCTTTTTCACCATAGCCCTCTATGGGCTTCCAAATGTCACTTTGCCAATTGCACAAGAACTGTCTTAGCAAAAGGCTTCTTGAGGGGAAAGCTGTAACTCTGTGAGATGATTTCACAGAACACAAAGAAGCTTGTCAGAAAGCTTCTTTCTCTTTGTTATCGGAGGATATTTCCTTTGGCCCTATAGTCTTCAAAGGGATCCGAAATATCTGTTCTCAGATTCCACAGAAATAAGGCTAGCAAAGAGATCCACGAAATACACATGTAACTCAGTTAAATGAATTAACAGAACACTAAGCCGTTTCTCAGAAAGCTTCTTTCCAGATTTCATCTGAGGATATTTCCTTTTTCACCATAGCCCACTATGGGCTTCCAAATATCACTTTGCCATTTCCACAAGAACTGTCTTAGCGAAAGGCTTCTTGAGGGGAATGCTGTAACTCTCTGAGATGATTTCACAGAACACAAAGAAGTTTCTCAGAAAGCTTCTTTCTCTTTGTTATCGGAGGATATTTCCTTTGGCCCTATAGTCTTCAAAGGGATCCGAAATATCTGTTCTCAGATTCCACGGAAATAAGGCTAGCAAAGAGATCCACGAAATACAGATGTAACCCTGTGAGTGGAAGTCACACATCACAGAGCAGTTTCTCAGAAAGATTCTTTCCAGATTTCATCTGAGGATGTATCCTTTTTCACCGTAGCCCTCTATGGGTTTCCAAATATCACGTTGCCAATTCCACAAGAACTGTCTTAGCGAAAGGCTTCTTGAGGGGAAAGCTGTAACTCTGTGAGATGATTTCACAGAACACAAAGAAGTTTTTTCAGAAAGCTTCTTTCTCTTTGCTATCGGAGGATATTTCCTATGGCCCTATAGTCTTCAAAGGGATCCGCAATATCTGTTCTCAGATTCCACAGAAATAAGGCTAGCAAAGAGATCCACGAAATACAGATGTAACTCTGTGAGATGAATTAACAGAACACTAAGCAGTTTCACAGAAAGCTTCTTTCCAGATTTCATCTGAGGATATTTCCTTTTTCACCATAACTCTCTATGGGCTTCCAAATGTCACTTTGACAATTCCACAAGAACTGTCTTAGCGAAAGGCTTCTTGAGGGGAAAGCTGTAACTCTGTGAGATGATTTCACAGAACACAAAGAAGTTTGTCAGAAAGCTACATTCTCTTACTTATCGGAGGATATTTCCTTTGGACCTATAGTCTTAAAAGGGATTCGAAATATCTGTTCTCAGATTCCACAGAAATAAGGCTAGCAAAGAGATCCACGAAATACAGATGTAACTCTCTGAGATGAATTAACAAAACACAAAGCAGTTTCTCAGAAAGCTTCTTTCCAGATTTCATCTGAGGATTTTTCCTTTTTCATCATAGCCCTCTATGGGCTTCCAAATATCACTTTGCCAATTCCACAAGAACTGTCTTAGCGAAAGGCTTCTTGAGGGGAAAGCTGTAACTCTGTGAGATGATTTCACAGAACACAAAGTAGTTTGTCAGAAAGCTTCTTTCTATTTGTTATCGGAGGATATTTCCTTTGGCCCTATAGTCTTCAAAGGGATCCGAAATATCTGTTCTCAGATTCCACAGAAATAAGGCTAGCAAAGAGATCCACGAAATACAGATGTAACTCTGTGAGTGGAAGTCACACATCACAGAGCAGGTTCTCAGAAAACTTCTTTCCAGATTTCATCTGAGTATATTTCCTTTTTCACCATAGTCCTCGATGGGCTTCCAAATGTCACTTTGCCAATTCCACAAGAACTGTCTTAGCGAAAGGTTTTTTGAGGGGAAAGCTGTAACTCTGGGAGTTGATTTCACAGAACACAAAGTAGTTTCTCAGAAAGCTTCTTTCTCTTTGTTATCAGAGGATATTTCCTTTGGCCCTGTAGACTTCAAAGGGATCCGAAATATCTGTTCTCAGATTCCACAGAAATAAGGCTAGCAAAGACATCCACGAAATACAGATGTAACTCTGTGAGATGAATTAACAGAACACTAAGCAGTTTCACAGAAAGCTTCTTTTCAGATTTCATCTGAGGATATTTCCTTTTTCACCATAGCCCTCTATGGGCTTCCTAATATCACTTTGCCAATTCCACAAGAACTGTCTTAGCGAAAGGCTTCTTGAGGGGAAACCTGTAACTCTGTGAGATGATTTCACAGAACACAAAGAAGTTTCTCAGAAAGCTTCTTTCTCTTTGTTATCGGAGGATATTTCCTTTGGCCCTATAGTCTTCAAAGGGATCCGAAATATCTGTTCTCAGATTACACAGAAATAAGGCTAGCAAAGAGATCCACGAAATACAGATGTAACTCTGTGAGTGGAAGTCGCACATCACAGATCAGGTTCTCAGGAAGCTTCTTTCCAGATTTCATCTGAGGATATTTCCTTTTTCACCATAGCCCTCTATGGGCTTCCAAATATCACTTTGCCAATTCCACAAGAACTGTCTTACCGACAGGCTTCTGGGGGGGAAAGCTGAAACTACGTGAGATGATTTCACAGAACACAAAGAAGTTTCTCAGAAAGCTTCTTTCTCTTTGTTATCGGAGGATATTTCCTTTGGCCCTATAGTCTTCAAAGAGATCCGAAATATCTGTTCTCAGATTCCACAGAAATAAGGCTAGCAAAGAGATCCACGAAATACAGATGTAACTCTGTGAGTGGAAGTCGCACATCACAGAGCAGGTTCTCAGGAAGCTTCTTTCCAGATTTCATCTGAGGATATTCCCTTTTTCACCCTAGCCCTCTATGGGCTTCCAAATATCACTTTGCCAATTCCACAAGAACTGTCTCAGCGAAAGGCTTCTTGAGGGGAAAGCTGTAACTCTGTGAGATGATTTCACAGAACACAAAGAAGTTTCTCAGTAATCTTTCTCTTTGTTATCGGAGGATATTTCCTTTGGCCCTATAGTCTTCAAAGGGATCCGAAATATCTGTTCTCAGATTCCACAGAAATAAGGCTAGCAAAGAGATCCACGAAATACAGATGTAACTCTGTGAGGTGAGTTAAAAGAACACTAAGCAGTTTCTCAGAAAGCTTCTTTCCAGATTTCATCTGAGGATATTTCCTTTTTCACCAGAGCCCTCTATGGGCTTTCAAATATCACTTTGCCAATTCCACAAGAACTGTCTTAGCGAAAGGCTTCTTCAGGGGAAAGGTGTAACTCTGTGATACGATTTCACAGAACACAAAGAAGTTTCTCAGTAAGCTTCTTTCTCTTTGTTATAGGAGGGTATTTCCTTTGGCCCTATAGTCTTCAAAGGGATCCGAAATATCTGTTCTCAGATTCCATAGAAATAAGGCTAGCAAAGAGATCCACAAAATACAGATGTAACTCTGTGAGATGAATTAACAGAACACTAAGCAGTTTCTCAGAAAGCTTCTTTCCAGAATTCATCTGAGGATATTTCCTTTTTCACCACAGCCCTCTATGGGCTTCCAAATATCACTTTGCCTATTCCACAAGAACTGTCTTAGCGAAAGGCTTCTTGAGGGGAAAGCTCTACCTCTGTGAGATGTTTTCACCGAACACAAAGAAGATTCTCAGAAAGCTTCTTTCTCTTTCTTATCGGAGGATATTTCCTTTGGCCCTATCGTCTTCAAAGGGATCAGAAATATCTGTTCTCAGAATCCACAGAAATGAGGCTAGCAAAGACATCCACGAAATACAGATGTAACTCTGTGAGATGAATTAACAGAACACTAAGTAGTTTCTCAGAAAGCTTCTTTCCAGATTTCATCTGAGGATATTTCCTTTTTACCATAGATCTCTATGGGCTTCCAAATATCACTTTGCCAATTCCACAAGAACTGTCTTAGCGAAAGGCTTCTTGAGGGGAAAGCTGTAACTCTGTGAGATGATTTCACAGAACACAAAGAAGTTTCTCAGTAAGCTTCTTTCTCTTTGTTAACGGAGGATATTTCCTTTGGCCCTATAGTCTTCAAAGGGATCCGAAATATCTGTTCTCAGATTCCACAGAAATAAGGCTAGCAAAGAGATCCACGAAATACAGATGTAACTCTGTGAGATGAATTAACAGAACACTAAGCAGCTTCTCAGAAAGTTTCTTTCCAGTTTTCATCTGAGGATATTTCCTTTTTCACCATAGCCCTCTATGGGCTTCCAAATATCACTTTGCCTATTCCACAAGAACTGTCTTAGCGAAAGGCTTCTTGAGGGGAAAGCTGTAACTCTGTGAGATGATTTCACAGAACACAAAGAAGTTTCTCAGAAAGCTTCTTTCTCTTTGTTATCGGAGGATATTTCCTTTGGCCCTATAGTCTTCAAAGGGATCCGAAATATCTGTTCTCAGATTCCACAGAAATAAGGCTAGCAAAGAGATCCACGAAATGCAGATGTAACTCTGTGAGATGAATTAACAGAACACTAAGCAGTTTCTCAGAAAGCTTCTTTCTCGATTTCATCTGAGGATATTTCCTTTTTCACCATAGCCCTCTATGGGCTTCCAAATATCACTTTGTCAATTCCACAAGAACTGTCTTAGCGAAAGGCTTCTTGAGGGGAAAGCTGTAACTCTGTGAGATGATTTCACAGAACACAAAGAAGTTTCTCAGAAAGCTTCTTTCTCTTTGTTATCGGAGGATATTTCCTTTGGCCCTATAGTCATCAAAGGAATCCGAAATATCTGTTCTCAGATTCCACAGAAATAAGGCTAGCAAAGAGATCCACGAAATACAGATGTAACTCTGTGAGATGAATTAACAGAACACTAAGCAGTTTCTCAGAAAGCTTCTTTCCAGATTTCATCTGAGAATATTTCCATTTTCACCATAGCCCTCTAAGGGCTTCCAAATATCACTTTGCCAATTCCACAAGAACTGTCTTAGCGAAAGGCTTCTTGAGGTGAAATCTGTAACTCTGTGAGATTATTTCACCGAACACAAAGAAGTTTCTCAGAAAGCTTCTTTCTCTTTGTTATCGGAGGATATTTCCTTTGGCCCTATAATATTCAAAGGGATCCGAAATATCTGTTCTCAGATTCCACAGAAATAAGGCTAGCAAAGAGATTCACGAAATACAGATGTAACTGTGTGAGATGAATTAACAGAACACTAAGCAGTTTCTCAGAAAGCTTCTTTCCAGATTTCATCTGAGGACATTTCCTTTTTCACCATAGCCCTCTATGGGCTTCCGAATATCACTTTGCCAATTGCACAAGAACTGTCTCAGCGAAAGGCTTCTTGAGGGGAAAGCTGTAACTCTGTGAGATGATTTCATAGAACACAAAGAAGTTTCTCAGAAAGCATCTTTCTCTTTGTTATCGGAGGATATTTCCTTTCGCCCTATAGTCTTCAAAGGGATCCGAAATATCTTTTCTCAGATTCCACAGAAAGAAGGCTAGCAAGGAGATCCACCAAATACAGATGTAACTCTGTGAGTGGAAGTCACACGTCACAGAGCAGTTTCTCAGAAAGCTTCTTTCCAGATTTCATCTGAGGATATTTCCTTTTTCACCATAGCCCTCTATGGGCTTCCAAATATCACTTTGCCATTTCCACAAGAACTGTCTTAGCGAAAGGCTTCTTGAGGGGAAAGCTGTAACTCTGTGAGATGATTTCACAGAACACAAAGAAGTTTCTCAGAAAGCTTCTTTCTCTTTGTTATCGGAGGATATTTCCTTAGGCCCTGTAGTCTTCAAAGGGATCCGAAATATCTGTTCTCAGATTCCACAGAAATAAGGCTAGCAAAGAGATCCACGAAATACAGATGTAACTCTGTGAGATGAATTAACAGAACACTAAGCAGTTTCTCAGAAAGCTTGTTTCCAGATTTCATCTGAGGATATTTCCTTTTTCACCATAGCCCTCTGTGGGCTTCCAAATGTCACTTTGCCAATTCCACAAGAACGGTCTTAGCGAAAGGCTTTTGAGGGGAAAGCTGTAACTCTGGGAGTTGATTTCACAGAACACAAAGTAGTTTCTCAGAAAGCTTCTTTCTCTTTGTTATCGGAGGATATTTCCTTTGGCCCTACAGTCTTCAAAGGGATCCGAAATATCTGTTCTCAGATTCCACAGAAATAAGGCTAGCAAAGAGATCCACGAAATACAGAAGTAACTCTTTGAGATGAATTAACAGAACACTAAGCAGTTTCTCAGAAAGCTTCTTTCCAGATTTCATCTGAGGATATTTCCTTTTTCACCATATCCCTCTATGGGCTTCCGAATATCACTTTGCCAATTCCACAAGAACTGTCTCAGCAAAAGGCTTCTTGAGGGGAAAGCTGTAACTCTGTGAGATGATTTCACAGAACACAAAGAAGTTTCTCAGAAAGCATCTTTTTCTTTGTTATCGGAGGATATTTCCTTTGGCCCTATAGTCTTCAAAGTGATCCGAAATATCTGTTCTCAGATTCCACAGAAAGAAGGCTAGCAAAGAGATCCACCAAATACAGATGTAACTCTGTGAGTGGAAGTCACACATCACAGAGCAGTTTCTCAGAAAGCTTCTTTCCAGATTTCATCTGAGGATATTTCCTTTTTCACCATAGCCCTCTATGGGCTTCCAAATATCACTTTGCCAATTCCACAAGAACTGTCTTAGCGAAAGGCTTCTTGAGGGGAAATCTGTAACGTTGTGAGAGCATTTCACAGAACACAAAGAAGTTTCTCAGAAATCTTCTTTCTCTTTTTTATCGGAGGATATTTCCTTTGACCCTATAGTCTTCAAAGGGATCCGAAATATCTGTTCTCCGATTCCACAGAAATAAGGCTAGCAAAGAGATCCACGAAATACAGATGTTACTCTGTGATTGGAAGTCACACATCACAGAGCAGTTTCTCAGAGCACTTCTTTCCAGATTTCATCGGAGGATATTTCCTTTTTCAACATAGCCCTTTACGGGCTTCCAAATATCAGTTTGCCAATTCCACAAGAACTGTCTTAGCGAAAGGCTTCTTGAGGGAAAAGCTGTAACTCTGTGAGATGATTTCACAGAACACAAAGAAGATTCTCAGTAAGCTTCTTTCTCTTTATTATCGGAGGATATTTCCTTTGGCCCAATAGTCCTCAAAGGGATCCGAAATATCTGTTCTCAGATTCCACAGAAATAAGGCTAGCAAAGACATCCACGAAATACAGATGTAACTCTGTGAGATGAATTAACAGAACACTAAGCAGTTTCTCAGAAAGCTTCTTTCCAGATTTCATCTGAGGATATTTCCTTTTTCACCATAGCCCTCTATGGGCTACCAAATGTCACTTTGCCAATTCCACAAGAACTGTCTTAGCGAAAGGCTTCTTGAGGGGAAAGCTGTAACTCTGGGAGTTGATTTCACAGAACACAAAGTAGTTTCTCAGAAAGCTTCTTTCTCTTTGTTATCGGAGGATATTTCCTTTGGCCCTATAGTCTTTAAAGGGATCCGAAATATCTGTTCTCAGATTCCACAGAAAGAAGGCTAGCAAAGAGATCCACGAAATACAGATGTAACTCTGTGAGTGGAAGTCTCACATCACAGAGGAGTTTCTCAGAAAGCTTCTTTCCAGATTTCATCTGAGGATATTTCCTTTTTCACCGTAGCCCTCTATGGGCTTCCAAATGTCACTTTGCCAATTCCACAAGAACTGTCTTAGCGAAAGGCTTCTTGAGGGGAAAGCTGTAACTCTGTGCGATGATTTCACAGAACACAAAGAAGTTTCTCAGAAAGCTTCTTTCTCTTTGTTATCGGAGGATATTTCCTTTGGCCCTATAGTCTTCAAAGGGATCCGAAATATCTGTTCTCAGATTCCACAGAAATAAGGCTAGCAAAGAGATCCACGAAATACAGATGTAACTCTGTGAGATGAATTAACAGAACACAAAGCAGTTTCTCAGAATGCTTCTTTCCAGATTTCATCTGAGGATATTTCCTTTTTCACCATAGCCCTCTATGGGCTTCCAAATGTCACTTTGCCAATTGCACAAGAACTGTCTTAGCAAAAGGCTTCTTGAGGGGAAAGCTGTAACTCTGTGAGATGATTTCAAAGAACACAAAGAAGCTTGTCAGAAAGCTTCTTTCTCTTTGTTATCGGAGGATATTTCCTTTGGCCCTATAGTCTTCAAAGGGATCCGAAATATCTGTTCTCAGATTCCACAGAAATAAGGCTAGCAAAGAGATCCACGAAATACACATGTAACTCAGTTAAATGAATTAACAGAACACTAAGCCGTTTCTCAGAAAGCTTCTTTCCAGATTTCATCTGAGGATATTTCCTTTTTCACCATAGCCCACTATGGGCTTCCAAATATCACTTTGCCATTTCCACAAGAACTGTCTTAGCGAAAGGCTTCTTGAGGGGAATGCTGTAACTCTCTGAGATGATTTCACAGAACACAAAGAAGTTTCTCAGAAAGCTTCTTTCTCTTTGTTATCGGAGGATACTTCCTTTGGCCCAATAGTCTTCAAAGGGATCCGAAATATCTGTTCTCAGATTCCACGGAAATAAGGCTAGCAAAGAGATCCACGAAATACAGATGTAACCCTGTGAGTGGAAGTCACACATCACATAGCAGTTTCTCAGAAAGATTCTTTCCAGATTTCATCTGAGGATGTATCCTTTTTCACCGTAGCCCTCTATGGGTTTCCAAATATCACGTTGCCAATTCCACAAGAACTGTCTTAGCGAAAGGCTTCTTGAGGGGAAAGCTGTAACTCTGTGAGATGATTTCACAGAACACAAAGAAGTTTTTTCAGAAAGCTTCTTTCTCTTTGCTATCGGAGGATATTTCCTATGGCCCTATAGTCTTCAAAGGGATCCGCAATATCTGTTCTCAGATTCCACAGAAATAAGGCTAGCAAAGAGATCCACGAAATACAGATGTAACTCTGTGAGATGAATTAACAGAACACTAAGCAGTTTCACAGAAAGCTTCTTTCCAGATTTCATCTGAGGATATTTCCTTTTTCACCATAACTCTCTATGGGCTTCCAAATGTCACTTTGACAATTCCACAAGAACTGTCTTAGCGAAAGGCTTCTTGAGGGGAAAGCTGTAACTCTGTGAGATGATTTCACAGAACACAAAGAAGTTTGTCAGAAAGCTTCATTCTCTTACTTATCGGAGGATATTTCCTTTGGACCTATAGTCTTAAAAGGGATTCGAAATATCGGTTCTCAGATTCCACAGAAATAAGGCTAGCAAAGAGATCCACGAAATACAGATGTAACTCTCTGAGATGAATTAACAAAACACAAAGCAGTTTCTCAGAAAGCTTCTTTCCAGATTTCATCTGAGGATATTTCCTTTTTCATCATAGCCCTCTATGGGCTTCCAAATATCACTTTGCCAATTCCACAAGAACTGTCTTAGCGAAAGGCTTCTTGAGGGGAAAGCTGTAACTCTGTGAGATAATTTCACAGAACACAAAGTAGTTTGTCAGAAAGCTTCTTTCTCTTTGTTATCGGAGGATATTTCCTTTGGCCCTATAGTCTTCAAAGGGATCCGAAATATCTGTTCTCAGATTCCACAGAAATAAGGCTAGCAAAGAGATCCACGAAATACAGATGTAACTCTGTGAGTGGAAGTCACACATCACAGAGCAGGTTCTCAGAAAACTTCTTTCCAGATTTCATCTGAGTATATTTCCTTTTTCACCATAGTCCTCTATGGGCTTCCAAATGTCACTTTGCCAATTCCACAGGAACTGTCTTAGCGAAAGGTTTTTTGAGGGGAAAGCTGTAACTCTGGGAGTTGATTTCACAGAACACAAAGTAGTTTCTCAGAAAGCTTCTTTCTCTTTGTTATCGGAGGATATTTCCTTTGGCCCTGAAGACTTCAAAGGGATCCGAAATATCTGTTCTCAGATTCCACAGAAATAAGGCTAGCAAAGACATCCACGAAATACAGATGTAACTCTGTGAGATGAATTAACAGAACACTAAGCAGTTTCACAGAAAGCTTCTTTTCAGATTTCATCTGAGGATATTTCCTTTTTCACCATAGCCCTCTATGGGCTTCCTAATATCACTTTGCCAATTCCACAAGAACTGTCTTAGCGAAAGGCTTCTTGAGGGGAAACCTGTAACTCTGTGAGATGATTTCACAGAACACAAAGAAGTTTCTCAGAAAGCTTCTTTCTCTTTGTTATCGGAGGATATTTCCTTTGGCCCTATAGTCTTCAAAGGGATCCGAAATATCTGTTCTCAGATTACACAGAAATAAGGCTAGCAAAGAGATCCACGAAATACAGATGTAACTCTGTGAGTGGAAGTCGCACATCACAGATCAGGTTCTCAGGAAGCTTCTTTCCAGATTTCATCTGAGGATATTTCCTTTTTCACCATAGCCCTCTATGGGCTTCCAAATATCACTTTGCCAATTCCACAAGAACTGTCTTACCGACAGGCTTCTGGGGGGGAAAGCTGTAACTCTGTGAGATGATTTCACAGAACACAAAGAAGTTTCTCAGAAAGCTTCTTTCTCTTTGTTATCGGAGGATATTTCCTTTGGCCCTATAGTCTTCAAAGAGATCCGAAATATCTGTTCTCAGATTCCACAGAAATAAGGCTAGCAAAGAGATCCACGAAATACAGATGTAACTCTGTGAGTGGAAGTCGCACATCACAGAGCAGGTTCTCAGGAAGCTTCTTTCCAGATTTCATCTGAGGATATTCCCTTTTTCAACCTAGCCCTCTATGGGCTTCCAAATATCACTTTGCCAATTCCACAAGAACTGTCTCAGCGAAAGGCTTCTTGAGGGGAAAGCTGTAACTCTGTGAGATGATTTCACAGAACACAAAGAAGTTTCTCAGTAAGCTTCTTTCTCTTTGTTAACGGAGGATATTTCCTTTGGCCCTATAGTCTTCAAAGGGATCCGAAATATCTGTTCTCAGATTCCACAGAAATAAGGCTAGCAAAGAGATCCACGAAATTCACATGTAACTCTGTTAAATGAATTAACAGAACACTAAGCCGTTTCTCAGAAAGCTTCTTTCCAGATTTCATCTGAGGATATTTCCTTTTTCACCATAGCCCTCTATGGGCTTCCAAATATCACTTTGCCATTTCCACAAGAACTGTCTTAGCGAAAGGCTTCTTGAGGGGAATGCTGTAACTCTGTGAGATGATTTCACAGAACACAAAGAAGTTTCTCAGAAAGCTTCTTTCTCTTTGTTATAGGAGGATATTTCCTTTGGCACTATAGTCTTCAAAGGGATCCGAAATATCTTTTCTAAGATTCCACAGAAATAAGGCTAGCAAGGAGATCAACGAAATACAGATGTAACCCTGTGAGTGGAAGTCACACATCACAGAGCAGTTTCTCAGAAAATTCTTTCCAGTTTTCATCTGAGGATAATTCCTTTTTCACCATAGCCCTCTATGGACTTCGAAATGTCACTTTGCCAATTCCACAAGAACTGTCTTAGCGAAAGGCTTCTTGAGGGGAAAGCTGTAACTCTGTGAGATGATTTCACAGAACACAAAGAAGTTTGTCAGAAAGCTTCATTCTCCTACTTATCGGAGGATATTTCCTTTGGCCCTATAGTCTTAAAAGGGATCCGAAATATCGGTTCTCAGATTCCAAAGAAATAAGGCTAGCAGAGAGATCCACGAAATACAGATGTAACTCTGTGAGATGAATTAACGGAACACTAAGCAGTGTATCAGAAAGCTTCTTTCCAGATTTCATCTGAGGACATTTCCTTTTTCACCATAGCCCTCTATGGTCTTCCGAATATCACTTTGCCAATTGCACAAGAACTGTCTCAGCGAAAGGCTTCTTGAGGGGAAAGCTGTAACTCTGTGAGATGATTTCATAGAACACAAAGAAGTTTCACAGAAAGCATCTTTCTCTTTGTTATCGGAGGATATTTCCTTTCGCCCTATAGTCTTCAAAGGGATCCGAAATATCTGTTCTCAGATTCCACAGAAAGAAGGCTAGCAAGGTGATCCACCAAATACAGATGTAACTCTGTGATTGGAAGTCACACATGACAGAGCAGTTTCTCAGAGCGCTTCTTTCCAGATTTCATCGGAGGATATTTCCTTTTTCAACATAGCCCTCTACGGGCTTCCAAATATCACTTTGCCAATTCCCCAAGAACTGTCCTAGCGAAAGGGTTCTTGAGGGGAAAGCTGTAACTCTGTGACATGATTTCACAGAACACAAAGAAGTTTCTCAGAAAGCTTCTTTCTCTTTGTTATCGGAGGATATTTCCTTTGGCCCTATAGTCTTCAAAGGGATCCGAAATATCTGTTTTCAGATTCCACAGAAATAAGGCTAGCAAAGAGATCCACGAAATACAGATGTAACTCTGTGAGGTGAGTTAACAGACCACTAAGCAGTTTCTCAGAAAGCTTCTTTCCAGATTTCATCTGAGAATATTTCCTTTTTCACCATAGTCCCCTATGGGCTTCCAAATATCGCTTTGCCAATACCACAAGAACTGTCTTAGTGAAAGGCTTCTTGAGGGGAAAGCTGTAACTCTGTCAGATGATTTCACAGAACACAAAGAAGTTTCTCAGAAAGCATCTTTCTCTTTGTTATCGGAGGATATTTCCTTTGGCCCTATCGTCTTCAAAGGGATCCGAAATATCTGTTCTCAGATTCCACAGAAATAAGGCTAGCAAAGAGATCCACGAAATACAGATGTAACTCTGTGAGTGGAAGTCACACATCACAGAGCAGTTTCTCAGAAAGCTTCTTTCCAGATTTCATCTGCGGATATTTCCTTTTTCACCATAGCCCTCTATGGGCTTCCAAATATCACTTTGACAATTCCACAAGAACTGTCTTAGCGAAAGGCTTCTTGAGGGGAAAGCTGTAACTCTGTGGGATGATTTCACAGAACACAAAGAAGTTTCTCAGAAAGCTTCTTTCTCTTTGTTATCGGAGGATATTTCCTTTGGCCCTATAGTCTTCAAAGGGATCCGAAATATCTGTTCTCAGATTCCACAGAAATAAGGCTAGCAAAGAGATCCACGAAATACAGATATAACTCTGTGATTGGAAGTCACACATCACAGAGCAGTTTCTCAGAAAGCTTCTTTCCAGAATTCATCTGAGGATATTTCCTTTTTCACCATAGCCCTCTATGGGCTTCCAAATATCACTTTGCCAATTCCACAAGAACTGTCTTAGCGAAAGGCTCCTTGAGGGGAAAGCTGTAACTCTGTGAGATGATTTCACAGAACACAAAGAAGATTCTCAGTAAGCTTCTTTCTCTTTGTTATCGGAGGATATTTCCTTTGGCCCTATAGTCTTCAAAGGGATCCGAAATATCTGTTCTCCGATTCCACAGAAATAAGGCTAGCAAAGAGATCCACGAAATACAGATATAACTCTGTGATTGGAAGTCACACATCACAGAGCAGTTTCTCAGAGAGCTTCTTTCCAGATTTCATCGGAGGATATTTCCTTTTTCAACATAGCCCTCTATGGGCCTCCAAATATCACTTTGCCAATTCCACAAGAACTGTCTTAGCGAAAGGCTTCTTGAGGGGAAAGCTGTAACTCTGTGAGATGATTTCACAGAACACAAAGAAGTTTCTCAGAAAGCTTCTTTCCCTTTGTCATCGGAGGATATTTCCTTTGGCCCTATAGTCTTCAAAGGGATCCGAAATATCTGTTCTCAGATTCCACAGAAATAAGGCTAGCAAAGAGATCCACGAAATACACATGTAACTCAGTTAAATGAATTAACAGAACACTAAGCCGTTTCTCAGAAAGCTTCTTTCCAGATTTCATCTGAGGATATTTCCTTTTTCACCATAGCCCACTATGGGCTTCCAAATATCACTTTGCCATTTCCACAAGAACTGTCTTAGCGAAAGGCTTCTTGAGGGGAATGCTGTAACTCTCTGAGATGATTTCACAGAACACAAAGAAGTTTCTCAGAAAGCTTCTTTCTCTTTGTTATCGGAGGATATTTCCTTTGGCCCTATAGTCTTCAAAGGGATCCGAAATATCTGTTCTCAGATTCCACGGAAATAAGGCTAGCAAAGAGATCCACGAAATACAGATGTAACCCTGTGAGTGGAAGTCACACATCACAGAGCAGTTTCTCAGAAAGATTCTTTCCAGATTTCATCGGAGGATGTATCCTTTTTCACCGTAGCCCTCTATGGGTTTCCAAATATCACGTTGCCAATTCCACAAGAACTGTCTTAGCGAAAGGCTTCTTGAGGGGAAAGCTGTAACTCTGTGAGATGATTTCACAGAACACAAAGAAGTTTTTTCAGAAAGCTTCTTTCTCTTTGCTATCGGAGGATATTTCCTTTGGCCCTATAGTCTTCAAAGGGATCCGCAATATCTGTTCTCAGATTCCACAGAAATAAGGCTTGCAAAGAGATCCACGAAATACAGATGTAACTCTGTGAGATGAATTAACAGAACACTAAGCAGTTTCACAGAAAGCTTCTTTCCAGATTTCATCTGAGGATATTTCCTTTTTCACCATAACTCTCTATGGGCTTCCAAATGTCACTTTGACAATTCCACAAGAACTGTCTTAGCGAAAGGCTTCTTGAGGGGAAAGCTGTAACTCTGTGAGATGATTTCACAGAACACAAAGAAGTTTGTCAGAAAGCTTCATTCTCTTACTTAACGGAGGATATTTCCTTTGGACCTATAGTCTTAAAAGGGATTCGAAATATCGGTTCTCAGATTCCACAGAAATAAGGCTAGCAAAGAGATCCACGAAATACAGATGTTAACTCTCTGAGATGAATTAACAAAACACAAAGCAGTTTCTCAGAAAGCTTCTTTCCAGATTTCATCTGAGGATATTTCCTTTTTCATCACAGCCCTCTATGGGCTTCCAAATATCACTTTGCCAATTCCACAAGAACTGTCTTAGCGAAAGGCTTCTTGAGGGGAAAGCTGTAACTCTGTGAGATGATTTCACAGAACACAAAGTAGTTTGTCAGAAAGCTTCTTTCTCTTTGTTATCGGAGGATATTTCCTTTGGCCCTATAGTCTTCAAAGGGATCCGAAATATCTGTTCTCAGATTCCACAGAAATAAGGCTAGCAAAGAGATCCACGAAATACAGATGTAACTCTGTGAGTGGAAGTCACACATCACAGAGCAGGTTCTCAGAAAACTTCTTTCCAGATTTCATCTGAGGATATTTCCTTTTTCACCATAGTCCTCTATGGGCTTCCAAATGTCACTTTGCCAATTCCACAAGAACTGTCTTAGCGAAAGGTTTTTTGAGGGGAAAGCTGTAACTCTGGGAGTTGATTTCACAGAACACAAAGTAGTTTCTCAGAAAGCTTCTTTCTCTTTGTTATCGGAGGATATTTCCTTTGGCCCTGTAGACTTCAAAGGGATCCGAAATATCTGTTCTCAGATTCCACAGAAATAAGGCTAGCAAAGACATCCACGAAATACAGATGTAACTCTGTGAGATGAATTAACAGAACACTAAGCAGTTTCACAGAAAGCTTCTTTCCAGATTTCATCTGAGGATATTTCCTTTTTCACCATAGCCCTCTATGGGCTTCCTAATATCACTTTGCCAATTCCACAAGAACTGTCTTAGCGAAAGGCTTCTTGAGGGGAAACCTGTAACTCTGTGAGATGATTTCACAGAACACAAAGAAGTTTCTCAGAAAGCTTCTTTCTCTTTGTTATCGGAGGATATTTCCTTTGGCCCTATAGTCTTCAAAGGGATCCGAAATATCTGTTCTCAGATTACACAGAAATAAGGCTAGCAAAGAGATCCACGAAATACGTATATAATTCTGTGAGTGGAAGTCACACATCACAGAGCAGTTTCTCAGATAGCTTCTTTCCAGAATTCATCTGAGGATATTTCCTTTTTCACCATAGCCCTCTATGGGCTTCCAAATATCACTTTGCCAATTCCACAAGAACTGTCTTACCGACAGGCTTCTGGAGGGGAAAGCTGTAACTCTGTGAGATGATTTCACAGAACACAAAGAAGTTTCTCAGAAAGCTTCTTTCTCTTTGTTATCGGAGGATATTTCCTTTGGCCCTATAGTCTTCAAAGAGATCCGAAATATCTGTTCTCAGATTCCACAGAAATAAGGCTAGCAAAGAGATCCACGAAATACAGATGTAACTCTGTGAGTGGAAGTCGCACATCACAGAGCAGGTTCTCAGGAAGCTTCTTTCCAGATTTCATCTGAGGATATTTCCTTTTTCACCCTAGCCCTCTACGGGCTTCCAAATATCACTTTGCCAATTCCACAAGAACTGTCTCAGCGAAAGGCTTCTTGAGGGGAAAGCTGTAACTCTGTGAGATGATTTCACAGAACACAAAGAAGTTTCTCAGTAATCTTTCTCTTTGTTATCGGAGGATATTTCCTTTGGCTCTATAGTCTTCAAAGGGATCCGAAATATCTGTTCTCAGATTCCACAGAAATAAGGCTAGCAAAGAGATCCACGAAATACAGATGTAACTCTGTGAGGTGAGTTAAAAGAACACTAAGCAGTTTCTCAGAAAGCTTCTTTCCAGATTTCATCTGAGGATATTTCCTTTTTCACCATAGCCCTCTATGGGCTTCCAAATATCACTTTGCCAATTCCACAAGAACTGTCTTAGCGAAAGGCTTCTTGAGGGGAAAGCTGTAACTCTGTGAGATGATTTCACAGAACACAAAGAAGTTTCTCAGAAAGCTTCCTTCCCTTTGTCATCGGAGGATATTTCCTTTGGCCCTATAGTCTTCAAAGGGATCCGAAATATCTGTTCTCAGATTCCACAGAAATAAGGCTAGCAAAGAGATCCACGAAATACACATGTAACTCTGTTAAATGAATTAACAGAACACTAAGCCGTTTCTCAGAAAGCTTCTTTCCAGATTTCATCTGAGGATATTTCCTTTTTCACCATAGCCCTCTATGGGCTTCCAAATATCACTTTGCCATTTCCACAAGAACTGTCTTAGCGAAAGGCTTCTTGAGGGGAATGCTGTAACTCTGTGAGATGATTTCACAGAACACAAAGAAGTTTCTCAGAAAGCTTCTTTCTCTTTGTTATCGGAGGATATTTCCTTTGGCACTATAGTCTTCAAAGGGATCCGAAATATCTTTTCTAAGATTCCACAGAAATAAGGCTAGCAAGGAGATCAACGAAATACAGATGTAACCCTGTGAGTGGAAGTCACACATCACAGAGCAGTTTCTCAGAAAATTCTTTCCAGTTTTCATCTGAGGATAATTCCTTTTTCACCATAGCCCTCTATGGACTTCGAAATGTCACTTTGCCAATTCCACAAGAACTGTCTTAGCGAAAGGCTTCTTGAGGGGAATGATGTATCTCTGTGAGATGATTTCACAGAACACAAAGAAGTTTGTCAGAAAGCTTCATTCTCTTATTTATCGGAGGATATTTCCTTTGGCCCTATAGTCTTAAAAGGGATCCGAAATATCGGTTCTCAGATTCCAAAGAAATAAGGCTAGCAGAGAGATCCACGAAATACAGATGTAACTCTGTGAGATGAATTAACAGAACATTAAGCAGTTTATCAGAAAGCTTCTTTCCAGATTTCATCTGAGGACATTTCCTTTTTCACCTTAGCCCTCTATGGGCTTCCGCATATCACTTTGCCAATTGCACAAGAACTGTCTCAGCGAAAGGCTTCTTGAGGGGAAAGCTGTAACTCTGTGAGATGATTTCATAGAACACAAAGAAGTTTCTCAGAAAGCATCTTTCTCTTTGTTATCGGAGGATATTTCCTTTCGCCCTATAGTCTTCAAAGGGATCCGAAATATCTGTTCTCAGATTCCACAGAAAGAAGGCTAGCAAGGAGATCCACCAAATACAGATGTAACTCTGTGAGTGGAAGTCACACGTCACAGAGCAGTTTCTCAGAAAGCTTCTTTCCAGATTTCATCTGAGGATATTTCCTTTTTCACCATAGCCCTCTATGGGCTTCCAAATATCACTTTGCCAATTCCACAAGAACTGTCTTAGCGAAAGGCTTCTTGAGGGGAAAGCTGTAACTCTGTGAGATGATTTCACAGAACACAAAGAAGTTTCTCAGAAAGCTTGTTTCTCTTTGTTATCGGAGGATATTTCCTTTGGCCCTATAGTCTTCAAAGGGATCCGAAATATCTGTTTTCAGATTCCACAGAAATAAGGCTAGCAAAGAGATCCACGAAATACAGATGTAACTCTGTGAGGTGAGTTAACAGAACACTAAGCAGTTTCTCAGAAACCTTCTTTCCAGATTTCATCTGAGGATATTTTCTTTTTCACCATAGCCCTCTATGGGCTTCCAAATATCACTTTGCCAATTCCACAAGAACTGTCTTAGCGAAAGGCTTCTTGAGAGGAAAGCTGTAACTCTGTCAGATGATTTCACAGAACACAAAGAAGTTTCTCAGAAAGCTTCTTTCCCTTTGTTATCCGAGGATATTTCCTTTGGCCCTATAGTCTTCAAAGGGATCCGAAATATCTGTTCTCAGATTTCACAGAAAAAAGGCTAGCAATGAGATCCACGAAATACAGATGTAACTCTGTGAGATGAATTAACAGACCACTAAGCAGTTTCTCAGAAAGCTTCTTTCCAAATTTCATCTGAGAATATTTCCTTTTTCACCGTAGTCCTCTATGGGCTTCCAAATATCGCTTTGCCAATACCACAAGAACTGTCTTAGTGAAAGGCTTCTTGAGGGGAAAGCTGTAACTCTGTGAGATGATTTCACAGAACACAAAGAAGTTTCTCAGAAAGCATCTTTCTCTTTGTTATCGGAGGATATTTCCTTTGGCCCTATAGTCTTCAAAGGGATCCGAAATATCTGTTCTCAGATTCCACAGAAATAAGGCTAGCAAAGAGATCCACGAAATACAGATGTAACTCTGTGAGTGGAAGTCACACATCACAGAGCAGTTTCTCAGAAAGCTTCTTTCCAGATTTCATCTGCGGATATTTCCTTTTTCACCATAGCCCTCTATGGGCTTCCAAATATCACTTTGCCATTTCCACAAGAACTGTCTTAGCGAAAGGCTTCTTGAGGGGAATGCTGTAACTCTGTGAGATGATTTCACAGAACACAAAGAAGTTTCTCAGAAAGCTTCTTTCTCTTTGTTATCGGAGGATATTTCCTTTGGCACTATAGTCTTCAAAGGGATCCGAAATATCTTTTCTAAGATTCCACAGAAATAAGGCTAGCAAGGAGATCAACGAAATACAGATGTAACCCTGTGAGTGGAAGTCACACATCACAGAGCAGTTTCTCAGAAAATTCTTTCCAGTTTTCATCTGAGGATAATTCCTTTTTCACCATAGCCCTCTATGGACTTCGAAATGTCACTTTGCCAATTCCACAAGAACTGTCTTAGCGAAAGGCTTCTTGAGGGGAAAGCTGTAACTCTGTGAGATGATTTCACAGAACACAAAGAAGTTTGTCAGAAAGCTTCATTCTCTTACTTATCGGAGGATATTTCCTTTGGCCCTATAGTCTTAAAAGGGATCCGAAATATCGGTTCTCAGATTCCAAAGAAATAAGGCTAGCAGAGAGATCCACGAAATACAGATGTAACTCTGTGAGATGAATTAACAGAACATTAAGCAGTTGATCAGAAAGCTTCTTTCCAGATTTCATCTGAGGACATTTCCTTTTTCACCATAGCCCTCTATGGGCTTCCGAATATCACTTTGCCAATTGCACAAGAACTGTCTCAGCGAAAGGCTTCTTGAGGGGAAAGCTGTAACTCTGTGAGATGATTTCATAGAACACAAAGAAGTTTCTCAGAAAGCATCTTTCTCTTTGTTATCGGAGGATATTTCCTATCGCCCTATAGTCTTCAAAGGGATCCGAAATATCTGTTCTCAGATTCCACAGAAAGAAGGCTAGCAAGGAGATCCACCAAATACAGATGTAACTCTGTGAGTGGAAGTCACACGTCACAGAGCAGTTTCTCAGAAAGCTTCTTTCCAGATTTCATCTGAGGATATTTCCTTTTTCACCATAGCCCTCTATGGGCTTCCAAATATCACTTTGCCAATTCCACAAGAACTGTCTTAGCGAAAGGCTTCTTGAGGGGAAAGCTGTAACTCTGTGAGATGATTTCACAGAACACAAAGAAGTTTCTCAGAAAGCTTCTTTCTCTTTGTTATCGGAGGATATTTCCTTTGGCCCTATAGTATTCAAAGGGATCCGAAATATCTGTTCTCAGATTCCACAGAAATAAGGCTAGCAAAGAGATCCACGAAATACAGATGTAACTCTGTGATTGGAAGTCACACATGACAGAGCAGTTTCTCAGAGCGCTTCTTTCCAGATTTCATCGGAGGATATTTCCTTTTTCAACATAGCCCTCTACGGGCTTCCAAATATCACTTTGCCAATTCCCCAAGAACTGTCCTAGCGAAAGGCTTCTTGAGGGGAAAGCTGTAACTCTGTGACATGATTTCACAGAACACAAAGAAGTTTCTCAGAAAGCTTCTTTCTCTTTGTTATCGGAGGATATTTCCTTTGGCCCTATAGTCTTCAAAGGGATCCGAAATATCTGTTTTCAGATTCCACAGAAATAAGGCTAGCAAAGAGATCCACGAAATACAGATGTAACTCTGTGAGGTGAGTTAACAGAACACTAAGCAGTTTCTCAGAAACCTTCTTTCCAGATTTCATCTGAGGATATTTTCTTTTTCACCATAGCCCTCTATGGGCTTCCAAATATCACTTTGCCAATTCCACAAGAACTGTCTTAGCGAAAGGCTTCTTGAGGGGAAAGCTGTAACTCTGTCAGATGATTTCACAGAACACAAAGAAGTTTCTCAGAAAGCTTCTTTCCCTTTGTTATCCGAGGATATTTCCTTTGGCCCTATAGTCTTCAAAGGGATCCGAAATATCTGTTCTCAGATTTCACAGAAAAAAGGCTAGCAATGAGATCCACGAAATACAGATGTAACTCTGTGAGATGAATTAACAGACCACTAAGCAGTTTCTCAGAAAGCTTCTTTCCAAATTTCATCTGAGAATATTTCCTTTTTCACCATAGTCCTCTATGGGCTTCCAAATATCGCTTTGCCAATACCACAAGAACTGTCTTAGTGAAAGGCTTCTTGAGGGGAAAGCTGTAACTCTGTGAGATGATTTTACAGAACACAAAGAAGTTTCTCAGAAAGCATCTTTCTCTTTGTTATCGGAGGATATTTCCTTTGGCCCTATCGTCTTCAAAGGGATCCGAAATATCTGTTCTCAGATTCCACAGAAATAAGGCTAGCAAAGAGATCCACGAAATACAGATGTAACTCTGTGAGTGGAAGTCACACATCACAGAGCAGTTTCTCAGAAAGCTTCTTTCCAGATTTCATCTGCGGATATTTCCTTTTTCACCATAGCCCTCTATGGGCTTCCAAATATCACTTTGACAATTCCACAAGAACTGTCTTAGCGAAAGGATTCTTGAGGGGAAAGCTGTAACTCTGTGGGATGATTTCACAGAACACAAAGAAGTTTCTCTGAAAGCTTCTTTCTCTTTGTTATCGGAGGATATTTCCTTTGGCCCTATAGTCTTCAAAGGGATCCGAAATATCTGTTCTCAGATTCCACAGAAATAAGGCTAGCAAAGAGATCCACGAAATACAGATATAACTCTGTGATTGGAAGTCACACATCACAGAGCAGTTTCTCAGAGAGCTTCTTTCCAGATTTCATCGGAGGATATTTCCTTTTTCAACATAGCCCTCTATGGGCTTCCTAATATCACTCTGCCAATTCCACAAGAACTGTCTTAGCGAAAGGCTTCTTGAGGGGAAAGCTGTAACTCTGTGAGATGATTTCACAGAACACAAAGAAGTTTCTCAGAAAGCTTCTTTCCCTTTGTCATCGGAGGATATTTCCTTTGGCCCTATAGTCTTCAAAGGGATCCGAAATATCTGTTCTCAGATTCCACAGAAATAAGGCTAGCAAAGAGTTCCACGAAATACACATGTAACTCTGTTAAATGAATTAACAGAACAGTAAGCCGTTTCTCAGAAAGCTTCTTTCCAGATTTCATCTGAGGATATTTCCTTTTTCACCATAGCCCACTATGGGCTTCCAAATATCACTTTGCCATTTCCACAAGAACTGTCTTAGCGAAAGGCTTCTTGAGGGGAATGCTGTAACTCTGTGAGATGATTTCACAGAACACAAAGAAGTTTCTCAGAAAGCTTCTTTCTCTTTGTTATCGGAGGATATTTCCTTAGGCCCTATAGTCTTCAAAGGGATCCGAAATATCTGTTCTCAGATTCCACGGAAATAAGGCTAACAAAGAGATCCACGAAATACAGATGTAACCCTGTGAGTGGAAGTCACACATCACAGAGCAGTTTCTCAGAAAGATTCTTTCCAGATTTTATCTGAGGATGTATCCTTTTTCACCGTAGCCCTCTATGGGTTTCCAAATATCACTTTGCCAATTCCACAAGAACTGTCTTAGCGAAAGGCTTCTTGAGGGGAAAGCTGTAACTCTGTGAGATGATTTCACAGAACACAAAGAAGTTTTTTCAGAAAGGTTCTTTCTCTTTGCTATCGGAGGATATTTCCTTTGGCCCTATAGTCTTCAAAGGGATCCGCAATATCTGTTCTCAGATTCCACAGAAATAAGGCTAGCAAAGAGATCCAAGAAATACAGATGTAACTCTGTGAGATGAATTAACAGAACACTAAGCAGTTTCACAGAAAGCTTCTTTCCAGATTTCATCTGAGGATATTTCCTTTTTCACCATAACCCTCTATGGGCTTCCAAATGTCACTTTGACAATTTCACAAGAACTGTCTTAGCGAAAGGCTTCTTGAGGGGAAAGCTGTAACTCTGTGAGATGATTTCACAGAACACAAAGAAGTTTGTCAGAACGCTTCATTCTCTTACTTATCGGAGGATATTTCCTTTGGACCTATAGTCTTAAAAGGGATTCGAAATATCGGTTCTCAGATTCCACAGAAATAAGGCTAGCAAAGAGATCCACGAAATACAGATGTAACTCTCTGAGATGAATTAACAGAACACAAAGCAGTTTCTCAGAAAGCTTCTTTCCAGATTTCATCTGAGGATATTTCCTTTTTCATCATAGCCCTCTATGGGCTTCCAAATATCACTTTGCCAATTCCACAAGAACTGTCTTAGCGAAAGGCTTTTTGAGGGGAAAGCTGTAACTCTGGGAGTTGATTTCACAGAACACAAAGTAGTTTCTCAGAAAGCTTCTTTCTCTTTGTTATCGGAGGATATTTCCTTTGGCCCTGTAGTCTTGAAAGGGATCAGAAATATCTGTTCTCAGATTCCACAGAAATAAGGCTAGCAAAGAGATCCACGAAATACAGAAGTAACTCTTTGAGATGAATTAACAGAACATTAAGCAGTTTATCAGAAAGCTTCTTTCCAGATTTCATCTGAGGATATTTCCTTTTTCACCATATCCTCTATGGGTTTCCGAATATCACTTTACCAATTGCACAAGAACTGTCTCAGCGAAAGGCTTCTTGAGGGGAAAGCTGTAACTCTGTGAGATGATGTCACAGAACATAAAGAAGTTTCTCAGAAAGCATCTTTCTCTTTTTTATCGAAGGATATTTCCTTTGGCCCTATATTCTTCAAAGGGATCCGAAATATCTGTTCTCAGATTCCACAGAAAGAAGGCTCGCAAAGAGATCCACCAAATACAGATGTAACCCTGTGAGTGGAAGTCACACATCATAGAGCAGTTTCTCAGAAAGCTTCTTTCCAGAATTCATCTGAGGATATTTCCTTTTTCATCATAGCCCTCTATGGGCTTCCAAATATCACTTTGCCAATTCCACAAGAACTGTGTTAGTGAAAGGCTTCTTGAGGGGAAAGCTGTAACTCTGTGAGATGATTTCACAGAACACAAAGAAGTTTCTCAGAAAGCATCTTTCTCTTTGTTATCGGAGGATATTTCCTTTCGCCCTATAGTCTTCAAAGGGATCCGAAATATCTGTTCTCAGATTCCACAGAAAGAAGGCTAGCAAGGAGATCCACCAAATACAGATGTAACTCTGTGAGTGGAAGTCACACGTCACAGAGCAGTTTCTCAGAAAGCTTCTTTCCAGATTTCATCTGAGGATATTTCCTTTTTCACCATAGCCCTCTATGGGCTTCCAAATATCACTTTGCCAATTCCACAAGAACTGTCTTAGCGAAAGGCTTCTTGAGGGGAAAGCTGTAACTCTGTGAGATGATTTCACAGAACACAAAGAAGTTTCTCAGAAAGCTTCTTTCTCTTTGTTATCGGAGGATATTTCCTTTGGCCCTATAGTATTCAAAGGGATCCGAAATATCTGTTCTCAGATTCCACAGAAATAAGGCTATCAAAGAGATCCACGAAATACAGATGTAACTCTGTGATTGGAAGTCACACATGACAGAGCAGTTTCTCAGAGCGCTTCTTTCCAGATTTCATCGGAGGATATTTCCTTTTTCAACATAGCCCTCTACGGGCTTCCAAATATCACTTTGCCAATTCCCCAAGAACTGTCCTAGCGAAAGGCTTCTTGAGGGGAAAGCTGTAACTCTGTGACATGATTTCACAGAACACAAAGAAGTTTCTCAGAAAGCTTCTTTCTCTTTGTTATCGGAGGATATTTCCTTTGGCCCTATAGTCTTCAAAGGGATCCGAAATATCTGTTTTCAGATTCCACAGAAATAAGGCTAGCAAAGAGATCCACGAAATACAGATGTAACTCTGTGAGGTGAGTTAACAGAACACTAAGCAGTTTCTCAGAAACCTTCTTTCCAGATTTCATCTGAGGATATTTTCTTTTTCACCATAGCCCTCTATGGGCTTCCAAATATCACTTTGCCAATTCCACAAGAACTGTCTTAGCGAAAGGCTTCTTGAGGGGAAAGCTGTAACTCTGTCAGATGATTTCACAGAACACAAAGAAGTTTCTCAGAAAGCTTCTTTCCCTTTGTTATCCGAGGATATTTCCTTTGGCCCTATTTTCTTCAAAGGGATCCGAAATATCTGTTCTCAGATTTCACAGAAAAAAGGCTAGCAATGAGATCCACGAAATACAGATGTAACTCTGTGAGATGAATTAACAGACCGCTAAGCAGCTTCTCAGAAAGCTTCTTTCCAGATTTCATCTGAGAATATTTCCTTTTTCACCATAGTCCTCTATGGGCTTCCAAATATCGCTTTGCCAATACCACAAGAACTGTCTTAGTGAAAGGCTTCTAGAGGGGAAAGCTGTAACTCTGTGAGATGATTTCACAGAACACAAAGTAGTTTCTCAGAAAGCATCTTTCTCTTTGTTATCGGAGGATATTTCCTTTGGCCCTATCGTCTTCAAAGGGATCCGAAATATCTGTTCTCAGATTCCACAGAAATAAGGCTAGCAAAGAGATCCACGAAATACAGATGTAACTCTGTGAGTGGAAGTCACACATCACAGAGCAGTTTCTCAGAAAGCTTCTTTCCAGATTTCATCTGCGGATATTTCCTTTTTCACCATAGCCCTCTATGGGCTTCCAAATATCACTTTGACAATTCCACAAGAACTGTCTTAGCGAAAGGCTTCTTGAGGGGAAAGCTGTAACTCTGTCAGATGATTTCACAGAACACAAAGAAGTTTCTCAGAAAGCTTCTTTCTCTTTGTTATCGGAGGATATTTCCTTTGGCCCTATAGTCTTCAAAGGGATCCGAAATATCTGTTCTCAGATTCCACAGAAATAAGGCTAGCAAAGAGATCCACGAAATACAGATATAACTCTGTGATTGGAAGTCACACATCACAGAGCAGTTTCTCAGAGAGCTTCTTTCCAGATTTCATCGGAGGATATTTCCTTTTTCAACATAGCCCTCTATGGGCTTCCTAATATCACTCTGCCAATTCCACAAGAACTGTCTTAGCGAAAGGCTTCTTGAGGGGAAAGCTGTAACTCTGTGAGATGATTTCACAGAACACAAAGAAGTTTCTCAGAAATCTTCTTTCCCTTTGTCATCGGAGGATATTTCCTTTGGCCCTATAGTCTTCAAAGGGATCCGAAATATCTGTTCTCAGATTCCACAGAAATAAGGCTAGCAAAGAGATCCACGAAATACACATGTAACTCTGTTAAATGGATTAACAGAACACTAAGCCGTTTCTCAGAAAGCTTCTTTCCAGATTTCATCTGAGGATATTTCCTTTTTCACCATAGCCCACTATGGGCTTCCAAATATCACTTTGCCATTTCCACAAGAACTGTCTTAGCGAAAGGCTTCTTGAGGGGAATGCTGTAACTCTGTGAGATGATTTCACAGAACACAAAGAAGTTTTTTCAGAAAGGTTCTTTCTCTTTGCTATCGGAGGATATTTCCTTTGGCCCTATAGTCTTCAAAGGGATCCGAAATATCTGTTCTCAGATTCCACAGAAATAAGGCTAGCAAAGAGATCCACGAAATACAGATGTAACTCTGTGAGATGAATTAACCGAACACTAAGCAGTTTCACAGAAAGCTTCTTTCCAGATTTCATCTGAGGATATTTCCTTTTTCACCATAACCCTCTATGGGCTTCCAAATGTCACTTTGACAATTCCACAAGAACTGTCTTAGCGAAAGGCTTCTTGAGGGGAAAGCTGTAACTCTGTGAGATGATTTCACAGAACACAAAGTAGTTTGTCAGAAAGCTTCTTTCTCTTTGTTATCGGAGGATATTTCCTTTGGCCCTATAGTCTTCAAAGGGATCCGAAATATCTGTTCTCAGATTCCACAGAAATAAGGCTTGCAAAGAGATCCACGAAATACAGATGTAACTCTGTGAGTGGAAGTCACACATCACAGAGCAGGTTCTCAGAAAACTTCTTTCCAGATTTCATCTGCGGATATTTCCTTTTTTACCATAGCCCTCTATGGGCTTCCAAATGTCACTTTGCCAATTCCACAAGAACTGTCTTACGGAAAGGCTTTTTGAGGGGAAAGCTGTAACTCTGGGAGTTGATTTCACAGAACACAAAGTAGTTTCTCAGAAAGCTTCTTTCTCTTTGTTATCGGAGGATATTTCCTTTGGCCCTATAGTCTTGAAAGGGATCAGAAATATCTGTTCTCAGATTCCACAGAAATAAGGCTAGCAAAGAGATCCACGAAATACAGAAGTAACTCTTTGAGATGAATTAACAGAACATTAAGCAGTTTATCAGAAAGCTTCTTTCCAGATTTCATCTGAGGATATTTCCTTTTTCACCATATCCCTCTATGGGTTTCCGAATATCACTTTACCAATTGCACAAGAACTGTCTCAGCGAAAGGCTTCTTGAGGGGAAAGCTGTAACTCTGTGAGATGATGTCACAGAACATAAAGAAGTTTCTCAGAAAGCATCTTTCTCTTTTGTATCGAAGGATATTTCCTTTGGCCCTATATTCTTCAAAGGGATCCGAAATATCTGTTCTCAGATTCCACAGAAAGAAGGCTCGCAAAGAGATCCACCAAATACAGATGTAACCCTGTGAGTGGAAGTCACACATCGTAGAGCAGTTTCTCAGAAAGCTTCTTTCCAGAATTCATCTGAGGATATTTCCTTTTTCATCATTGCCCTCTATGGGCTTCGAAATATCACTTTGCCAATTCCACAAGAACTGTGTTAGTGAAAGGCTTCTTGAGGGGAAACCTGTAACTCTGTGAGATGATTTCACAGAACACAAAAAAGTTTCTCAGAAAACTTCTTTCTCTTTGTTATCGGAGGATATTTCCTTTGGCCCTATAGTCTTCAAAGGGAACCGACATATCTGTTCTCAGATTCCACAGAAATAAGGCTAGCAAAGAGATCCACGACATACAGATGTAACTCTGGGAGTGGAAGTAACACATCACAGAGCAGTTTCTCAGAAAGCTTCTTTCCAGATTTCATCTGAGGATATTTCCTTTTTCACCATAGCCCTCTAAGGGCTTCCAAATATCACTTTGCCAATTCCACAAGAACTGTCTTAGCGAAAGGCTTCTTGATGGGAAAGCTGTAACTCTGTGAGATGATTTCACAGAACAGAAAGAACATTCTCAGTAAGCTTCTTTCTCTTTGTTATCGGAGGATATTTCCTTTGGCCCAGTAGTCTTCAAAGGGATCCGAAATATCTGTTCTCAGATTCCAAAGAAATAAGGCTAGCACAGAGATCCACGAAATACAGATGTAACTCTGTGAGATGAATTAACAGAACACTAAGCAGTTTCTCAGAAAGCGTCTTTCCAGATTTCATCTGAGGATATTTCCTTTTTCACCATAGCCCTCTATGGGCTTCCAAATATCACTTTGCCATTTCCACAAGAACTGTCTTAGCGAAAGGCTTCTTGAGGGGAAAGCTGTAACTCTGTGAGATGATTTCACAGAACACAAAGAAGTTTCTCAGAAAGCTTCTTTCTCTTTGTTATCGGAGGATATTTCCTTAGGCCCTATAGTCTTCAAAGGGATCCGAAATATCTGTTCTCAGATTACACAGAAATAAGGCTAGCAAAGAGATCCACGAAATACAGATGTAACTCTGTGAGATGAATTAACAGAACACTAAGCAGTTTCTCAGAAAGCTTGTTTCCAGATTTCATCTGAGGATATTTCCTTTTTCACCATAGCCCTCTATGGGCTTCCAAATGTCACTTTGCCAATTCCACAAGAACGGTCTTAGCGAAAGGCTTTTGAGGGGAAAGCTGTAACTCTGGGAGTTGATTTCACAGAACACAAAGAAGTTTCTCAGAAAGCTTCTTTCTCTTTGTTATCGGAGGATATTTCCTTTGGCCCTACAGTCTTCAAAGGGATCCGAAATATCTGTTCTCAGATTCCACAGAAATAAGGCTAGCAAAGAGATCCACGAAATACAGAAGTAACTCTTTGAGATGAATTAACAGAACACTAAGCAGTTTATCAGAAAGCTTCTTTCCAGATTTCATCTGAGGATATTTCCTTTTTCACCATATCCCTCTATGGGCTTCCGAATATCACTTTGCCAATTCCACAAGAACTGTGTTAGTGAAAGGCTTCTTGAGGGGAAAGCTGTAACTCTGTGAGATGATTTCACAGAACACAAAGAAGTTTCTCAGAAAGCATCTTTCTCTTTGTTATCGGAGGATATTTCCTTTCGCCCTATAGTCTTCAAAGGGATCCGAAATATCTGTTCTCAGATTCCACAGAAAGAAGGCTAGCAAGGAGATCCACCAAATACAGATGTAACTCTGTGAGTGGAAGTCACACGTCACAGAGCAGTTTCTCAGAAAGCTTCTTTCCAGATTTCATCTGAGGATATTTCCTTTTTCACCATAGCCCTCTATGGGCTTCCAAATATCACTTTGCCAATTCCACAAGAACTGTCTTAGCGAAAGGCTTCTTGAGGGGAAAGCTGTAACTCTGTGAGATGATTTCACAGAACACAAAGAAGTTTCTCAGAAAGCTTCTTTCTCTTTGTTATCGGAGGATATTTCCTCTGGCCCTATAGTCTTCAAAGGGATCCGAAATATCTGTTCTCAGATTCCACAGAAATAAGGCTATCAAAGAGATCCACGAAATACAGATGTAACTCTGTGATTGGAAGTCACACATGACAGAGCAGTTTCTCAGAGCGCTTCTTTCCAGATTTCATCGGAGGATATTTCCTTTTTCAACATAGCCCTCTACGGGCTTCCAAATATCACTTTGCCAATTCCCCAAGAACTGTCCTAGCGAAAGGCTTCTTGAGGGGAAAGCTGTAACTCTGTGACATGATTTCACAGAACACAAAGAAGTTTCTCAGAAAGCTTCTTTCTCTTTGTTATCGGAGGATATTTCCTTTGGCCCTATAGTCTTCAAAGGGATCCGAAATATCTGTTTTCAGATTCCACAGAAATAAGGCTAGCAAAGAGATCCACGAAATACAGATGTAACTCTGTGAGGTGAGTTAACAGAACACTAAGCAGTTTCTCAGAAACCTTCTTTCCAGATTTCATCTGAGGATATTTTCTTTTTCACCATAGCCCTCTATGGGCTTCCAAATATCACTTTGCCAATTCCACAAGAACTGTCTTAGCGAAAGGCTTCTTGAGGGGAAAGCTGTAACTCTGTCAGATGATTTCACAGAACACAAAGAAGTTTCTCAGAAAGCTTCTTTCCCTTTGTTATCCGAGGATATTTCCTTTGGCCCTATTTTCTTCAAAGGGATCCGAAATATCTGTTCTCAGATTTCACAGAAAAAAGGCTAGCAATGAGATCCACGAAATACAGATGTAACTCTGTGAGATGAATTAACAGACCGCTAAGCAGCTTCTCAGAAAGCTTCTTTCCAGATTTCATCTGAGAATATTTCCTTTTTCACCATAGTCCTCTATGGGCTTCCAAATATCGCTTTGCCAATACCACAAGAACTGTCTTAGTGAAAGGCTTCTAGAGGGGAAAGCTGTAACTCTGTGAGATGATTTCACAGAACACAAAGTAGTTTCTCAGAAAGCATCTTTCTCTTTGTTATCGGAGGATATTTCCTTTGGCCCTATCGTCTTCAAAGGGATCCGAAATATCTGTTCTCAGATTCCACAGAAATAAGGCTAGCAAAGAGATCCACGAAATACAGATGTAACTCTGTGAGTGGAAGTCACACATCACAGAGCAGTTTCTCAGAAAGCTTCTTTCCAGATTTCATCTGCGGATATTTCCTTTTTCACCATAGCCCTCTATGGGCTTCCAAATATCACTTTGACAATTCCACAAGAACTGTCTTAGCGAAAGGCTTCTTGAGGGGAAAGCTGTAACTCTGTCAGATGATTTCACAGAACACAAAGAAGTTTCTCAGAAAGCTTCTTTCTCTTTGTTATCGGAGGATATTTCCTTTGGCCCTATAGTCTTCAAAGGGATCCGAAATATCTGTTCTCAGATTCCACAGAAATAAGGCTAGCAAAGAGATCCACGAAATACAGATATAACTCTGTGATTGGAAGTCACACATCACAGAGCAGTTTCTCAGAGAGCTTCTTTCCAGATTTCATCGGAGGATATTTCCTTTTTCAACATAGCCCTCTATGGGCTTCCTAATATCACTCTGCCAATTCCACAAGAACTGTCTTAGCGAAAGGCTTCTTGAGGGGAAAGCTGTAACTCTGTGAGATGATTTCACAGAACACAAAGAAGTTTCTCAGAAATCTTCTTTCCCTTTGTCATCGGAGGATATTTCCTTTGGCCCTATAGTCTTCAAAGGGATCCGAAATATCTGTTCTCAGATTCCACAGAAATAAGGCTAGCAAAGAGATCCACGAAATACACATGTAACTCTGTTAAATGGATTAACAGAACACTAAGCCGTTTCTCAGAAAGCTTCTTTCCAGATTTCATCTGAGGATATTTCCTTTTTCACCATAGCCCACTATGGGCTTCCAAATATCACTTTGCCATTTCCACAAGAACTGTCTTAGCGAAAGGCTTCTTGAGGGGAATGCTGTAACTCTGTGAGATGATTTCACAGAACACAAAGAAGTTTTTTCAGAAAGGTTCTTTCTCTTTGCTATCGGAGGATATTTCCTTTGGCCCTATAGTCTTCAAAGGGATCCGAAATATCTGTTCTCAGATTCCACAGAAATAAGGCTAGCAAAGAGATCCACGAAATACAGATGTAACTCTGTGAGATGAATTAACCGAACACTAAGCAGTTTCACAGAAAGCTTCTTTCCAGATTTCATCTGAGGATATTTCCTTTTTCACCATAACCCTCTATGGGCTTCCAAATGTCACTTTGACAATTCCACAAGAACTGTCTTAGCGAAAGGCTTCTTGAGGGGAAAGCTGTAACTCTGTGAGATGATTTCACAGAACACAAAGTAGTTTGTCAGAAAGCTTCTTTCTCTTTGTTATCGGAGGATATTTCCTTTGGCCCTATAGTCTTCAAAGGGATCCGAAATATCTGTTCTCAGATTCCACAGAAATAAGGCTTGCAAAGAGATCCACGAAATACAGATGTAACTCTGTGAGTGGAAGTCACACATCACAGAGCAGGTTCTCAGAAAACTTCTTTCCAGATTTCATCTGCGGATATTTCCTTTTTTACCATAGCCCTCTATGGGCTTCCAAATGTCACTTTGCCAATTCCACAAGAACTGTCTTACGGAAAGGCTTTTTGAGGGGAAAGCTGTAACTCTGGGAGTTGATTTCACAGAACACAAAGTAGTTTCTCAGAAAGCTTCTTTCTCTTTGTTATCGGAGGATATTTCCTTTGGCCCTATAGTCTTGAAAGGGATCAGAAATATCTGTTCTCAGATTCCACAGAAATAAGGCTAGCAAAGAGATCCACGAAATACAGAAGTAACTCTTTGAGATGAATTAACAGAACATTAAGCAGTTTATCAGAAAGCTTCTTTCCAGATTTCATCTGAGGATATTTCCTTTTTCACCATATCCCTCTATGGGTTTCCGAATATCACTTTACCAATTGCACAAGAACTGTCTCAGCGAAAGGCTTCTTGAGGGGAAAGCTGTAACTCTGTGAGATGATGTCACAGAACATAAAGAAGTTTCTCAGAAAGCATCTTTCTCTTTTGTATCGAAGGATATTTCCTTTGGCCCTATATTCTTCAAAGGGATCCGAAATATCTGTTCTCAGATTCCACAGAAAGAAGGCTCGCAAAGAGATCCACCAAATACAGATGTAACCCTGTGAGTGGAAGTCACACATCGTAGAGCAGTTTCTCAGAAAGCTTCTTTCCAGAATTCATCTGAGGATATTTCCTTTTTCATCATTGCCCTCTATGGGCTTCGAAATATCACTTTGCCAATTCCACAAGAACTGTGTTAGTGAAAGGCTTCTTGAGGGGAAACCTGTAACTCTGTGAGATGATTTCACAGAACACAAAAAAGTTTCTCAGAAAACTTCTTTCTCTTTGTTATCGGAGGATATTTCCTTTGGCCCTATAGTCTTCAAAGGGAACCGACATATCTGTTCTCAGATTCCACAGAAATAAGGCTAGCAAAGAGATCCACGACATACAGATGTAACTCTGGGAGTGGAAGTAACACATCACAGAGCAGTTTCTCAGAAAGCTTCTTTCCAGATTTCATCTGAGGATATTTCCTTTTTCACCATAGCCCTCTAAGGGCTTCCAAATATCACTTTGCCAATTCCACAAGAACTGTCTTAGCGAAAGGCTTCTTGATGGGAAAGCTGTAACTCTGTGAGATGATTTCACAGAACAGAAAGAACATTCTCAGTAAGCTTCTTTCTCTTTGTTATCGGAGGATATTTCCTTTGGCCCAGTAGTCTTCAAAGGGATCCGAAATATCTGTTCTCAGATTCCAAAGAAATAAGGCTAGCACAGAGATCCACGAAATACAGATGTAACTCTGTGAGATGAATTAACAGAACACTAAGCAGTTTCTCAGAAAGCGTCTTTCCAGATTTCATCTGAGGATATTTCCTTTTTCACCATAGCCCTCTATGGGCTTCCAAATATCACTTTGCCATTTCCACAAGAACTGTCTTAGCGAAAGGCTTCTTGAGGGGAAAGCTGTAACTCTGTGAGATGATTTCACAGAACACAAAGAAGTTTCTCAGAAAGCTTCTTTCTCTTTGTTATCGGAGGATATTTCCTTAGGCCCTATAGTCTTCAAAGGGATCCGAAATATCTGTTCTCAGATTACACAGAAATAAGGCTAGCAAAGAGATCCACGAAATACAGATGTAACTCTGTGAGATGAATTAACAGAACACTAAGCAGTTTCTCAGAAAGCTTGTTTCCAGATTTCATCTGAGGATATTTCCTTTTTCACCATAGCCCTCTATGGGCTTCCAAATGTCACTTTGCCAATTCCACAAGAACGGTCTTAGCGAAAGGCTTTTGAGGGGAAAGCTGTAACTCTGGGAGTTGATTTCACAGAACACAAAGAAGTTTCTCAGAAAGCTTCTTTCTCTTTGTTATCGGAGGATATTTCCTTTGGCCCTACAGTCTTCAAAGGGATCCGAAATATCTGTTCTCAGATTCCACAGAAATAAGGCTAGCAAAGAGATCCACGAAATACAGAAGTAACTCTTTGAGATGAATTAACAGAACACTAAGCAGTTTATCAGAAAGCTTCTTTCCAGATTTCATCTGAGGATATTTCCTTTTTCACCATATCCCTCTATGGGCTTCCGAATATCACTTTGCCAATTGCACAAGAACTGTCTCAGCAAAAGGCTTCTTGAGGGGAAAGCTGTAACTCTGTGAGATGATTTCACAGAACACAAAGAAGTTTCTCAGAAAGCATCTTTTTCTTTGTTATCGGAGGATATTTCCTTTGGCCCTATAGTCTTCAAAGTGATCCGAAATATCTGTTCTCAGATTCCACAGAAAGAAGGCTAGCAAAGAGATCCACCAAATACAGATGTAACTCTGTGAGTGGAAGTCACACATCACAGAGCAGTTTCTCAGAAAGCTTCTTTCCAGATTTCATCTGAGGATATTTCCTTTTTCACCATAGCCCTCTATGGGCTTCCAAATATCACTTTGCCAATTCCACAAGAACTGTCTTAGCGAAAGGCTTCTTGAGGGGAAAGCTGTAACTCTGTGAGATGATTTCACAGAACACAAAGAAGTTTCTCAGAAAGCTTCCTTCCCTTTGTCATCGGAGGATATTTCCTTTGGCCCTATAGTCTTCAAAGGGATCCGAAATATCTGTTCTCAGATTCCACAGAAATAAGGCTAGCAAAGAGATCCACGAAATACACATGTAACTCTGTTAAATGAATTAACAGAACACTAAGCCGTTTCTCAGAAAGCTTCTTTCCAGATTTCATCTGAGGATATTTCCTTTTTCACCATAGCCCTCTATGGGCTTCCAAATATCACTTTGCCATTTCCACAAGAACTGTCTTAGCGAAAGGCTTCTTGAGGGGAATGCTGTAACTCTGTGAGATGATTTCACAGAACACAAAGAAGTTTCTCAGAAAGCTTCTTTCTCTTTGTTATCGGAGGATATTTCCTTTGGCACTATAGTCTTCCAAGGGATCCGAAATATCTTTTCTAAGATTCCACAGAAATAAGGCTAGCAAGGAGATCAACGAAATACAGATGTAACCCTGTGAGTGGAAGTCACACATCACAGAGCAGTTTCTCAGAAAATTCTTTCCAGTTTTCATCTGAGGATAATTCCTTTTTCACCATAGCCCTCTATGGACTTCGAAATGTCACTTTGCCAATTCCACAAGAACTGTCTTAGCGAAAGGCTTCTTGAGGGGAAAGCTGTAACTCTGTGAGATGATTTCACAGAACACAAAGAAGTTTGTCAGAAAGCTTCATTCTCTTACTTATCGGAGGATATTTCCTTTGGCCTTATAGTCTTAAAAGGGATCCGAAATATCGGTTCTCAGATTCCAAAGAAATAAGGCTAGCAGAGAGATCCACGAAATACAGATGTAACTCTGTGAGATGAATTAACAGAACACTAAGCAGTTTATCAGAAAGCTTCTTTCCAGATTTCATCTGAGGACATTTCCTTTTTCACCATAGCCCTCTATGGGCTTCCAAATATCACTTTGCCAATTGCACAAGAACTGTCTCAGCGAAAGGCTTCTTGAGGGGAAAGCTGTAACTCTGTGAGATGATTTCATAGAACACAAAGAAGTTTCTCAGAAAGCATCTTTCTCTTTGTTATCGGAGGATATTTCCTTTCGCCCTATAGTCTTCAAAGGGATCCGAAATATCTGTTCTCAGATTCCACAGAAAGAAGGCTAGCAAGGAGATCCACCAAATACAGATGTAACTCTGTGAGTGGAAGTCACACGTCACAGAGCAGTTTCTCAGAAAGCTTCTTTCCAGATTTCATCTGAGGATATTTCCTTTTTCACCATAGCGCTCTATGGGCTTCCAAATATCACTTTGCCAATTCCACAAGAACTGTCTTAGCGAAAGGCTTCTTGAGGGGAAAGCTGTAACTCTGTGAGATGATTTCACAGAACACAAAGAAGTTTCTCAGAAAGCTTCTTTCTCTTTGTTATCGGAGGATATTTCCTTTGGCCCTATAGTATTCAAAGGGATCCGAAATATCTGTTCTCAGATTCCACAGAAATAAGGCTAGCAAAGAGATCCACGAAATACAGATGTAACTCTGTGATTGGAAGTCACACATGACAGAGTAGTTTCTCAGAGCGCTTCTTTCCAGATTTCATCGGAGGATATTTCCTTTTTCAACATAGCCCTCTACGGGCTTCCAAATATCACTTTGCCAATTCCCCAAGAACTGTCCTAGCGAAAGGCTTCTTGAGGGGAAACCTGTAACTCTGTGACATGATTTCACAGAACACAAAGAAGTTTCTCAGAAAGCTTCTTTCTCTTTGTTATCGGAGGATATTTCCTTTGGCCCTATAGTCTTCAAAGGGATCCGAAATATCTGTTTTCAGATTCCACAGAAATAAGGCTAGCAAAGAGATCCACGAAATACAGATGTAACTCTGTGAGGTGAGTTAACAGAACACTAAGCAGTTTCTCAGAAACCTTCTTTCCAGATTTCATCTGAGGATATTTTCTTTCTCACCATAGCCCTCTATGGGCTTCCAAATATCACTTTGCCAATTCCAGAAGAACTGTCTTAGCGAAAGGCTTCTTGAGGGGAAAGCTGTAACTCTGTCAGATGATTTCACAGAACACAAAGAAGTTTCTCAGAAAGCTTCTTTCCCTTTGTTATCCGAGGATATTTCCTTTGGCCCTATAGTCTTCAAAGGGATCCGAAATATCTGTTCTCAGATTTCACAGAAAAAAGGCTAGCAATGAGATCCACGAAACACAGATGTAACTCTGTGAGATGAATTAACAGACCACTAAGCAGTTTCTCAGAAAGCTTCTTTGCAGATTTCATCTGAGAATATTTCCTTTTTCACCATAGTCCTCTATGGGCTTCCAAATATCGCTTTGCCAATACCACAAGAACTGTCTTAGTGAAAGGCTTCTTGAGGGGAAAGCTGTAACTCTGTGAGATGATTTCACAGAACACAAAGAAGTTTCTCAGAAAGCATCTTTCTCTTTGTTATCGGAGGATATTTCCTTTGGCCCTATCGTCTTCAAAGGGATCCGAAATATCTGTTCTCAGATTCCACAGAAATAAGGCTAGCAAAGAGATCCACGAAATACAGATGTAACTCTGTGAGTGGAAGTCACACATCACAGAGCAGTTTCTCAGAAAGCTTCTTTCCAGATTTCATCTGCGGATATTTCCTTTTTCACCGTAGCCCTCTATGGGCTTCCAAATATCACTTTGACAATTCCACAAGAACTGTCTTAGCGAAAGGCTTCTTGAGGGGAAAGCTGTAACTCTGTGGGATGATTTCACAGAACACAAAGAAGTTTCTCAGAAAGCTTCTTTCTCTTTGTTATCGGAGGATATTTCCTTTGGCCCTATAGTCTTCAAAGGGATCCGAAATATCTGTTCTCAGATTCCACAGAAATAAGGCTAGCAAAGAGATCCACGAAATACAGATATAACTCTGTGATTGGAAGTCACACATCACAGAGCAGTTTCTCAGAGAGCTTCTTTCCAGATTTCATCGGAGGATATTTCCTTTTTCAACATAGCCCTCTATGGGCTTCCTAATATCACTCTGCCAATTCCACAAGAACTATCTTAGCGAAAGGCTTCTTGAGGGGAAAGCTGTAACTCTGTGAGATGATTTCACAGAACACAAAGAAGTTTCTCAGAAAGCTTCTTTCCCTTTGTCATCGGAGGATATTTCCTTTGGCCCTATAGTCTTCAAAGGGATCCGAAATATCTGTTCTCAGATTCCACAGAAATAAGGCTAGCAAAGAGATCCACGAAATACACATGTAACTCTGTTAAATGAATTAACAGAACACTAAGCCGTTTCTCAGAAAGCTTCTTTCCAGATTTCATCTGAGGATATTTCCTTTTTCACCATAGCCCACTATGGGCTTCCAAATATCACTTTGCCATTTCCACAAGGACTGTCTTAGCGAAAGGCTTCTTGAGGGGAATGCTGTAACTCTGTGAGATGATTTCACAGAACACAAAGAAGTTTCTCAGAAAGCTTCTTTCTCTTTGTTGTCGGAGGATATTTCCTTTGGCCCTATAGTCTTCAAAGGGATCCGAAATATCTGTTCTCAGATTCCACGGAAATAAGGCTAGCAAAGAGATCTACGAAATACAGATGTAACCCTGTGAGTGGAAGTCACACATCACAGAGCAGTTTCTCAGAAAGATTCTTTCCAGATTTCATCTGAGGATGTATCCTTTTTCACCGTAGCCCTCTATGGGTTTCCAAATATCACTTTGCCAATTCCACAAGAACTGTCTTAGCGAAAGGCTTCTTGAGGGGAAAGCTGTAACTCTGTGAGATGATTTCACAGAACACAAAGAAGTTTTTTCAGAAAGGTTCTTTCTCTTTGCTATCGGAGGATATTTCCTTTGGCCCTATAGTCTTCAAAGGGATCCGCAATATCTGTTCTCAGATTCCACAGAAATAAGGCTAGCAAAGAGATCCACGAAATACAGATGTAACTCTGTGAGATGAATTAACAGAACACTAAGCAGTTTCACAGAAAGCTTCTTTCCAGATTTCATCTGAGGATATTTCCTTTTTCACCATAACCCTCTATGGGCTTCCAAATGTCACTTTGACAATTCCACAAGAACTGTCTTAGCGAAAGGCTTCTTGAGGGGAAAGCTGTAACTCTGTGAGATGATTTCACAGAACACAAAGAAGTTTGTCAGAACGCTTCATTCTCTTACTTATCGGAGGATATTTCCTTTGGACCTATAGTCTTAAAAGGGATTCGAAATATCGGTTCTCAGATTCCACAGAAATAAGGCTAGCAAAGAGATCCACGAAATACAGATGTAACTCTCTGAGATGAATTAACAGAACACAAAGCAGTTTCTCAGAAAGCTTCTTTCCAGATTTCATCTGAGGATATTTCCTTTTTCATCATAGCCCTCTATGGGCTTCCAAATATCACTTTGCCAATTCCACAAGAACTGTCTTAGCGAAAGGCTTCTTGAGGGGAAAGCTGTAACTCTGTGAGATGATTTCACAGAACACAAAGTAGTTTGTCAGAAAGCTTCTTTCTCTTTGTTATCGGAGGATATTTCCTTTGGCCCTATAGTCTTCAAAGGGATCCGAAATATCTGTTCTCAGATTCCACAGAAATAAGGCTTGCAAAGAGATCCACGAAATACAGATGTAACTCTGTGAGTGGAAGTCACACATCACAGAGCAGGTTCTCAGAAAACTTCTTTCCAGATTTCATCTGAGGATATTTCCTTTTTTACCATAGCCCTCTATGGGCTTCCAAATGTCACTTTGCCAATTCCACAAGAACTGTCTTAGCGAAAGGCTTTTTGAGGGGAAAGCTGTAACTCTGGGAGTTGATTTCACAGAACACAAAGTAGTTTCTCAGAAAGCTTCTTTTTCTTTGTTATCGGAGGATATTTCCTTTGGCCCTATAGTCTTGAAAGGGATCAGAAATATCTGTTCTCAGATTCCACAGAAATAAGGCTAGCAAAGAGATCCACGAAATACAGAAGTAACTCTTTGAGATGAATTAACAGAACATTAAGCAGTTTCTCAGAAAGCTTCTTTCCAGATTTCATCTGAGGATATTTCCTTTTTCACCATATCCCTCTATGGGTTTCCGAATATCACTTTACCAATTGCACAAGAACTGTCTCAGCGAAAGGCTTCTTGAGGGGAAAGCTGTAACTCTGTGAGATGATGTCACAGAACATAAAGAAGTTTCTCAGAAAGCATCTTTCTCTTTTTTATCGAAGGATATTTCCTTTGGCCCTATATTCTTCAAAGGGATCCGAAATATCTGTTCTCAGATTCCACAGAAAGAAGGCTCGCAAAGAGATCCACCAAATACAGATGTAACACTGTGAGTGGAAGTCACACATCATAGAGCAGTTTCTCAGAAAGCTTCTTTCCAGAATTCATCAGAGGATATTTCCTTTTTCACCATAGCCCTCTATGGGCTTCCAAATATCACTTTGCCAATTCCACAAGAACTGTGTTAGTGAAAGGCTTCTTGAGGGGAAAGCTGTAACTCTGTGAGATGATTTCACAGAACACAAAAAAGTTTCTCAGAAAGCATCTTTCTCTTTGTTATCGGAGGATATTTCCTTTCGCCCTATAGTCTTCAAAGGGATCCGAAATATCTGTTCTCAGATTCCACAGAAAGAAGGCTAGCAAGGAGATCCACCAAATACAGATGTAACTCTGTGAGTGGAAGTCACACGTCACAGAGCAGTTTCTCAGAAAGCTTCTTTCCAGATTTCATCTGAGGATATTTCCTTTTTCACCATAGCCCTCTATGGGCTTCCAAATATCACTTTGACAATTCCACAAGAACTGTCTTAGCGAAAGGCTTCTTGAGGGGAAAGCTGTAACTCTGTGGGATGATTTCACAGAACACAAAGAAGTTTCTCAGAAAGCTTCTTTCTCTTTGTTATCGGAGGATATTTCCTTTGGCCCTATAGTCTTCAAAGGGATCCGAAATATCTGTTCTCAGATTCCACAGAAATAAGGCTAGCAAAGAGATCCACGAAATACAGATATAACTCTGTGATTGGAAGTCACACATCACAGAGCAGTTTCTCAGAGAGCTTCTTTCCAGATTTCATCGGAGGATATTTCCTTTTTCAACATAGCCCTATATGGGCTTCCTAATATCACTCTGCCAATTCCACAAGAACTATCTTAGCGAAAGGCTTCTTGAGGGGAAAGCTGTAACTCTGTGAGATGATTTCACAGAACACAAAGAAGTTTCTCAGAAAGCTTCTTTCCCTTTGTCATCGGAGGATATTTCCTTTGGCCCTATAGTCTTCAAAGGGATCCGAAATATCTGTTCTCAGATTCCACAGAAATAAGGCTAGCAAAGAGATCCACGAAATACACATGTAACTCTGTTAAATGAATTAACAGAACACTAAGCCGTTTCTCAGAAAGCTTCTTTCCAGATTTCATCTGAGGATATTTCCTTTTTCACCGTAGCCCACTATGGGCTTCCAAATATCACTTTGCCATTTCCACAAGGACTGTCTTAGCGAAAGGCTTCTTGAGGGGAATGCTGTAACTCTGTGAGATGATTTCACAGAACACAAAGAAGTTTCTCAGAAAGCTTCTTTCTCTTTGTTGTCGGAGGATATTTCCTTTGGCCCTATAGTCTTCAAAGGAATCCGAAATATCTGTTCTCAGATTCCACGGAAATAAGGCTAGCAAAGAGATCCACGAAATACAGATGTAACCCTGTGAGTGGAAGTCACACATCACAGAGCAGTTTCTCAGAAAGATTCTTTCCAGATTTCATCTGAGGATGTATCCTTTTTCACCGTAGCCCTCTATGGGTTTCCAAATATCACTTTGCCAATTCCACAAGAACTGTCTTAGCGAAAGGCTTCTTGAGGGGAAAGCTGTAACTCTGTGAGATGATTTCACAGAACACAAAGAAGTTTTTTCAGAAAGGTTCTTTCTCTTTGCTATCGGAGGATATTTCCTTTGGCCCTATAGTCTTCAAAGGATCCGCAATATCTGTTCTCAGATTCCACAGAAATAAGGCTAGCAAAGAGATCCACGAAATACAGATGTAACTCTGTGAGATGAATTAACAGAACACTAAGCAGTTTCACAGAAAGCTTCTTTCCAGATTTCATCTGAGGATATTTCCTTTTTCACCATAACCCTCTATGGGCTTCCAAATGTCACTTTGACAATTCCACAAGAACTGTCTTAGCGAAAGGCTTCTTGAGGGGAAAGCTGTAACTCTGTGAGATGATTTCACAGAACACAAAGAAGTTTGTCAGAACGCTTCATTCTCTTACTTATCGGAGGATATTTCCTTTGGACCTATAGTCTTAAAAGGGATTCGAAATATCGGTTCTCAGATTCCACAGAAATAAGGCTAGCAAAGAGATCCACGAAATACAGATGTAACTCTCTGAGATGAATTAACAGAACACAAAGCAGTTTCTCAGAAAGCTTCTTTCCAGATTTCATCTGAGGATATTTCCTTTTTCATCATAGCCCTCTATGGGCTTCCAAATATCACTTTGCCAATTCCACAAGAACTGTCTTAGCGAAAGGCTTCTTGAGGGGAAAGCTGTAACTCTGTGAGATGATTTCACAGAACACAAAGTAGTTTGTCAGAAAGCTTCTTTCTCTTTGTTATCGGAGGATATTTCCTTTGGCCCTATAGTCTTCAAAGGGATCCGAAATATCTGTTCTCAGATTCCACAGAAATAAGGCTTGCAAAGAGATCCACGAAATACAGATGTAACTCTGTGAGTGGAAGTCACACATCACAGAGCAGGTTCTCAGAAAACTTCTTTCCAGATTTCATCTGAGGATATTTCCTTTTTTACCATAGCCCTCTATGGGCTTCCAAATGTCACTTTGCCAATTCCACAAGAACTGTCTTAGCGAAAGGCTTTTTGAGGGGAAAGCTGTAACTCTGGGAGTTGATTTCACAGAACACAAAGTAGTTTCTCAGAAAGCTTCTTTCTCTTTGTTATCGGAGGATATTTCCTTTGGCCCTATAGTCTTGAAAGGGATCAGAAATATCTGTTCTCAGATTCCACAGAAATAAGGCTAGCAAAGAGATCCACGAAATACAGAAGTAACTCTTTGAGATGAATTAACAGAACATTAAGCAGTTTATCAGAAAGCTTCTTTCCAGATTTCATCTGAGGATATTTCCTTTTTCACCATATCCCTCTATGGGTTTCCGAATATCACTTTACCAATTGCACAAGAACTGTCTCAGCGAAAGGCTTCTTGAGGGGAAAGCTGTAACTCTGTGAGATGATGTCACAGAACATAAAGAAGTTTCTCAGAAAGCATCTTTCTCTTTTTTATCGAAGGATATTTCCTTTGGCCCTATATTCTTCAAAGGGATCCGAAATATCTGTTCTCAGATTCCACAGAAAGAAGGCTCGCAAAGAGATCCACCAAATACAGATGTAACCCTGTGAGTGGAAGTCACACATCATAGAGCAGTTTCTCAGAAAGCTTCTTTCCAGAATTCATCAGAGGATATTTCCTTTTTCACAATAGCCCTCTATGGGCTTCCAAATATCACTTTGCCAATTCCACAAGAACTGTGTTAGTGAAAGGCTTCTTGAGGGGAAAGCTGTAACTCTGTGAGATGATTTCACAGAACACAAAAAAGTTTCTCAGAAAGCATCTTTCTCTTTGTTATCGGAGGATATTTCCTTTCGCCCTATAGTCTTCAAAGGGATCCGAAATATCTGTTCTCAGATTCCACAGAAAGAAGGCTAGCAAGGAGATCCACCAAATACAGATGTAACTCTGTGAGTGGAAGTCACACGTCACAGAGCAGTTTCTCAGAAAGCTTCTTTCCAGATTTCATCTGAGGATATTTCCTTTTTCACCATAGCCCTCTATGGGCTTCCAAATATCACTTTGCCAATTCCACAAGAACTGTCTTAGCGAAAGGCTTCTTGAGGGGAAAGCTGTAACTCTGTGAGATGATTTCACAGAACACAAAGAAGTTTCTCAGAAAGCTTCTTTCTCTTTGTTATCGGAGGATATTTCCTTTGGCCCTATAGTATTCAAAGGGATCCGAAATATCTGTTCTCAGATTCCACAGAAATAAGGCTAGCAAAGAGATCCACGAAATACAGATGTAACTCTGTGATTGGAAGTCACACATGACAGAGCAGTTTCTCAGAGCGCTTCTTTCCAGATTTCATCGGAGGATATTTCCTTTTTCAACATAGCCCTCTATGGGCTTCCAAATATCACTTTGCCAATTCCACAAGAACTGTCTTAGCGAAAGGCTTCTTGAGGGGAAAGCTGTAACTCTGTGAGATGATTTCACAGAACACAAAGAAGTTTTTTCAGAAAGGTTCTTTCTCTTTGCTATCGGAGGATATTTCCTTTGGCCCTATAGTCTTCAAAGGGATCCGCAATATCTGTTCTCAGATTCCACAGAAATAAGGCTAGCAAAGAGATCCACGAAATACAGATGTAACTCTGGGAGTGGAAGTAACACATCACAGAGCAGTTTCTCAGAAAGCTTCTTTCCAGATTTCATCTGAGGATATTTCCTTTTTCACCATAGCCCTCTAAGGGCTTCCAAATATCACTTTGCCAATTCCACAAGAACTGTCTTAGCGAAAGGCTTCTTGATGGGAAAGCTGTAACTCTGTGAGATTATTTCACAGAACAGAAAGACCATTCTCAGTAAGCTTCTTTCTCTTTGTTATCGGAGGATATTTCCTTTGGCCCAGTAGTCTTCAAAGGGATCCGAAATATCTGTTCTCAGATTCCAAAGAAATAAGGCTAGCAAAGAGATCCACGAAATACAGATGTAACTCTGTGAGATGAATTAACAGAACACTAAGCAGTTTCTCAGAAAGCTTCTTTCCAGATTTCATCTGAGGATATTTCCTTTTTCACCATAGCCCTCTATGGGCTTCCAAATATCACTTTGCCAATTCCACAAGAACTGTCTTAGCGAAAGGCTTCTTGAGGGGAAAGCTGTAACTCTGTGAGATGATTTCACAGAAGCAAAGAAGTTTCTCAGAAAGCTTCTTTCTCTTTGTTATCGGAGGATATTTCCTTTGGCCCTATAGTCTTCAAAGGGATCCGAAATATCTGTTCTCAGATTCCACAGAAATAAGGCTAGCAAAGAGATCCACGAAATACAGATGTAACTCTGTGAGATGAATTAACAGAACACTAAGCAGTTTCTCAGAGAGCTTGTTTCCAGATTTCATCTGAGGATATTTCCTTTTTCACCATAGCCCTCTATGGGCTTCCAAATGTCACTTTGCCAATTCCACAAGAACTGTCTTAGCGAAAGGCTTTTGAGGGGAAAGCTGTAACTCTGGGAGTTGATTTCACAGAACACAAAGTAGTTTCTCAGAAAGCTTCTTTCTCTTTGTTATCGGAGGATATTTCCTTTGGCCCTACAGTCTTCAAAGGGATCCGAAATATCTGTTCTCAGATTCCACAGAAATAAGGCTAGCAAAGAGATCCACGAAATACAGAAGTAACTCTTTGAGATGAATTAACAGAACACTAAGTAGTTTATCAGAAAGCTTCTTTCCAGATTTCATCTGAGGATATTTCCTTTTTCACCATATCCCTCTATGGGCTTCCGAATATCACTTTGCCAATTGCAAAAGAACTGTCTCAGCAAAAGGCTTCTTGAGGGGAAAGCTGTAACTCTGGGAGTTGATTTCACAGAACACAAAGTAGTTTCTCAGAAAGCTTCTTTCTCTTTGTTATCGGAGGATATTTCCTTTGGCCCTACAGTCTTCAAAGGGATCCGAAATATCTGTTCTCAGATTCCACAGAAATAAGGCTAGCAAAGAGATCCACGAAATACAGATGTAACTCTGTGAGTGGAAGTAACACATGACAGAGCAGTCTCTCAGAGCGCTTCTTTCCAGATTTCATCTGAGGATATTACCTTTTTCACCATAGCCCTCTATGGGCTTCCAAATATCATTTTGCCAATTCCACAAGAACTGTCTTAGCGAAAGGCTTCTTGAGGGGAAATCTGTAACTCTGTGAGATGATTTCACAGAACACAAAGAAGTTTCTCAGAAAGCTTCTTTCTCTTTGTTATCAGAGGATATTTCCTTTGGCCCTATAGTCTTCAAAGGGATCCGAAATATCTGTTCTCAGATTCCACAGAAATAAGGCTAGCAAAGAGATCCACGAAATACAGATGTCACTCTGTGAGATGAATTAACAGAACACTAAGCAGTTTCTCAGAAAGCTTCTTTCCAGATTTCATCTGAGGATATTTCCTTTTTCACCATAGCCCTCTATGGGCTTCCAAATATCACTTTGCCAATTCCACAAGAACTGTCTTAGCGAAAGGCTTCTTGAGGGGAAAGCTGTAACTCTGTGAGATGATTTCACAGAACACAAAGAAGTTTCTCAGAAAGCTTCTTTCTCTTTGTTATCGGAGGATATTTCCTTTGGCCCTATATCTTCAAAGGGAACCGACATATCTGTTCTCAGATTCCACAGAAATAAGTCTAGCAAAGAGATCCACGAAATACAGATGTAACTCTCTGTGTGGAAGTCACACATCACTGAGCAGTTTCTCAGAAAGCTTCTTTCCAGATTTCATCTGAGGATATTTCCTTTTTCACCATAGCCCTCTATGGGCTTCCAAATATCACTTTGCCAATTCCACAAGAACTGTCTTAGCGAAAGGCTTCTTGAGGGGAAAGCTGTAACTCTGTGAGATGATTTCACAGAACACAAAGAAGTTTCCAGAAAGCTTCTTTCTCTTTGTTATCGGAGGATATTTCCTTTGGCCCTATAGTCTTCAAAGGGATCCGAAATATCTGTTTTCAGATTCCACAGAAATAAGGCTAGCAAAGAGATCCACGAAATACAGATGTAACCCTGTGAGTGGAAGTCACACATCGCAGAGCAGTTTCTCAGAAAGCTTCTTTCCAAATTTCATTTTAGGATATCTCCTTTTTCACCATAGCCCTCTATGGGCTTCCAAATATCACTTTGCCAATTCCACAAGAACTGTCTTAGCGAAAGGCTTCTTGAGTGGAAAGATTAAACTCTGTGAGATGATTTCTCAGAACACAAAGAAGTTTCTCAGAAAGCTTCTTTCTCTTTGTTATCGGAGTATATTTCCTTTGGCCCTATAGTCTTCAAAGGGATCCGAAATATCTGTTCTCAGATTCCACAGAAATAAGGCTAGCAAAGAGATCCACGAAACACAGATGTAACTCTGAGAGACGAATTAACAGAACGCTAAGCAGTTTCTCAGAAAGCTTCTTTCCAGATTTCATCTGAGGATATTTCCTTTTTCACCATAGCCCTCTATGGGCTTCCAAATGTCACTTTACCAATTGCACAAGAACTGTCTTAGCGAAAGGCTTCTTGAGGGGAAAGCTGTAACTCTGTGAGATGATTTCACAGAACACAAAGAAGTTTGTCAGAAAGCTTCTTTCTCTTTGTTATCGGAGGATATTTCCTTTGGCCCTATAGTCTTCAAAGGGATCCGAAATATCTGTTCTCAGATTCCACAGAAATAAGGCTAGTAAAGAGATACACGAAATACAGATGTAACTCTGTGAGATGAATTAACAGAACACAAAGCAGTTTCTCAGAAAGCTTCCTTCCAGATTTCATCTGAGGATATTTCCTTTTTCATCATAGCCGTCTAGGGGCTTCCAAATATCACTTTGCCAATTCCACAAGAACTGTCTTAGCGAAAGCCTTCTGGAGGGGAAAGCTGTAACTCTGTGAGATGATTTCACAGAACACAAAGAAGTTTCTCAGAAAACTTCTTTCTCTTTGTTATCGGAGGATAATTCTTTTCGCCCTCTAGTCTTCAAAGGGAACCGACATAACTGTTCTCAGATTCCACAGAAATAAGGCTAGCAAAGAGATCCACGAAATACAGATGTAACTCTGTGAATGGAAGTCACACATCACAGAGCAGTTTCTCAGAAAGCTTCTTTCCAGATTTCATCCGAGGATATTTCCCTTTTCACCATAGCCCTCTATGGGCTTCCAAATATCACTTTGCCAATTCCACAAGAACTGTCTTAGCGAAAGGCTTCTTTAGGGGAAAGCTGTAACTCTGTGACATGATTTCACAGAACACAAAGAAGTTTCTCAGTAAGATTCTTTCTCTTTGTTATCGGGGGATATTTCCTTTTGACCAATGGTCTTCAAAGGGATCCGAAATATCTGTTCTCAGAATCCAAAGAAACAAGGCTAGCAAAGAGATCCACGAAATACAGTTGTATGTCTGTGAGATGAATTGACAGAACCCTAAGCAGTTTCTCAGAAAGCTTCTTTCCAGATTTCATCTGAGGATATTTCCTTTTTCACCATAGCCCTCTAAGGGCTTCCAAATATCACTTTGCCAATTCCACAAGAACTGTCTTAGCGAAAGGCTTCTTGAGGGGAAATCTGTAACTCTGTGAGATGATTTCACAGAACACAAAGAAGTTTCTCAGAAAGCTTCTTTCTCTTTGTTATCGGAGGATATTTCCTTGGGCCCTGTAGTCTTCAAAGGGATCCGAAATATCTGTTCTCAGATTCCACAGAAATAAGGCTAGCAAAGAGATCCACGAAATACAGATGTCACTCTGTGAGATGATTTAACAGAACACTAAGCAGTTTCTCAGAAAGCTTCTTTCCAGATTTCATCTGAGGATATTTCCTTTTTCACCATAGCCCTCTATGGGATTCCAAATATCACTTTGCCAATTCCACAAGAACTGTCTTAGCGAAAGGCTTCTTGAGGGGAAAGCTGTAACTCTGTGAGATGATTTCACAGAACACAAAGAAGTTTCTCAGAAAACTTCTTTCTCTTTGTTATCGGAGGATATTTCCTTTGGCCCTGTAGTCTTCAAAGGGATCCGAAATATCTGTTCTCAGATTCCACAGAAATAAGGCTAGCAAAGAGATCCACGAAATACAGATGTCACTCTGTGAGATGAATTAACAGAACACTAAGCAGTTTCTCAGAAAGCTTCTTTCCAGATTTCATCTGAGGATATTTCCTTTTTCACCATAGCCCTCTACGGGGTTCCAAATATCACTTTGCCAATTCCACAAGAACTGTCTTAGCGAAAGGCTTCTTGAGGGGAAAGCTGTAACTCTGTGAGATGATTTCACAGAACACAAAGAAGTTTCTCAGAAAACTTCTTTCTCTATGTTATCGGAGGATATTTCCTTTGACCCTATATCTTCAAAGGGAACCGACATATCTGTTCTCAGATTCCACAGAAATAAGGCTAGCAAAGAGATCCACGAAGTACAGATGTAACTCTGTGTGTGGAAGTCACACATCACTGAGCAGTTTCTCAGAAAGCTTCTTTCCAGATTTCATCTGAGGATATTTCCTTTTTCACCATAGCCCTCTATGGGCTTCCAAATATCACTTTGGCAATTCCACAAGAACTGTCTTAGCGAAAGGCTTCTTGAGGGGAAAGCTGTAACTCTGTGAGATGATTTCACAGAACACAAAGAAGTTTCTCAGAAAGCTTCTTTCTCTTTGTTATCGGAGGATATTTCCTTTGGCCCTATAGTCTTCAAAGGGATCCGAAATATCTGTTCTCAGATTCCACAGAAATAAGGCTAGCAAGGAGATCCACGAAATACAGATGTACCTCTGTGAGATGAATTAACAGAACACTAAGCAATTTCTCAGAAAGCTTCTTTCCAGATTCCATCTGAGGATATTTCCTTTTTCACCGTAGCCCTCTATGAGCTTCCAAATATCACTTTGCCAATTCCACAAGCACTGTCTTAGCGAAAGGCTTCTTGAGGGGAAAGCTGTAACTCTGTGAGATGATTTCACAGAACACAAAGAAGTTTCTCAGAAAGCTTCTTTCTCTTTGTTATCGGAGGATATTTCCTTTGGCCCTGCAGTCTTCAAAGGGATCCGAAATATCTGTTCTCAGATTCCACAGAAATAAGGCTAGCAAAGAGATCCACGAAATACAGATGTAACTCTGTGAGATGAGTTAACAGAACACTAAGCAGTTTCTCAGAAAGCTTCTTTCCAGATTTCATCTGAGGATATTTCCTTTTTCAACATAGCCCTCTATGGGCTTCCAAATATCACTTTACCAATACCACAACAACTGTGTTAGTGAAAGGCTTCTGAGGGGAAAGCTGTAACTCTGTGAGCTGATTTCACAGAACACAAAGAAGTTTCTCAGAAACCTTCTTTCCCTTTGTTATTTGAGGATATTTTCTTTGGCCCTATAGTCTTCAAAGGCATCCGAAATATCTGTTCTCAGATTACACAGAAATAAGGCTAGCAAAGAGATCCACGAAATACAGATGTAACTCTGTGAGTGGAAGTCACACATCACAGAACAGTTTCTCAGAAAGCTTCTTTCCAGATTTCATCTGAGGATATTTCCTTTATCACCATAGCCGTCTAAAGGCTTCCAAATATCACTTTGCCAATTCCACAAGAACTGTCTTAGCGAAAGGCTTCTTGAGGGGAAAGCTGTAACTCTGTGAGATGATTTCACAGAACACAAAGAAGTTTCTCAGAAAGCTTCTTCCTCTTTGTTATCGGAGGATATTTCCTTTGGCCCTATAGTCTTCAAAGGGACCGAAATATCTGTTCTCAGATTCCACAGAAATAAGGTTAGCAAAGAGATTCACGAAATACAGATGTAACTTTGTGAGATGAATTAACAGAACACTAAGCAGTTTCTCAGAAAGCTTCTTTCCAGATTCCATCTGAGGATATTTCCTTTTTCACCATAGCCCACTATGGGCTTCCAAATATCACTTTGCCAATTCCACAAGAACTGTCTTAGCGAAAGGCTTCTAGAGGGGAAAGCTGTAACTCTGTGAGATGATTTCACAGAACACAAAGAAGTTTCTCAGAAAGCTTCTTTCTCTTTGTTATCGGAGGATATTTCCTTTGGCCCTATAGTCTTAAAAGGAATCCGAAATATCTGTTCTCAGATTCCAGAGAAATAAGGCTAGCAAAGAGATCCACGAAATACAGATGTAACTCTGTGACATGAATTAACAGAACACTAAGCAGTTTCTCAGAAAGCTTCTTTCCAGATTTCATCTGAGGATATTTCCTTTTTCACCATAGCCCTCTATGGGCTTCCAAATATCACTTTACCAATACCACAAGAACTGTGTTAGTGAAAGGCTTCTTGAGGGGAAAGCTATAACTCTATGAGATGATTTTACAGAACACAAACAAGTTTCTCAGAAAGCTTCTTTCTCTTTGTTATCGGAGGATATTTCCTTTGGCCCTATACTTTTCAAAGGGATCCGAAATATCTGTTCTCAGATCCACAGAAATAAGGCTAGCAAAGAGATCCACGAAATACAGATGTAACTCTGTGAGTGGAAGTGACACATCACAGAGCAGTTTCTCAGAGAGCTTCTTTCCAGATTTCATCTGAGGATATTTCCTTTTTCACCAAAGCCCTCTATGGGCTTCCAAATGTCACTTTGCCAATTCCACAAGAACTGTCTTAGCGAAAGGCTTCTTGAGGGGAAAGCTGTAACTCTGTGAGATGATTTCACAGAACACAAAGAAGTTTCTCAGAAAGCTTCTTTCTCTTTGTTATCGGAGGATATTTCCTTTGGCCCTATAGTCTTCAAAGGGATCCGAAATATCTGTTCTCAGATTCCACAGAAATAAGGCTAGCAAAGAGATCCACGAAATACAGATGTAATTCTGTTAGTGGAAGTCACACATCACAGAGCAGTTTCTCAGAAATCTTCTTTCCAGATTTCATCTGAGGATATTTCCTTTTTCAACATAGCCCTCTATGGGCTTCCAAACATCACTTTACCAATACCACAAGAACTGTGTTAGTGAAAGTCTTCTTGAGGTGAAAGCTGTAACTCTTTGAGATGTTTCACAGAACACAAAGAAGTTTCTCAGAAAGCTTCTTTCTCTTTGTTATCGGAGGATATTTCCTTTGGCCCTATAGTCTTCAAAGGGATCCGAAATATTTGTTCTCAGAGTCCATAGAAATAAGGCTAGCAAATAGATCCACGAAATACAGATGTAATTCTGTGAGTGGAAGTCACACATCACAGAGCAGTTTCTCAGAAAGCTTCTTTCCAGATTTCATCTGAAGATATTTCCTTTTTCAACATAGCCCTCTATGGGCTTCCAAATATTACTTTACCAATACCACAAGAACTGTGATAGTGAAAGGCTTCTTGAGGGGAAAGCTGTAACTCTGTGAGATGATTTCACAGAACACAAAGAAGTTTCTCAGAAAGCTTCTTTCTCTTTGTTATCGGAGGATATTTCCTTTTTCCCTATACTTTTCAAAGGGATCCGAAATATCTGTTCTCAGATTCCACAGAAATAAGGCTAGCAAAGAGATCCACGAAATACAGATGTAACTCTGTGAGTGGAAGTGACACATCACAGAGCAGTTTCTCAGAAAGCTTCTTTCCAGATTTCATCTGTGGATATTTCCTTTTTCAAAAATAGCCCTCTATGGGCTTCCAAATATCACTTTGCCAATTCCACAAGAACTGTCTTAGCGAAAGGCTTCTTGAGGGGAAAGCTGTAACTCTGTGAGATGATGTCACAGAACATAAAGAAGTTTCTCAGAAAGCATCTTTCTCTTTTTTATCGAAGGATATTTCCTTTGGCCCTATATTCTTCAAAGGGATCCGAAATATCTGTTCTCAGATTCCACAGAAAGAAGGCTCGCAAAGAGATCCACCAAATACAGATGTAACCCTGTGAGTGGAAGTCACACATCATAGAGCAGTTTCTCAGAAAGCTTCTTTCCAGAATTCATCAGAGGATATTTCCTTTTTCACCATAGCCCTCTATGGGCTTCCAAATATCACTTTGCCAATTCCACAAGAACTGTGTTAGTGAAAGGCTTCTTGAGGGGAAAGCTGTAACTCTGTGAGATGATTTCACAGAACACAAAAAAGTTTCTCAGAAAGCATCTTTCTCTTTGTTATCGGAGGATATTTCCTTTCGCCCTATAGTCTTCAAAGGGATCCGAAATATCTGTTCTCAGATTCCACAGAAATAAGGCTAGCAAGGAGATCCACCAAATACAGATGTAACTCTGTGAGTGGAAGTCACACGTCACAGAGCAGTTTCTCAGAAAGCTTCTTTCCAGATTTCATCTGAGGATATTTCCTTTTTCACCATAGCCCTCTATGGGCTTCCAAATATCACTTTGCCAATTCCACAAGAACTGTCTTAGCGAAAGGCTTCTTGAGGGGAAAGCTGTAACTCTGTGAGATGATTTCACAGAACACAAAGAAGTTTTTTCAGAAAGGTTCTTTCTCTTTGCTATCGGAGGATATTTCCTTTGGCCCTATAGTCTTCAAAGGGATCCGCAATATCTGTTCTCAGATTCCACAGAAAGAAGGCTAGCAAAGAGATCCACGAAATACAGATGTAACTCTGGGAGTGGAAGTAACACATCACAGAGCAGTTTCTCAGAAAGCTTCTTTCCAGATTTCATCTGAGGATATTTCCTTTTTCACCATAGCCCTCTAAGGGCTTCCAAATATCACTTTGCCAATTCCACAAGAACTGTCTTAGCGAAAGGCTTCTTGATGGGAAAGCTGTAACTCTGTGAGATTATTTCACAGAACAGAAAGACCATTCTCAGTAAGCTTCTTTCTCTTTGTTATCGGAGGATATTTCCTTTGGCCCAGTAGTCTTCAAAGGGATCCGAAATATCTGTTCTCAGATTCCAAAGAAATAAGGCTAGCAAAGAGATCCACGAAATACAGATGTAACTCTGTGAGATGAATTAACAGAACACTAAGCAGTTTCTCAGAAAGCTTCTTTCCAGATTTCATCTGAGGATATTTCCTTTTTCACCATAGCCCTCTATGGGCTTCCAAATATCACTTTGCCAATTCCACAAGAACTGTCTTAGCGAAAGGCTTCTTGAGGGGAAAGCTGTAACTCTGTGAGATGATTTCACAGAAGCAAAGAAGTTTCTCAGAAAGCTTCTTTCTCTTTGTTATCGGAGGATATTTCCTTTGGCCCTATAGTCTTCAAAGGGATCCGAAATATCTGTTCTCAGATTCCACAGAAATAAGGCTAGCAAAGAGATCCACGAAATACAGATGTAACTCTGTGAGATGAATTAACAGAACACTAAGCAGTTTCTCAGAAAGCTTGTTTCCAGATTTCATCTGAGGATATTTCCTTTTTCACCATAGCCCTCTATGGGCTTCCAAATGTCACTTTGCCAATTCCACAAGAACTGTCTTAGCGAAAGGCTTTTGAGGGGAAAGCTGTAACTCTGGGAGTTGATTTCACAGAACACAAAGTAGTTTCTCAGAAAGCTTCTTTCTCTTTGTTATCGGAGGATATTTCCTTTGGCCCTACAGTCTTCAAAGGGATCCGAAATATCTGTTCTCAGATTCCACAGAAATAAGGCTAGCAAAGAGATCCACGAAATACAGAAGTAACTCTTTGAGATGAATTAACAGAACACTAAGTAGTTTATCAGAAAGCTTCTTTCCAGATTTCATCTGAGGATATTTCCTTTTTCACCATATCCCTCTATGGGCTTCCGAATATCACTTTGCCAATTGCACAAGAACTGTCTCAGCAAAAGGCTTCTTGAGGGGAAAGCTGTAACTCTGGGAGTTGATTTCACAGAACAGAAAGTAGTTTCTCAGAAAGCTTCTTTCTCTTTGTTATCGGAGGATATTTCCTTTGGCCCTACAGTCTTCAAAGGGATCCGAAATATCTGTTCTCAGATTCCACAGAAATAAGGCTAGCAAAGAGATCCACGAAATACAGATGTAACTCTGTGAGTGGAAGTAACACATCACAGAGCAGTTTCTCAGAAAGCTTCTTTCCAGATTTCATCTGAGGATATTTCCTTTTTCACCATAGCCCTCTATGGGCTTCCAAATATCATTTTGCCAATTCCACAAGAACTGTCTTAGCGAAAGGCTTCTTGAGGGGAAATCTGTAACTCTGTGAGATGATTTCACAGAACACAAAGAAGTTTCTCAGAAAGCTTCTTTCTCTTTGTTATCGGAGGATATTTCCTTTGGCCCTATACTTTTGAAAGGGATCCGAAATATCTGTTCTCAGATCCACAGAAATAAGGCTAGCAAGGAGATCCACGAAATACAGATGTAACTCTGTGAGTGGAAGTGACACATCACAGAGCAGTTTCTCAGAGAGCTTCTTTCCAGATTTCATCTGAGGATATTTCCTTTTTCACCATAGCCCTCTATGGGCTTCCAAATGTCACTTTGCCAATTCCACAAGAACTGTCTTAGCGAAAGGCTTCTTGAGGGGAAAGCTGTAACTCTGTGAGATGATTTCACAGAACACAAAGAAGTTTCTCAGAAAGCTTCTTTCTCTTTGTTATCGGAGGATATTTCCTTTGTCCCTATAGTCGTCAAAGGGATCCGAAATATCGGTTCTCAGATTCCACAGAAATAAGGCTAGCAAAGAGATCCACGAAATACACATGTAACCCTGTGAGTGGAAGTCACACATCACAGAGCAGTTTCTCAGAAAGCTTCTTTCCAGATTTCATCTGAGGATATTTCCTTTTTCACCGTAGCCCTCTATGGGTTTCCAAATATCACTTTGCCAATTCCACAAGAACTGTCTTAGCGAAAGGCTTCTTGAGGGGAAAGCTGTAACTCTTTGAGATGATTTCACAGAACACAAAGAAGTTTCCAGAAAGCTTCTTTCTCTTTGTTATCGGAGGATATTTCCTTTGGCCCTATAGTCTTCAAAGGGATCCGAAATATCTGTTTTCAGATTCCACAGAAACAAGGCTAGCAAAGAGATCCACGAAATACAGATGTAACCCTGTGAGTGGAAGTCACACATCGCAGAGCAGTTTCTCAGAAAGCTTCTTTCCAAATTTCATTTAGGATATCTCCTTTTTCACCATAGCCCTCTATGGGCTTCCAAATATCACTTTGCCAATTCCACAAGAACTGTCTTAGCGAAAGGCTTCTTGAGTGGAAAGATTTAACTCTGTGAGATGATTTCTCAGAACACAAAGAAGTTTCTCAGAAAGCTTCTTTCTCTTTGTTATCGGAGTATATTTCCTTTGGCCCTATAGTCTTCAAAGGGATCCGAAATATCTGTTCTCAGATTCCACAGAAATAAGGCTAGCAAAGAGATCCACGAAACACAGATGTAACTCTGAGAGACGAATTAACAGAACGCTAAGCAGTTTCTCAGAAAGCTTCTTTCCAGATTTCATCTGAGGATATTTCCTTTTTCACCATAGCCCTCTATGGGCTTCCAAATGTCACTTTACCAATTGCACAAGAACTGTCTTAGCGAAAGGCTTCTTGAGGGGAAAGCTGTAACTCTGTGAGATGATTTCACAGAACACAAAGAAGTTTGTCAGAAAGCTTCTTTCTCTTTGTTATCGGAGGATATTTCCTTTGGCCCTATAGTCTTCAAAGGGATCCGAAATATCTGTTCTCAGATTCCACAGAAATAAGGCTAGTAAAGAGATACACGAAATACAGATGTAACTCTGTGAGATGAATTAACAGAACACAAAGCAGTTTCTCAGAAAGCTTCCTTCCAGATTTCATCTGAGGATATTTCCTTTTTCATCATAGCCGTCTAGGGGCTTCCAAATATCACTTTGCCAATTCCACAAGAACTGTCTTAGCGAAAGCCTTCTGGAGGGGAAAGCTGTAACTCTGTGAGATGATTTCACAGAACACAAAGAAGTTTCTCAGAAAACTTCTTTCTCTTTGTTATCGGAGGATAATTCTTTTCGCCCTCTAGTCTTCAAAGGGAACCGACATAACTGTTCTCAGATTCCACAGAAATAAGGCTAGCAAAGAGATCCACGAAATACAGATGTAACTCTGTGAATGGAAGTCACACATCACAGAGCAGTTTCTCAGAAAGCTTCTTTCCAGATTTCATCCGAGGATATTTCCCTTTTCACCATAGCCCTCTATGGGCTTCCAAATATCACTTTGCCAATTCCACAAGAACTGTCTTAGCGAAAGGCTTCTTTAGGGGAAAGCTGTAACTCTGTGACATGATTTCACAGAACACAAAGAAGTTTCTCAGTAAGATTCTTTCTCTTTGTTATCGGGGGATATTTCCTTTTGACCAATGGTCTTCAAAGGGATCCGAAATATCTGTTCTCAGAATCCAAAGAAACAAGGCTAGCAAAGAGATCCACGAAATACAGTTGTATGTCTGTGAGATGAATTGACAGAACCCTAAGCAGTTTCTCAGAAAGCTTCTTTCCAGATTTCATCTGAGGATATTTCCTTTTTCACCATAGCCCTCTAAGGGCTTCCAAATATCACTTTGCCAATTCCACAAGAACTGTCTTAGCGAAAGGCTTCTTGAGGGGAAATCTGTAACTCTGTGAGATGATTTCACAGAACACAAAGAAGTTTCTCAGAAAGCTTCTTTCTCTTTGTTATCGGAGGATATTTCCTTGGGCCCTGTAGTCTTCAAAGGGATCCGAAATATCTGTTCTCATATTCCACAGAAATAAGGCTAGCAAAGAGATCCACGAAATACAGATGTCACTCTGTGAGATGATTTAACAGAACACTAAGCAGTTTCTCAGAAAGCTTCTTTCCAGATTTCATCTGAGGATATTTCCTTTTTCACCATAGCCCTCTATGGGATTCCAAATATCACTTTGCCAATTCCACAAGAACTGTCTTAGCGAAAGGCTTCTTGAGGGGAAAGCTGTAACTCTGTGAGATGATTTCACAGAACACAAAGAAGTTTCTCAGAAAACTTCTTTCTCTTTGTTATCGGAGGATATTTCCTTTGGCCCTGTAGTCTTCAAAGGGATCCGAAATATCTGTTCTCAGATTCCACAGAAATAAGGCTAGCAAAGAGATCCACGAAATACAGATGTCACTCTGTGAGATGAATTAACAGAACACTAAGCAGTTTCTCAGAAAGCTTCTTTCCAGATTTCATCTGAGGATATTTCCTTTTTCACCATAGCCCTCTATGGGCTTCCAAATATCACTTTGCCAATTCCACAAGAACTGTCTTAGCGAAAGGCTTCTTGAGGGGAAAGCTGTAACTCTGTGAGATGATTTCACAGAACACAAAGAAGTTTCTCAGAAAACTTCTTTCTCTATGTTATCGGAGGATATTTCCTTTGACCCTATATCTTCAAAGGGAACCGACATATCTGTTCTCAGATTCCACAGAAATAAGGCTAGCAAAGAGATCCACGAAGTACAGATGTAACTCTGTGTGTGGAAGTCACACATCACTGAGCAGTTTCTCAGAAAGCTTCTTTCCAGATTTCATCTGAGGATATTTCCTTTTTCACCATAGCCCTCTATGGGCTTCCAAATATCACTTTGGCAATTCCACAAGAACTGTCTTAGCGAAAGGCTTCTTGAGGGGAAAGCTGTAACTCTGTGAGATGATTTCACAGAACACAAAGAAGTTTCTCAGAAAGCTTCTTTCTCTTTGTTATCGGAGGATATTTCCTTTGGCCCTATAGTCTTCAAAGGGATCCGAAATATCTGTTCTCAGATTCCACAGAAATAAGGCTAGCAAGGAGATCCACGAAATACAGATGTACCTCTGTGAGATGAATTAACAGAACACTAAGCAATTTCTCAGAAAGCTTCTTTCCAGATTCCATCTGAGGATATTTCCTTTTTCACCGTAGCCCTCTATGAGCTTCCAAATATCACTTTGCCAATTCCACAAGCACTGTCTTAGCGAAAGGCTTCTTGAGGGGAAAGCTGTAACTCTGTGAGATGATTTCACAGAACACAAAGAAGTTTCTCAGAAAGCTTCTTTCTCTTTGTTATCGGAGGATATTTCCTTTGGCCCTGCAGTCTTCAAAGGGATCCGAAATATCTGTTCTCAGATTCCACAGAAATAAGGCTAGCAAAGAGATCCACGAAATACAGATGTAACTCTGTGAGATGAGTTAACAGAACACTAAGCAGTTTCTCAGAAAGCTTCTTTCCAGATTTCATCTGAGGATATTTCCTTTTTCAACATAGCCCTCTATGGGCTTCCAAATATCACTTTACCAATACCACAACAACTGTGTTAGTGAAAGGCTTCTGAGGGGAAAGCTGTAACTCTGTGAGCTGATTTCACAGAACACAAAGAAGTTTCTCAGAAACCTTCTTTCCCTTTGTTATTTGAGGATATTTTCTTTGGCCCTATAGTCTTCAAAGGCATCCGAAATATCTGTTCTCAGATTACACAGAAATAAGGCTAGCAAAGAGATCCACGAAATACAGATGTAACTCTGTGAGTGGAAGTCACACATCACAGAACAGTTTCTCAGAAAGCTTCTTTCCAGATTTCATCTGAGGATATTTCCTTTATCACCATAGCCGTCTAAAGGCTTCCAAATATCACTTTGCCAATTCCACAAGAACTGTCTTAGCGAAAGGCTTCTTGAGGGGAAAGCTGTAACTCTGTGAGATGATTTCACAGAACACAAAGAAGTTTCTCAGAAAGCTTCTTCCTCTTTGTTATCGGAGGATATTTCCTTTGGCCCTATAGTCTTCAAAGGGACCGAAATATCTGTTCTCAGATTCCACAGAAATAAGGTTAGCAAAGAGATTCACGAAATACAGATGTAACTTTGTGAGATGAATTAACAGAACACTAAGCAGTTTCTCAGAAAGCTTCTTTCCAGATTCCATCTGAGGATATTTCCTTTTTCACCATAGCCCACTATGGGCTTCCAAATATCACTTTGCCAATTCCACAAGAACTGTCTTAGCGAAAGGCTTCTAGAGGGGAAAGCTGTAACTCTGTGAGATGATTTCACAGAACACAAAGAAGTTTCTCAGAAAGCTTCTTTCTCTTTGTTATCGGAGGATATTTCCTTTGGCCCTATAGTCTTAAAAGGAATCCGAAATATCTGTTCTCAGATTCCAGAGAAATAAGGCTAGCAAAGAGATCCACGAAATACAGATGTAACTCTGTGACATGAATTAACAGAACACTAAGCAGTTTCTCAGAAAGCTTCTTTCCAGATTTCATCTGAGGATATTTCCTTTTTCACCATAGCCCTCTATGGGCTTCCAAATATCACTTTACCAATACCACAAGAACTGTGTTAGTGAAAGGCTTCTTGAGGGGAAAGCTATAACTCTATGAGATGATTTTACAGAACACAAACAAGTTTCTCAGAAAGCTTCTTTCTCTTTGTTATCGGAGGATATTTCCTTTGGCCCTATACTTTTCAAAGGGATCCGAAATATCTGTTCTCAGATCCACAGAAATAAGGCTAGCAAAGAGATCCACGAAATACAGATGTAACTCTGTGAGTGGAAGTGACACATCACAGAGCAGTTTCTCAGAGAGCTTCTTTCCAGATTTCATCTGAGGATATTTCCTTTTTCACCAAAGCCCTCTATGGGCTTCCAAATGTCACTTTGCCAATTCCACAAGAACTGTCTTAGCGAAAGGCTTCTTGAGGGGAAAGCTGTAACTCTGTGAGATGATTTCACAGAACACAAAGAAGTTTCTCAGAAAGCTTCTTTCTCTTTGTTATCGGAGGATATTTCCTTTGGCCCTATAGTCTTCAAAGGGATCCGAAATATCTGTTCTCAGATTCCACAGAAATAAGGCTAGCAAAGAGATCCACGAAATACAGATGTAATTCTGTTAGTGGAAGTCACACATCACAGAGCAGTTTCTCAGAAATCTTCTTTCCAGATTTCATCTGAGGATATTTCCTTTTTCAACATAGCCCTCTATGGGCTTCCAAACATCACTTTACCAATACCACAAGAACTGTGTTAGTGAAAGTCTTCTTGAGGTGAAAGCTGTAACTCTTTGAGATGTTTCACAGAACACAAAGAAGTTTCTCAGAAAGCTTCTTTCTCTTTGTTATCGGAGGATATTTCCTTTGGCCCTATAGTCTTCAAAGGGATCCGAAATATTTGTTCTCAGAGTCCATAGAAATAAGGCTAGCAAATAGATCCACGAAATACAGATGTAATTCTGTGAGTGGAAGTCACACATCACAGAGCAGTTTCTCAGAAAGCTTCTTTCCAGATTTCATCTGAAGATATTTCCTTTTTCAACATAGCCCTCTATGGGCTTCCAAATATTACTTTACCAATACCACAAGAACTGTGATAGTGAAAGGCTTCTTGAGGGGAAAGCTGTAACTCTGTGAGATGATTTCACAGAACACAAAGAAGTTTCTCAGAAAGCTTCTTTCTCTTTGTTATCGGAGGATATTTCCTTTTTCCCTATACTTTTCAAAGGGATCCGAAATATCTGTTCTCAGATTCCACAGAAATAAGGCTAGCAAAGAGATCCACGAAATACAGATGTAACTCTGTGAGTGGAAGTGACACATCACAGAGCAGTTTCTCAGAAAGCTTCTTTCCAGATTTCATCTGTGGATATTTCCTTTTTCAAAAATAGCCCTCTATGGGCTTCCAAATATCACTTTGCCAATTCCACAAGAACTGTCTTAGCGAAAGGCTTCTTGAGGGGAAAGCTGTAACTCTGTGAGATGATGTCACAGAACATAAAGAAGTTTCTCAGAAAGCATCTTTCTCTTTTTTATCGAAGGATATTTCCTTTGGCCCTATATTCTTCAAAGGGATCCGAAATATCTGTTCTCAGATTCCACAGAAAGAAGGCTCGCAAAGAGATCCACCAAATACAGATGTAACCCTGTGAGTGGAAGTCACACATCATAGAGCAGTTTCTCAGAAAGCTTCTTTCCAGAATTCATCAGAGGATATTTCCTTTTTCACCATAGCCCTCTATGGGCTTCCAAATATCACTTTGCCAATTCCACAAGAACTGTGTTAGTGAAAGGCTTCTTGAGGGGAAAGCTGTAACTCTGTGAGATGATTTCACAGAACACAAAAAAGTTTCTCAGAAAGCATCTTTCTCTTTGTTATCGGAGGATATTTCCTTTCGCCCTATAGTCTTCAAAGGGATCCGAAATATCTGTTCTCAGATTCCACAGAAATAAGGCTAGCAAGGAGATCCACCAAATACAGATGTAACTCTGTGAGTGGAAGTCACACGTCACAGAGCAGTTTCTCAGAAAGCTTCTTTCCAGATTTCATCTGAGGATATTTCCTTTTTCACCATAGCCCTCTATGGGCTTCCAAATATCACTTTGCCAATTCCACAAGAACTGTCTTAGCGAAAGGCTTCTTGAGGGGAAAGCTGTAACTCTGTGAGATGATTTCACAGAACACAAAGAAGTTTCTCAGAAAGCTTCTTTCTCTTTGTTATCGGAGGATATTTCCTTTGGCCCTATAGTATTCAAAGGGATCCGAAATATCTGTTCTCAGATTCCACAGAAATAAGGCTAGCAAAGAGATCCACGAAATTCAGATGTAACTCTGTGATTGGAAGTCACACATGACAGAGCAGTTTCTCAGAGCGCTTCTTTCCAGATTTCATCGGAGGATATTTCCTTTTTCAACATAGCCCTCTATGGGCTTCCAAATATCACTTTGCCAATTCCACAAGAACTGTCTTAGCGAAAGGCTTCTTGAGGGGAAAGCTGTAACTCTGTGAGATGATTTCACAGAACACAAAGAAGTTTTTTCAGAAAGGTTCTTTCTCTTTGCTATCGGAGGATATTTCCTTTGGCCCTATAGTCTTCAAAGGGATCCGCAATATCTGTTCTCAGATTCCACAGAAAGAAGGCTAGCAAAGAGATCCACGAAATACAGATGTAACTCTGGGAGTGGAAGTAACACATCACAGAGCAGTTTCTCAGAAAGCTTCTTTCCAGATTTCATCTGAGGATATTTCCTTTTTCACCATAGCCCTCTAAGGGCTTCCAAATATCACTTTGCCAATTCCACAAGAACTGTCTTAGCGAAAGGCTTCTTGATGGGAAAGCTGTAACTCTGTGAGATTATTTCACAGAACAGAAAGACCATTCTCAGTAAGCTTCTTTCTCTTTGTTATCGGAGGATATTTCCTTTGGCCCAGTAGTCTTCAAAGGGATCCGAAATATCTGTTCTCAGATTCCAAAGAAATAAGGCTAGCAAAGAGATCCACGAAATACAGATGTAACTCTGTGAGATGAATTAACAGAACACTAAGCAGGTTCTCAGAAAGCTTCTTTCCAGATTTCATCTGAGGATATTTCCTTTTTCACCATAGCCCTCTATGGGCTTCCAAATATCACTTTGCCAATTCCACAAGAACTGTCTTAGCGAAAGGCTTCTTGAGGGGAAAGCTGTAACTCTGTGAGATGATTTCACAGAAGCAAAGAAGTTTCTCAGAAAGCTTCTTTCTCTTTGTTATCGGAGGATATTTCCTTTGGCCCTATAGTCTTCAAAGGGATCCGAAATATCTGTTCTCAGATTCCACAGAAATAAGGCTAGCAAAGAGATCCACGAAATACAGATGTAACTCTGTGAGATGAATTAACAGAACACTAAGCAGTTTCTCAGAAAGCTTGTTTCCAGATTTCATCTGAGGATATTTCCTTTTTCACCATAGCCCTCTATGGGCTTCCAAATGTCACTTTGCCAATTCCACAAGAACTGTCTTAGCGAAAGGCTTTTGAGGGGAAAGCTGTAACTCTGGGAGTTGATTTCACAGAACACAAAGTAGTTTCTCAGAAAGCTTCTTTCTCTTTGTTATCGGAGGATATTTCCTTTGGCCCTACAGTCTTCAAAGGGATCCGAAATATCTGTTCTCAGATTCCACAGAAATAAGGCTAGCAAAGAGATCCACGAAATACAGAAGTAACTCTTTGAGATGAATTAACAGAACACTAAGTAGTTTATCAGAAAGCTTCTTTCCAGATTTCATCTGAGGATATTTCCTTTTTCACCATATCCCTCTATGGGCTTCCGAATATCACTTTGCCAATTGCACAAGAACTGTCTCAGCAAAAGGCTTCTTGAGGGGAAAGCTGTAACTCTGGGAGTTGATTTCACAGAACAGAAAGTAGTTTCTCAGAAAGCTTCTTTATCTTTGTTATCGGAGGATATTTCCTTTGGCCCTACAGTCTTCAAAGGGATCCGAAATATCTGTTCTCAGATTCCACAGAAATAAGGCTAGCAAAGAGATCCACGAAATACAGATGTAACTCTGTGAGTGGAAGTAACACATCACAGAGCAGTTTCTCAGAAAGCTTCTTTCCAGATTTCATCTGAGGATATTTCCTTTTTCACCATAGCCCTCTATGGGCTTCCAAATATCATTTTGCCAATTCCACAAGAACTGTCTTAGCGAAAGGCTTCTTGAGGGGAAATCTGTAACTCTGTGAGATGATTTCACAGAACACAAAGAAGTTTCTCAGAAAGCTTCTTTCTCTTTGTTATCGGAGGATATTTCCTTTGGCCCTATAGTCTTCAAAGGGATCCGAAATATCTGTTCTCAGATTCCACAGAAATAAGGCTAGCAAAGAGATCCACGAAATACAGATGTCACTCTGTGAGATGAATTAACAGAACACTAAGCAGTTTCTCAGAAAGCTTCTTTCCAGATTTCATCTGAGGATATTTCCTTTTTCACCATAGCCCTCTATGGGCTTCCAAATATCACTTTGCCAATTCCACAAGAACTGTCTTAGCGAAAGGCTTCTTGAGGGGAAAGCTGTAACTCTGTGAGATGATTTCACAGAACACAAAGAAGTTTCTCAGAAAGCTTCTTTCTCTTTGTTATCGGAGGATATTTCCTTTGGCCCTATATCTTCAAAGGGAACCGACATATCTGTTCTCAGATTCCACAGAAATAAGTCTAGCAAAGAGATCCACGAAATACAGATGTAACTCTCTGTGTGGAAGTCACACATCACTGAGCAGTTTCTCAGAAAGCTTCTTTCCAGATTTCATCTGAGGATATTTCCTTTTTCACCATAGCCCTCTATGGGCTTCCAAATATCACTTTGCCAATTCCACAAGAACTGTCTTAGCGAAAGGCTTCTTGAGGGGAAAGCTGCAACTCTGTGAGATGATTTCACAGAACACAAAGAAGTTTCTCAGAAAGCTTCTTTCTCTTTGTTATCGGAGGATATTTCCTTTGGCCCTATAGTCTTCAAAGGGATCCGAGATATCGGTTCTCAGATTCCACAGATATAAGGCTAGCAAAGAGATCCAAGAAATACAGATGTAACTCTGTGAGATGAATTAACAGAACACTAAGCAGTTTCTCAGAAAGCTTCTTTCCAGATTCCATCTGAGGATATTTCCTTTTTCACCATAGCCCTCTATGGGCTTCCAAATATCACTTTGCCAATTCCACAAGAACTGTCTTAGCGAAAGGCTTCTTGAGGGGAAAGCTGTAACTCTGTGAGATGATTTCACAGAACACAAAGAAGTTTCTCAGAAAGCTTCTTTCTCTTTGTTATCGGAGGATATTTCCTTTGGCCCTATAGTCTTCAATGGGATCCGAAATATCTGTTCTCAGATTCCTCAGAAATAAGGCTAGCAAAGAGATCCACGAAATACAGATGTACCTCTGTGAGATGAATTAACAGAACACTAAGCAATTTCTCAGAAAGCTTCTTTCCAGATTCCATCTGAGGATATTTCCTTTTTTACCGTAGCCCTCTATGGGCTTCCAAATATCACTTTGCCAATTCCACAAGCACTGTCTTAGCGAAAGGCTTCTTGAGGGGAAAGCTGTAACTCTGTGAGATGATTTCACAGAACACAAAGAAGTTTCTCAGAAAGCTTCTTTCTCTTTGTTATCGGAGGATATTTCCTTTGGCCCTATAGTCGTCAAAGGGATCCGAAATATCGGTTCTCAGATTCCACAGAAATAAGGCTAGCAAAGAGATCCACGAAATACAGATGTAACTCTGTGAGATGAGTTAACAGAACACTAAGCAGTTTCTCAGAAAGCTTCTATCCAGATTTCATCTGAGGATATTTCCTTTTTCACCATAGCCCTCTATGGGCTTCCAAATATCACTTTACCAATACGACAAGAACTGTGTTAGTGAAAGGCTTCTGAGAGGAAAGCTGTAACTCTGTGAGCTGATTTCACAGAACACAAAGAAGTTTCTCAGAAAGCTTCTTTCCCTTTGTTATTGGAGGATATTTTCTTTGGCCCTATAGTCTTCAAAGGGATCCGAAATATCTGTTCTCAGATTACACAGAAATAAGGCTAGCAAAGAGATCCACGAAATACAGATGTAACTCTGTGAATGGAAGTCACACGTCACAGAACAGTTTCTCAGAAAGCTTCTTTCCAGATTTCATCTGAGGATATTTCCTTTATCACCATAGCCCTCTATGGGCTTCCAAATATCACTTTGCCAATTCCACAAGAACTGTCTTAGCGAAAGGCTTCTTTAGGGGAAAGCTGTAACTCTGTGAGATGATTTCACAGAACACAAAGAAGTTTCTCAGAAAGCTTCTTCCTCTTTGTTATCGGAGGATATTTTTTTTGGCCCTATAGTCTTCAAAGGGATCCGAAATATCTGTTCTCAGATTCCACAGAAATAAGGTTAGCAAAGAGATCCACGAAATACAGATGTAACTCTGTGAGATGAATTAACAGAACACTAAGCAGTTTCTCAGAAAGCTTCTTTCCAGATTTCATCGGTGGATATTTCCTTTTTCACCATAGCCCTCTATGGGCTTCCAAATATCACTTTACCAATACCACAAGAACTGTGTTAGTGAAAGGCTTCTTGAGGGGAAAGCTGTAACTCTATGAGATGATTTTACAGAACACAAAGAAGTTTCTCAGAAAGCTTCTTTCTCTTTGTTATCGGAGGATATTTCCTTTGGCCCTATACTTTTGAAAGGGATCCGAAATATCTGTTCTCAGATCCACAGAAATAAGGCTAGCAAGGAGATCCACGAAATACAGATGTAACTCTGTGAGTGGAAGTGACACATCACAGAGCAGTTTCTCAGAGAGCTTCTTTCCAGATTTCATCTGAGGATATTGCCTTTTTCACCATAGCCCTCTATGGGCTTCCAAATGTCACTTTGCCAATTCCACAAGAACTGTCTTAGCGAAAGGCTTCTTGAGGGGAAGGCTGTAACTCTGTGAGATGATTTCACAGAACACAAAGAAGTTTCTCAGAAAGCTTCTTTCTCTTTGTTATCGGAGGATATTTCCTTTGTCCCTATAGTCGTCAAAGGGATCCGAAATATCGGTTCTCAGATTCCACAGAAATAAGGCTAGCAAAGAGATCCACGAAATACACATGTAACCCTGTGAGTGGAAGTCACACATCACAGAGCAGTTTCTCAGAAAGCTTCTTTCCAGATTTCATCTGAGGATATTTCCTTTTTCACCGTAGCCCTCTATGGGTTTCCAAATATCACTTTGCCAATTCCACAAGAACTGTCTTAGCTAAAGGCTTCTTGAGGGGAAAGCTGTAACTCTTTGAGATGATTTCACAGAACACAAAGAAGTTTCCAGAAAGCTTCTTTCTCTTTGTTATCGGAGGATATTTCCTTTGGCCCTATAGTCTTCAAAGGGATCCGAAATATCTGTTTTCAGATTCCACAGAAATAAGGCTAGCAAAGAGATCCACGAAATACAGATGTAACCCTGTGAGTGGAAGTCACACATCGCAGAGTAGTTTCTCAGAAAGCTTCTTTCCAAATTTCATTTTAGGATATCTCCTTTTTCACCATAGCCCTCTATGGGCTTCCAAATATCACTTTGCCAATTCCACAAGAACTGTCTTAGCGCTAGGCTTCTTGAGTGGAAAGATTTAACTCTGTGAGATGATTTCTCAGAACACAAAGAAGTTTCTCAGAAAGCTTCTTTCTCTTTGTTATCGGAGTATATTTCCTTTGGCCCTATAGTCTTCAAAGGGATCCGAAATATCTGTTCTCAGATTCCACAGAAATAAGGCTAGCAAAGAGATCCACGAAACACAGATGTAACTCTGAGAGACGAATTAACAGAACGCTAAGCAGTTTCTCAGAAAGCTTCTTTCCAGATTTCATCTGAGGATATTTCCTTTTTCACCATAGCCCTCTATGGGCTTCCAAATGTCACTTTACCAATTGCACAAGAACTGTCTTAGCGAAAGGCTTCTTGAGGGGAAAGCTGTAACTCTGTGAGATGATTTCACAGAACACAAAGAAGTTTGTCAGAAAGCTTCTTTCTCTTTGTTATCGGAGGATATTTCCTTTGGCCCTATAGTCTTCAAAGGGATCCGAAATATCTGTTCTCAGATTCCACAGAAATAAGGCTAGTAAAGAGATACACGAAATACAGATGTAACTCTGTGAGATGAATTAACAGAACACAAAGCAGTTTCTCAGAAAGCTTCCTTCCAGATTTCATCTGAGGATATTTCCTTTTTCATCATAGCCGTCTAGGGGCTTCCAAATATCACTTTGCCAATTCCACAAGAACTGTCTTAGCGAAAGCCTTCTGGAGGGGAAAGCTGTAACTCTGTGAGATGATTTCACAGAACACAAAGAAGTTTCTCAGAAAACTTCTTTCTCTTTGTTATCGGAGGATAATTCTTTTCGCCCTCTAGTCTTCAAAGGGAACCGACATAACTGTTCTCAGATTCCACAGAAATAAGGCTAGCAAAGAGATCCACGAAATACAGATGTAACTCTGTGAATGGAAGTCACACATCACAGAGCAGTTTCTCAGAAAGCTTCTTTCCAGATTTCATCCGAGGATATTTCCCTTTTCACCATAGCCCTCTATGGGCTTCCAAATATCACTTTGCCAATTCCACAAGAACTGTCTTAGCGAAAGGCTTCTTTAGGGGAAAGCTGTAACTCTGTGACATGATTTCACAGAACACAAAGAAGTTTCTCAGTAAGGTTCTTTCTCTTTGTTATCGGGGGATATTTCCTTTTGACCAATAGTCTTCAAAGGGATCCGAAATATCTGTTCTCAGAATCCAAAGAAACAAGGCTAGCAAAGAGATCCACGAAATACAGTTGTAAGTCTGTGAGATGAATTGACAGAACCCTAAGCAGTTTCTCAGAAAGCTTCTTTCCAGATTTCATCTGAGGATATTTCCTTTTTCACCATAGCCCTCTAAGGGCTTCCAAATATCACTTTGCCAATTCCACAAGAACTGTCTTAGCGAAAGGCTTCTTGAGGGGAAATCTGTAACTCTGTGAGATGATTTCACAGAACACAAAGAAGTTTCTCAGAAAGCTTCTTTCTCTTTGTTATCGGAGGATATTTCCTTGGGCCCTGTAGTCTTCAAAGGGATCCGAAATATCTGTTCTCAGATTCCACAGAAATAAGGCTAGCAAAGAGATCCACGAAATACAGATGTCACTCTGTGAGATGATTTAACAGAACACTAAGCAGTTTCTCAGAAAGCTTCTTTCCAGATTTCATCTGAGGATATTTCCTTTTTCACCATAGCCCTCTATGGGATTCCAAATATCACTTTGCCAATTCCACAAGAACTGTCTTACCGAAAGGCTTCTTGAGGGGAAAGCTGTAACTCTGTGAGATGATTTCACAGAACACAAAGAAGTTTCTCAGAAAACTTCTTTCTCTTTGTTATCGGAGGATATTTCCTTTGGCCCTGTAGTCTTCAAAGGGATCCGAAATATCTGTTCTCAGATTCCACAGAAATAAGGCTAGCAAAGAGATCCACGAAATACAGATGTCACTCTGTGAGATGAATTAACAGAACACTAAGCAGTTTCTCAGAAAGCTTCTTTCCAGATTTCATCTGAGGATATTTCCTTTTTCACCATAGCCCTCTATGGGCTTCCAAATATCACTTTGCCAATTCCACAAGAACTGTCTTAGCGAAAGGCTTCTTGAGGGGAAAGCTGTAACTCTGTGAGATGATTTCACAGAACACAAAGAAGTTTCTCAGAAAACTTCTTTCTCTATGTTATCGGAGGATATTTCCTTTGACCCTATATCTTCAAAGGGAACCGACATATCTGTTCTCAGATTCCACAGAAATAAGGCTAGCAAAGAGATCCACGAAGTACAGATGTAACTCTGTGTGTGGAAGTCACACATCACTGAGCAGTTTCTCAGAAAGCTTCTTTCCAGATTTCATCTGAGGATATTTCCTTTTTCACCATAGCCCTCTATGGGCTTCCAAATATCACTTTGCCAATTCCACAAGAACTGTCTTAGCGAAAGGCTTCTTGAGGGGAAAGCTGTAACTCTGTGAGATGATTTCACAGAACACAAAGAAGTTTCTCAGAAAGCTTCTTTCTCTTTGTTATCGGAGGATATTTCCTTTGGCCCTATAGTCTTCAAAGGGATCCGAAATATCTGTTCTCAGATTCCACAGAAACAAGGCTAGCAAGGAGATCCACGAAATACAGATGTACCTCTGTGAGATGAATTAACAGAACACTAAGCAATTTCTCAGAAAGCTTCTTTCCAGATTCCATCTGAGGATATTTCCTTTTTCACCGTAGCCCTCTATGAGCTTCCAATTATCACTTTGCCAATTCCACAAGCACTGTCTTAGCGAAAGGCTTCTTGAGGGGAAAGCTGTAACTCTGTGAGATGATTTCACAGAACACAAAGAAGTTTCTCAGAAAGCTTCTTTCTCTTTGTTATCGGAGGATATTTCCTTTGGCCCTGCAGTCTTCAAAGGGATCCGAAATATCTGTTCTCAGATTCCACAGAAATAAGGCTAGCAAAGAGATCCACGAAATACAGATGTAACTCTGTGAGATGAGTTAACAGAACACTAAGCAGTTTCTCAGAAAGCTTCTTTCCAGATTTCATCTGAGGATATTTCCTTTTTCAACATAGCCCTCTATGGGCTTCCAAATATCACTTTACCAATACCACAACAACTGTGTTAGTGAAAGGCTTCTGAGGGGAAAGCTGTAACTCTGTGAGCTGATTTCACAGAACACAAAGAAGTTTCTCAGAAACCTTCTTTCCCTTTGTTATTTGAGGATATTTTCTTTGGCCCTATAGTCTTCAAAGGCATCCGAAATATCTGTTCTCAGATTACACAGAAATAAGGCTAGCAAAGAGATCCACGAAATACAGATGTAACTCTGTGAGTGGAAGTCACACATCACAGAACAGTTTCTCAGAAAGCTTCTTTCCAGATTTCATCTGAGGATATTTCCTTTATCACCATAGCCGTCTAAAGGCTTCCAAATATCACTTTGCAAATTCCACAAGAACTGTCTTAGCGAAAGGCTTCTTGAGGGGAAAGCTGTAACTCTGTGAGATGATTTCACAGAACACAAAGAAGTTTCTCAGAAAGCTTCTTCCTCTTTGTTATCGGAGGATATTTCCTTTGGCCCTATAGTCTTCAAAGGGATCCGAAATATCTGTTCTCAGATTCCACAGAAATAAGGTTAGCAAAGAGATTCACGAAATACAGATGTAACTTTGTGAGATGAATTAACAGAACACTAAGCAGTTTCTCAGAAAGCTTCTTTCCAGATTCCATCTGAGGATATTTCCTTTTTCACCATAGCCCACTATGGGCTTCCAAATATCACTTTGCCAATTCCACAAGAACTGTCTTAGCGAAAGGCTTCTAGAGGGGAAAGCTGTAACTCTGTCAGATGATTTCACAGAACACAAAGAAGTTTCTCAGAAAGCTTCTTTCTCTTTGTTATCGGAGGATATTTCCTTTGGCCCTATAGTCTTAAAAGGAATCCGAAATATCTGTTCTCAGATTCCAGAGAAATAAGGCTAGCAAAGAGATCCACGAAATACAGATGTAACTCTGTGACATGAATTAACAGAACACTAAGCAGTTTCTCAGAAAGCTTCTTTCCAGATTTCATCTGAGGATATTTCCTTTTTCACCATAGCCCTCTATGGGCTTCCAAATATCACTTTACCAATACCACAAGAACTGTGTTAGTGAAAGGCTTCTTGAGGGGAAAGCTATAACTCTATGAGATGATTTTACAGAACACAAACAAGTTTCTCAGAAAGCTTCTTTCTATTTGTTATCGGAGGATATTTCCTTTGGCCCTATACTTTTCAAAGGGATCCGAAATATCTGTTCTCAGATCCACAGAAATAAGGCTAGCAAAGAGATCCACGAAATACAGATGTAACTCTGTGAGTGGAAGTGACACATCACAGAGCAGTTTCTCAGAGAGCTTCTTTCCAGATTTCATCTGAGGATATTTCCTTTTTCACCAAAGCCCTCTATGGGCTTCCAAATGTCACTTTGCCAATTCCACAAGAACTGTCTTAGCGAAAGGCTTCTTGAGGGGAAAGCTGTAACTCTGTGAGATGATTTCACAGAACACAAAGAAGTTTCTCAGAAAGCTTCTTTCTCTTTGTTATCGGAGCATATTTCCTTTGGCCCTATAGTCTTCAAAGGGATCCGAAATATCTGTTCTCAGATTCCACAGAAATAAGGCTAGCAAAGAGATCCACGAAATACAGATGTAACTCTGTGAGTGGAAGTCACACATCACAGAGCAGTTTCTCAGAAAGCTTCTTTCCAGATTTCATCTGAGGATATTTCCTTTTTCAACCTAGCCCTCTATGGGCTTCCAAATATCACTTTGCCAATTCCACAAGAACTGTCTTAGCGAAAGGCTTCTTGAGGGGAAAGCTGTAATTCTGTGAGATGATTTCACAGAACACAAAGAAGTTTCTCAGTAAGCTTCTTTCTCTTTGTTATCGGAGGATATTTCCTTTAGCCCAATAGACTTCAAAGGGATCCGAAATATCTGTTCTCAGATTCCACAGAAATAAGGCTAGCAAACAGATCCACGAAATACAGATTTAACTCTGTGAGATGAATTAACAGAACACTAAGCAGTTTCTCAGAAAGCTTCTTTCCAGATTTCATCTGAGGATATTTCCTTTTTCACCATAGCCCTCTAAGGGATTCCAAATGTCACTTTACCAATACCACAAGAACTGTGTTAGTGAAAGGCTTCTTGAGGGGAAAGCTGTAACTCTGTGAGATGATTTCCTAGAACACAAAGAAGTTTCTCAGAAAGCTTCTTTCTCTTTGTTATCGGAGGATATTTCCTTTGGCCCTATAGTCTTCAAGGGATCCGAAATATCTGTTCTCATATTCCACAGAAATAAGGCTAGCAAAGAGATCCATGAAATACAGATGTAACTCTGTGAGTGGAAGTCACACATCACAGAGCAGTTTCTCAGAAAGCTTCTTTCCAGATTTCATCTGAGGATATTTCCTTTTTCACCATAGACCTCTATGGGCTTCCAAATATCACTTTGCCAATTCCACAAGAACTGTCTTAGCGAAAGGCTTCTTGAGGGGAAAGCTGTAACTCTGTGAGATGATTTCACAGAACACGAAGAAGTTTCTCAGAAAGCTTCTTTCTCTTTGTTATCGGAGGATATTTCCTTTGGCCCTATAGTCTTCAAAGGGATCCGAAATGTCTGTTCTCAGATTCCACAGAAATAAGGCTAGCAAAGAGATCCACGAAATACAGATGTAACTCTGTGAGTGGAAGTCACACATCACAGAGCAGTTTCTCAGAAAGCTTCTTTCCAGATTTCATCTGAGGATATTTCCTTTTTCAACATAGCCCTCTATGGGCTTCCAAATATCACTTTACCAATACCACAAGAACTGTGTTAGTGAAAGGCTTCTTGAGGGGAAAGCTGTAACTCTGTGAGATGATTTCACAGAACACAAAGAAGTTTCTCAGAAAGCTTCTTTCTCTTTGTTATCGGAGGATATTTCCTTTTGCCTTATACTTTTCAAAGGGATCCGAAATATCTGTTCTCAGATTCCACAGAAATAAGGCTAGCAAAGAGATCCATGAAATACAGATGTAACTCTGTGAGTGGAAGTGACACATCACAGAGCAGTTTCTCAGAAAGCTTCTTTCCAGATTTCATCTGAGGATATTTCCTTTTTCACCATAGCCCTCTATGGGCTTCCAAATATCACTTTGCCAATTCCACAAGAACTGTCTTAGCGAAAGGCTTCTTGAGGGGAAAGCTGTAATTCTGTGAGATGATTTCACAGAACACAAAGAAGTTTCTCAGAAAGCTTCTTTCTCTTTGTTATCGGAGGATATTTCCTTTGGCCCTATAGTCTTCAAAGGGATCCGAAATATCTGTTCTCAGATTCCACAGAAATAAGGCTAGCAAAGAGATCCACGAAATACAGATGTAACTCTGTGAGATGAATTAACAGAACACTAAGCAGTTTCTCAGAAAGCTTCTTTCCAGATTTCGTCTGAGGATATTTCCTTTTTCACCATAGCCCTCTATGGGCTTCCAAATATCACTTTACCAATACCACAAGAACTGTGTTAGTGAAAGACTTCTTGAGGGGAAAGCTGTAACTCCGTGAGATGATTTCACAGAACACAAAGAAGTTTCTCAGAAAGCTTCTTTCTCTTTGTTATCGGAGGATATGTCCTTTTTCCCTATACTTTTCAAAGGGATCCGAAACATCTGTTCTCATATTCCACAGAAATAAGGCTAGCAAAGAGATCCACGAAATACAGATGTAACTCTGTGAGTGGAAGTCACACATCACAGAGCAGTTTCTCAGAAAGCTTCTTTCCAGATTTCATCTGAGGATATTTCCTTTTTCACCATAGCCCTCTACGGGCTTCCAAATATCACTTTGCCAGTTCCACAAGAACTCTCTTAGCGAAAGGCATCTTGAGGGGAAAGCTGTAACTCTGTGAGATGATTTCACAGAACACAAAGAAGTTTCTCAGTAAGCTTCTTTCTCTTTGTAATCGGAGGATATTTCCTTTGGCCCAATAGTCTTCAAAGGGATCCGAAATATCTGTTCTCAGATTCCACAGAAATAAGGCTAGCAAAGAGATCCACGAAATACAGATGTAACTCTGTGAGATGAATTAACAGAACACTAAGCAGTTTCTCAGAAAGCTTCTTTCCAGATTTCATCTGAGGATATTTCCTTTTTCAAAAATAGCCCTCTATGGGCTTCCAAATATCACTTTGCCAATTCCACAAGAACTGTCTTAGCGAAAGGCTTCTTGAGGGGAAAGCTGTAACTTTGTGAGATGATTTCACAGAACACAAAGAAGTTTCTCAGAAAGCTTCTTTCTCTTTGTTATCGGAGGATATTTCCTTTGGCCCTATAGGCTTCAAAGGGATCCGAAATATCTGTTCTCAGATTCCACAGAAAAAAGGCTAGCAAAGAGATCCACGAAATACAGATGTAACTCTGTGAGATGAATTAACAGAACACTAAGCAGTTTCTCAGAAAGCTTCTTTCCAGATTCCATCTGAGGATATTTCCTTTTTCACCATAGCCCTCTATGGGCTTCCAAATATCACTTTGCCAATTCCACAAGAACTGTCTTAGCGAAAGGCTTCTTGAGGGGAAAGCTGTAACTCTGTGAGATGATTTCACAGAACACAAAGAAGTTTCTCAGAAACCTTCTTTCTCTTTGTTATCGGAGGATATTTCCTTTGGCCCTATAGTCTTCAAAGGGATCCGAAATATCTGTTCTCAGATTCCACAGAAATAAGGCTAGCAAAGAGATCCACGAAATAAAGATGTAACTCTGTGAGATGAATTAACAGAACACTAAGCAGTTTCTCAGAAAGCTTCTTTCCAGATTTCATCTGAGGATATTTCCTTTTTCACCTTAGCCCTCTACGGGCTTCCAAATATCACTTTGCCAATTCCACAAGAACTGTCTTAGCGAAAGGCATCTTGAGGGGAAAGCTGTAACTCTGTGAGATGATTTCACAGAACACAAAGAAGTTTCTCAGAAACCTTCTTTCTCTTTGTTATCGGAGGATATTTCCTTTGGCCCTATAGTCTTCAAAGGGATCCGAAATATCTGTTCTCAGATTCCACAGAAATAAGGCTAGCAAAGAGATCCACGAAATACAGATGTAACTGTGTGTGTGAAAGTCACACATCACTGAGCAGTTTCTCAGAAAGCTTCTTTCCAGATTTCATCTGAGGATATTTCCTTTTTCACCATAGCCCTCTATGGGCTTCCAAATATCACTTTGCCAATTCCACAAGAACTGTCTTAGCGAAAGGCTTCTTGAGGGGAAAGCTGTAACTCTGTGAGATGATTTCACAGAACACAAAGAAGTTTCTCAGAAAGCTTCTTTCTCTTTGATATCGTAGGATATTTCCTTTGGCCCTATAGTCTTCAAAGGGATCCGAAATATCTGTTCTCAGATTCCACAGAAATAAGGCTAGCAAAGAGATCCACGAAATACAGATGTAACTCTGTGAGATGAATTAACAGAACACTAAGCAGTTTCTCAGAAAGCTTCTTTCCAGATTTCATCTGAGGATATTTCCTTTTTCATCATAGCCCTCTATTGGATTCCAAATATCACTTTACCAATACCACAAGAACTGTGTTAGTGAATGGCTTCTTGAGGGGAAAGCTGTAACTCTGTGAGATGATTTCATAGAACACAAAGAAGTTTCTCAGAATGCTTCTTTCTCTTTGTTATCGGAGGATATTTCCTTTGGCCCTATAGTCTTCAAAGGGATCCGAAATATCTGTTCTCATATTCAACAGAAATAAGGCTAGCAAAGAGATCCACGAAATACAGATGTAACTCTGTGAGTGGAAGTCACACATCACAGAGCAATTTCTCAGAAAGCTTCTTTCCAGATTTCATCTGAGGATATTTCCTTTTTCACCATAGCCCTCTATGGGCTTCCAAATATCACTTTGCCAATTCCACAAGAACTGTCTTAGCGAAAGGCTTCTTGAGGGGAAAGCTGTAACTCTGTGAGATGATTTCACAGAACACAAAGAAGTTTCTCAGAAAGCTTCTTTGTCTTTGTTATCGGAGGATATTTCCTTTGGCCCTATAGTCTTCAAAGGGATTCGAAATCTCTGTTCTCAGATTCCACAGAAATAAGGCTAGCAAAGAGATCCACGAAATACAGATGTAACTCTGTGAGATGAATTAACAGAACACTAAGCAGTTTCTCAGAAAGCTTCTTTCCAGATTTCGTCTGAGGATATTTCCTTTTTCACCGTAGCCCTCTATGGGCTTCCAAATATCACTTTACCAATACCACAAGAACTGTGTTAGTGAAAGGCTTCTTGAGGGGAAAGCTGTAACTCTGTGAGATGATTTCACAGAACACAAAGAAGTTTCTCAGAAAGCTTCTTTCTCTTTGTTATCGGAGGATATTTCCTTTGGCCCTATAGTCTTCAAAGGGATCCGAAATATCTGTTCTCAGATTCCACAGAAATAAGGCTAGCAAAGAGATCCACGAAATACAGATGTAACTCTGTGAGATGAATTAACAGAACACTAAGAAGTTTCTCAGAAAGCTTCTTTCCAGATTCCATCTGAGGATATTTCCTTTTTCACCATAGCCCTCTATGGGCTTCCAAATATCACTTTGCCAATTCCACAAGAACTGTCTTAGCGAAAGGCTTCTTGAGGGCAAAGCTGTAACTCTGTGAGGTGATTTCATAGAACACAAAGAAGTTTCTCAGAATGCTTCTTTCTCTTTGTTATCGGAGGATATTTCCTTTGGCCCTATAGTCTTCAAAGGGATCCGAAATATCTGTTCTCATATTCAACAGAAATAAGGCTAGCAAAGAGATCCACGAAATACAGATGTAACTCTGTGAGTGGAAGTCACACATCACAGAGCAATTTCTCAGAAAGCTTCTTTCCAGATTTCATCTGAGGATATTTCCTTTTTCACCATAGCCCTCTATGGGCTTCCAAATATCACTTTGCCAATTCCACAAGAACTGTCTTAGCGAAAGGCTTCTTGAGGGGAAAGCTGTAACTCTGTGAGATGATTTCACAGAACACAAAGAAGTTTCTCAGAAAGCTTCTTTGTCTTTGTTATCGGAGGATATTTCCTTTGGCCCTATAGTCTTCAAAGGGATTCGAAATCTCTGTTCTCAGATTCCACAGAAATAAGGCTAGCAAAGAGATCCACGAAATACAGATGTAACTCTGTGAGATGAATTAACAGAACACTAAGCAGTTTCTCAGAAAGCTTCTTTCCAGATTTCGTCTGAGGATATTTCCTTTTTCACCGTAGCCCTCTATGGGCTTCCAAATATCACTTTACCAATACCACAAGAACTGTGTTAGTGAAAGGCTTCTTGAGGGGAAAGCTGTAACTCTGTGAGATGATTTCACAGAACACAAAGAAGTTTCTCAGAAAGCTTCTTTCTCTTTGTTATCGGAGGATATTTCCTTTGGCCCTATAGTCTTCAAAGGGATCCGAAATATCTGTTCTCAGATTCCACAGAAATAAGGCTAGCAAAGAGATCCACGAAATACAGATGTAACTCTGTGAGATGAATTAACAGAACACTAAGAAGTTTCTCAGAAAGCTTCTTTCCAGATTCCATCTGAGGATATTTCCTTTTTCACCATAGCCCTCTATGGGCTTCCAAATATCACTTTGCCAATTCCACAAGAACTGTCTTAGCGAAAGGCTTCTTGAGGGCAAAGCTGTAACTCTGTGAGGTGATTTCATAGAACACAAAGAAGTTTCTCAGAAAGCTTCTTTCTCTTTGTTATTGGAGGATATTTCCTTTGGCCCTATAGTCTTCAAAGGGATCCGAAATATCTGTTCTCAGATTCCACAGAAATAAGGCTAGCAAAGAGATCCACGAAATACAGATGTAACTCTGTGAGTGGAAGTGACACATCACAGAGCAGTTTCTCAGAGAGCTTCTTTCCAGATTTCATCTGAGGATATTTCCTTTTTCACCAAAGCCCTCTATGGGCTTCCAAATATCACTTTGCCAATTCCACAAGAACTGTCTTAGCGAAAGGCTTCTTGAGGGGGAAAGCTGTAACTCTGTGAGATGATTTCACAGAACACAAAGAAGTTTCTCAGAAAGCTTCTTTCTCTTTGTTATCGGAGGATATTTCCTTTGGCCCTATAGTCTTCAAAGGGATCCGAAATATCTGTTCTCAGATTCCACAGAAATAAGGCTAGCAAAGAGATCCACGAAATACAGATGTAACTCTGTGAGTGGAAGTCTCATCACAGAGCAGTTTCTCAGAAAGCTTCTTTCCAGATTTCATCTGAGGATATTTCCTTTTTCAACATAGCCCTGTATGGGCTTCCAAATATCACTTTGCCAATTCCACAAGAACTGTCTTAGCGAAAGGCTTCTTGAGGGGAAAGCTGTAATTCTGTGAGATGATTTCACAGAACACAAAGAAGTTTCTCAGTAAGCTTCTTTCTCTTTGTTATCGGAGGATATTTCCTTTGGCCCAATAGACTTCAAAGGGATTCGAAATATCTGTTCTCAGATTCCACAGAAATAAGGCTAGCAAAGAGATCCACGAAATACAGATTTAACTCTGTGAGATGAATTAACAGAACACTAAGCAGTTTCTCAGAAAGCTTCTTTCCAGATTTCATCTGAGGTTATTTCCTTTTTCACCATAGCCCTCTATGGGATTCCAAATATCACTTTACCAATACCACAAGAACTGTGTTAGTGAAAGGCTTCTTGAGGGGAAAGCTGTAACTCTGTGATATGATTTCATAGAACACAAAGAAGTTTCTCAGAAAGCTTCTTTCTCTTTGTTATCGGAGGATATTTCCTTTGGCCCTATAGTCTTCAAGGGATCCGAAATATCTGTTCTCATATTCCACAGAAATAAGGCTAGCAAAGAGATCCACGAAATACAGATGTAACTCTGTGAGTGGAAGTCACACATCACAGAGCAGTTTCTCAGAAAGCTTCTTTCCAGATTTCATCTGAGGATATTTCCTTTTTCACCATAGACCTCTATGGGCTTCCAAATATCACTTTGCCAGTTCCACAAGAACTGTCTTAGCGAAAGGCTTCTTGAGGGGAAAGCTGTAACTCTGTGAGATGATTTCACAGAACACAAAGAAGTTTCTCAGAAAGCTTCTTTCTCTTTGTTATCGGAGGATATTTCCTTTGGCCCTATAGTCTTCAAAGGGATCCGAAATGTCTGTTCTCAGATTCCACAGAAATAAGGCTAGCAAAGAGATCCACGAAATACAGATGTAACTCTGTGAGTGGAAGTCACACATCACAGAGCAGTTTCTCAGAAAGCTTCTTTCCAGATTTCATCTGAGGATATTTCCTTTTTCACCATAGCCCTCTATGGGCTTCCAAATATCACTTTGCCAATTCCACAAGAACTGTCTTAGCGAAAGGCTTCTTGAGGGGAAAGCTGTAACTCTGTGAGATGATTTCACAGAACACGAAGAAGTTTCTCAGAAAGCTTCTTTCTCTTTGTTATCGGAGGATATTTCCTTTGGCCATATAGTCTTCAAAGGGATCCGAAATATCGGTTCTCAGATTCCACAGAAATAAGGCTAGCAAAGAGATCCACGAAATACAGATGTAACTCTGTGAGATGAATTAACAGAACACTAAGCAGTTTCTCAGAAGGCTTCTTTCCAGATTCCATCTGAGGATATTTCCTTTTTCACCATAGCCCTCTATGGGCTTTCTAATATCACTTTGCCAATTCCACAACAACTGTCTTAGCGAAAGGCTTCTTGAGGGGAAAGCTGTAACTCTGTGAGATGATTTCACAGAACACAAAGAAGTTTTTCAGAAAGCTTCTTTCTCTTTGTTATCAGAGGATATTTCCATTGGCCCTATAGTCTTCAAAGGGATCCGAAATATCTGTTCTCAGATTCCTCAGAAATAAGGCTAGCAAAGAGATCCACGAAATACAGATGTACCTCTGTGAGATGCATTAACAGAACACTGAGCAGTTTCTCAGAAAGCTTCTTTCCAGATTCCATCTGAGGATATTTCCTTTTTCACCGTAGCCCTCTATGGGCTTCCAAATATCACTTAGGCAATTCCACAAGCACTGTCTTAGCGAAAGGCTTCTTGAGGGGAAAGCTGTAACTCTGTGAGATGATTTCACAGAACACAAAGAAGTTTCTCAGAAAACTTCTTTCTCTTTGTTATCGGAGAATATTTCCTTTGGCCCTATAGTCTTCAAAGGAATCCGAAATATTGTTCTCAGATTCCACAGAAATAAGGCTAGCAAAGAGATCCACGAAATACAGATGTAAGTCTGTGAGATGAGTTAACAGAACACTAAGCAGTTTCTCAGAAAGCTTCTTTCCAGATTTCATCTGAGGATATTTCCTATTTCACCATAGCCCTCTATGGGCTTCCAAATATCACTTTACCAATACCACAAGAACGGTGTTAGTGAAAGGCTTCTGAGGGGATAGCTGTAACTCTGTGAGCTGATTTCACAGAACACAAAGAAGTTTCTCAGAAAGCTTCTTTCCCTTTGTTATTGGAGGATATTTCCTTTGGCCCTATAGTCTTCAAAGGGATCCGAAATATCTGTTCTCAGATTACACAGAAATAAGGCTAGCAAAGACATACACGAAATACAGATGTAACTCTGTGAGTGGAAGTCACACATCACAGAACAGTTTCTCAGAAAGCTTCTTTCCAGATTTCATCTGAGGATATTTCCTTTATCACCATAGCCCTCTATGGGCTTCCAAATATCACTTTGCCAATTCCACAAGAACTGTCTTAGCGAAAGGCTTCTTGAGGAGAAAGCTGTAACTCTGTGAGATGATTTCACAGAACACAAAGAAGTTTCTCAGAAAGCTTCTTTCTCTTTGTTATCGGAGGATATTTCCTTTGGCCCTATAGTCTTCAAAGGGATCCGAAATATCTGTTCTCAGAGTCCACAGAAATAAGGCTAGCAAAGAGATCCACGAAATACAGATGTAATTCTGTGAGTGGAAGTCACACATCACAGAGCAGTTTCTCAGAAAGCTTCTTTCCAGATTTCATCTGAGGATATTTCCTTTTTCAACATAGCCCTATATGGGCTTCCAAATATCACTTTACCAATACCTCAAGAACTGTGTTAGTGAAAGGCTTCTTGAGGGGAAAGCTGTATCTCTGTGAGATGATTTCACAGAACACAAAGAAGTTTCTCAGAAAGCTTCTTTCTCTTTGTTATCGGAGGATATTTCCTTTGGCCCTATACTTTTCAAAGGGATCCAACATATCTGTTCTCAGATTCCACAGAAATAAGGCTAGCAAAGAGATCCATGAAATAAAGATGTAACTCTGTGAGTGGAAGTGACACATCACAGAGCAGTTTCTCAGAAAGCTTCTTTCCAGATTTCATCTGAGGATATTTCCTTTTTCACCATAGCCCTCTATGGGCTTCCAAATGTCACTTTGCCAATTCCACAAGAACTGTCTTAGCGAAAGGCTTCTTGAGGGGAAAGCTGTAACTCTGTGAGATGATTTCACAGAACACAAAGAAGTTTCTCAGTAAGCTTCTTTCTCTTTGTTATCGGAGGATATTTCCTTTGGCCCAATAGTCTTCAAAGGGATCCGAAATATCTGTTCTCAGATTCCACAGAAATAAGGCTAGCAAAGAGATCCACGAAATACAGATGTAACTCTGTGAGATGAACTAACAGAACACTAAACAGTTTCTCAGAAAGCTTCTTTCCAGATTTCATCTGAGGATATTTCCTTTTTCATCATTGCCCTCTATGGCATTCCAAATATCACTTTACCAATACCACAAGAACTGTGTTAGTGAAAGGCTTCTTAAGGGGAAAGCTGTAACTCTGTGAGATGATTTCATAGAACACAAAGAAGTTTCTCAGAAAGCTTCTTTCTCTTTGTTATCGGAGGATATTTCCTTTGGCCCTATAGTCTTCAAAGGGATTCGAAATATCTGTTCTCAGATTCCACAGAAATAAGGCTAGCAAAGAGATCCACGAAATACAGATGTAACTCTGTGAGATGAATTAAAAGAACACTAAGCAGTTTCTCAGAAAGCTTCTTTCCAGATTTCGTCTGAGGATATTTCCTTTTTCACCATAGCCCTCTATGGGCTTCCAAATATCACTTTACCAATACCACAAGAACTGTGTTAGTGAAAGACTTCTTGAGGGGAAAGCTGTAACTCTGTGAGATGATTTCACAGAACACAAAGAAGTTTCTCAGAAAGCTTCTTTCTCTTTGTTATCGGAGGATATTTCCTTTTTCCCTATACTTTTCAAAGGGATCCGAAATATCTGTTCTCAGATTCCACAGAAATAAGGCTAGCAAAGAGATCCACGAAATACAGATGTAACTCTGTGAGTGGAAGTGACACATCACAGAGCAGTTTCTCAGAAAGCTTCTTTCCAGATTTCATCTGAGGATATTTCCTTTTTCAAAAATAGCCCTCTATGGGCTTCCAAATATCACTTTGCCAATTCCACAAGAACTGTCTTAGCGAAAGGCTTCTTGAGGGGAAAGCTGTAACTCTGTGAGATGATTTCACAGAACACAAAGAAGATTCTCAGAAACCTTCTTTCTCTTTGTTATCGGAGGATATTTCCTTTGGCCCTATAGTCTTCAAAGGGATCCGAAATATCTGTTCTCAGATTCCACAGAAATAAGGCTAGCAAAGAGATCCACGAAATAAAGATGTAACTCTGTGAGATGAATTAACAGAACACTAAGCAGTTTCTCAGAAAGCTTCTTTCCAGATTTCATCTGAGGATATTTCCTTTTTCACCTGAGCCATCTATGGGCTTCCAAATATCACTTTGCCAATTCCACAAGAACTGTCTTAGCGAAAGGCATCTTGAGGGGAAAGCTGTAACTCTGTGAGATGATTTCACAGAACACAAAGAAGTTTCCCAGAAAGCTTCTTTCTCTTTGTTATCGGAGGATATTTCCTTTGGCCCTATAGTCTTCAAAGGGATCCGAAATGTCTGTTCTCAGATTCCACAGAAATAAGGCTAGCAAAGAGATCCACGAAATACAGATGTAACTCTGTGAGTGGAAGTCACACATCACAGAGCAGTTTCTCAGAAAGCTTCTTTCCAGATTTCATCTGAGGATATTTCCTTTTTCAACATAGCCCTCTATGGGCTTCCAAATATCACTTTACCAATACCACAAGAACTGTGTTAGTGAAAGGCTTCTTGAGGGGAAAGCTGTAACTCTGTGAGATGATTTCACAGAACACAAAGAAGTTTCTCAGAAAGCTTCTTTCTCTTTGTTATCGGAGGATATTTCCTTTGGCCTTATACTTTTCAAAGGGATCCGAAATATCTGTTCTCAGATTCCACAGAAATAAGGCTAGCAAAGAGATCCATGAAATACAGATGTAACTCTGTGAGTGGAAGTGACACATCACAGAGCAGTTTCTCAGAAAGCTTCTTTCCAGATTTCATCTGAGGATATTTCCTTTTTCACCATAGCCCTCTATGGGCTTCCAAATATCACTTTGCCAATTCCACAAGAACTGTCTTACGAAAGGCTTCTTGAGGGGAAAGCTGTAATTCTGTGAGATGATTTCACAGAACACAAAGAAGTTTCTCAGTAAGCTTCTTTCTCTTTGTTATCGGAGGATATTATCTTTGGCCCAATAGACTTCAAAGGGATCCGAAATATCTGTTCTCAGATTCCACAGAAATAAGGCTAGCAAAGAGATCCACGAAATACAGATTTAACTCTGTGAGATGAATTAACAGAACACTAAGCAGTTTCTCAGAAAGCTTCTTTCCAGATTTAATCTGAGGATATTTCTTTTTCACCATAGCCCTCTATGGGATTCCAAATATCACTTTACCAATACCACAAGAACTGTGTTAGTGAAAGGCTTCTTGAGGGGAAAGCTGTAACTCTGTGAGATGATTTCATAGAACACAAAGAAGTTTCTCAGAAAGCTTCTTTCTCTTTGTTATCGGAGGATATTTCCTTTGGCCCTATAGTCTTCAAAGGGATCCGAAATATCTGTTCTCAGATTCCACAGAAATAAGGCTAGCAAAGAGATACACGAAATAAAGATGTAACTCTGTGAGATGAATTAACAGAACACTAAGCAGTTTCTCAGAAAGCTTCTTTCCAGCTTTCATCTGAGGATATTTCCTTTTTCACCTTAGCCCTCTATGGGCTTCCAAATATCACTTTGCCAATTCCACAAGAACTGTCTTAGCGAAAGGCTTCTTGAGGGGAAAGCTGTAACTCTGTGAGATGATTTCACAGAACACAAAGAAGATTCTCAGAAACCTTCTTTCTCTTTGTTATCGGAGGATATTTCCTTTGGCCCTATTGTCTTCAAAGGGATCCGAAATATCTGTTCTCAGATTCCACAGAAATAAGGCTAGCAAAGAGATCCACGAAATAAAGATGTAACTCTGTGAGATGAATTAACAGAACACTAAGCAGTTTCTCAGAAAGCTTCTTTCCAGCTTTCATCTGAGGATATTTCCTTTTTGACCTTAGCCCTCTATGGGCTTCCAAATATCACTTTGCCAATTCCACAAGAACTGTCTTAGCGAAAGGCATCTTGAGGGGAAAGCTGTAACTCTGTGAGATGATTTCACAGAACACAAAGAAGTTTCTCAGAAAGCTTCTTTCTCTTTTTCATCGGAGGATATTTCCTTTGGCCCTATAGTCTTCAAAGGGATCTGAAATATCTGTCCTCAGAGTCCATAGAAATAAGGCTAGCAAAGAGATCCACGAAATACAGATGTAACTCTCTGACATGAATTAACAGAGCACTAAGCAGTTTCTCAGAAAGCTTCTTTCCAGATTTCATCTGAGGATATTTCCTTTTTCACCATAGCCCTCTATGGGCTTCCAAATATCACTTTACCAATACCACAAGAACTGTGTTAGTGAAAGGCGTCTTGAGGGGAAAGCTGTAACTCTGTGAGATGATTTCATAGAACACAAAGAAGTTTCTCAGAAAGCTTCTTTCTCTTTGTTATCGGAGGATATTTCCTTTGGCCCTATAGTCTTCAAAGGGATCCGAAATATCTATTCTCAGATTCCACAGAAATAAGGCTAGCAAAGAGATCCACGAAATACAGATGTAACTCTGTGAGTGGAAGTCACACATCACAGAGCAGTTTCTCAGAAAGCTTCTTTCCAGATTTCATCTGAGGATATTTCCTTTTCCACCATAGCCCTCTATGGGCTTCCAAATATCACTTTGCCAGTTCCACAAGAACTGTCTTAGCGAAAGGCTTCTTAAGGGGAAAGCTGTAACTCTGTGAGATGATTTCACAGAACACAAAGAAGTTTCTCAGAAAGCTTCTTTCTCTTTGTTATCGGAGGATATTTCCTTTGGCCCTATAGTCTGCAAAGGGATCCGAAATATCTGTTCTCAGATTCCACAGAAATAAGGCTAGCAAAGAGATCCACGAAATACAGATGTAACTCTGTGAGATGAATTAACAGAACACTAAGCAGTTTCTCAGAAAGGTTCTTTCCAGATTTCATCTGAGGATATTTCCTTTTTCAAAAATAGCCCTCTATGGGCTTCCAAATATCACTTTGCCAATTCCACAAGAACTGTCTTAGCGAAAGGCTTCTTGAGGGGAAAGCTGTAACTTTGTGAGATGATTTCACAGAACACAAAGAAGTTTCTCAGAAAGCTTCTTTCTCTTTGTTATCGGAGGATATTTCCTTTGGCCCTATAGGCTTCAAAGGGATCCGAAATATCTGTTCTCAGATTCCACAGAAATAAGGCTAGCAAAGAGATCCACGAAATACAGATGTAACACTGTGAGATGAATTAACAGAACACTAAGCAGTTTCTCAGAAAGCTTCTTTCCGGATTCCATCTGAGGATATTTCCTTTTTCACCATAGCCCTCTATGGGCTTCCAAATATCACTTTGCCAATTCCACAAGAACTGTCTTAGCGAAAGGCTTCTTGAGGGGAAAGCTGTAACTCTGTGAGATGATTTCACAGAACACAAAGAAGTTTCTCAGAAACTTTCTTTCTCTTTGTTATCGGAGGATATTTCCTTTGGCCCTATAGTCTTCAAAGGGATCCGAAATATCTGTTCTCAGATTCCACAGAAATAAGGCTAGCAAAGAGATCCACGAAACACAGATGTAACTCTGTGTGTGGAAGTCACACATCACTGAGCAGTTTCTCAGAAAGTTTCTTTCCAGATTTCACCTGAGGATATTTCCTTTTTCACCATAGCCCTCTATGGGCTTCCAAATATCACTTTGCCAATTCCACAAGAACTGTCTTAGCGAAAGGCTTCTTGAGGGGAAAGCTGTAACTCTGTGAGATGATTTCACAGAACACAAAGAAGTTTCTCAGAAAGCTTCTTTCTCTTTGATATCGGAGGATATTTCCTTTGGCCCTATAGTCTTCAAAGGGATCCGAAATATCTGTTCTCAGATTCCACAGAAATAAGGCTAGCAAAGAGATCCACGAAATACAGATGTAACTCTGTGAGATGAATTAACAGAACACTAAGCAGTTTCTCAGAAAGCTTCTTTCCAGATTCCATCTGAGAATATTTCCTTTTTCACCATAGCCCTCTATGGGCTTCCAAATATCACTTTGCCAATTCCACAAGAACGGTCTTAGCGAAAGGCTTCTTGAGGGGAAAGCTGTAACTCTGTGAGGTGATTTCACAGAACACAAAGAAGTTTCTCAGAAAGCTTCTTTCTCTTTGTTATTGGAGGATATTTCCTTTGGCCCTATAGTCTTCAAAGGGATCCGAAATATCTGTTCTCAGACTCCACAGAAATAAGGCTAGCAAAGAGATCCACGAAATACAGATGTAACTCTGTGAGTGGAAGTGACACATCACAGAGCAGTTTCACAGAGCTTCTTTCCAGATTTCATCTGAGGATATTACCTTTTTCACCAAAGCCCTCTATGGGCTTCCAAATATCACTTTGCCAATTCCACAAGAACTGTGTTAGTGAAAGGCTTCTTGAGGGGAAAGCTGTAACTCTGTGAGATGATTTCACAGAACACAAAGAAGTTTCTCAGAAAGTTTCTTTCTCTTTGTTATCGGAGGATATTTCCTTTGGCCTTATACTTTTCAAAGGGATCCGAAATATCTGTTCTCAGATTCAACAGAAATAAGGCTAGCAAAGAGATCCATGAAATAAAGATGTAACTCTGTGAGTGGAAGTGACACATCACAGAGCAGTTTCTCAGAAAGCTTCTTTCCAGATTTCATCTGAGGATATTTCCTTTTTCACCATAGCCCTCTATGGGCTTCCAAATATCACTTTGCCAATTCCACAAGAACTGTCTTAGCGAAAGGCTTCTTGAGGGGAAAGCTGTAATTCTGTGAGATGATTTCACAGAACACAAAGAAGTTTCTCAGTAAGCTTCTTTCTCTTTGTTATCGGAGGATATTTCCTTTGGCCCAATAGACTTCAAAGGGATCCGAAATATCTGTTCTCAGATTCCACAGAAATAAAGCTAGCGAAGAGATCCACGAAATACAGATTTAACTCTGTGAGATGAATTAACAGAACACTAAGCAGTTTCTCAGAAAGCTTCTTTCCAGATTTCCTCTGAGGATATTTCCTTTTTCACCATAGCCCTCTATGGGATTCCAAATATCACTTTACCAATACCACAAGAACTGTGTTAGTGAAAGGCTTCTTGAGGGGAAAGCTGTAACTCTGTGAGATGATTTCATAGAACACAAAGAAGTTTCTCAGAAAGCTTCTTTCTCTTTGTTATCGGAGGATATTTCCTTTGGCCCTATAGTCTTCAAGGGGATCCGAAATATCTGTTCTCATATTCCACAGAAATAAGGCTAGCAAAGAGATCCACGAAATACAGATGTAACTCTGTGAGTGGAAGTCACACATCACAGAGCAGTTTCTCAGAAAGCTTCTTTCCAGATTTCATCTGAGGATATTTCCTTTTTCACCATAGACCTCTATGGGCTTCCAAATATCACTTTGCCAGTTCCACAAGAACTGTCTTAGCGAAAGGCTTCTTGAGGGGAAAGCTGTAACTCTGTGAGATGATTTCACAGAACACAAAGAAGTTTCTCAGAAAGCTTCTTTCTCTTTGTTATCGGAGGATATTTCCTTTGGCCCTATAGTCTTCAAGGGGATTCGAAATATCTGTTCTCAGATTCCACAGAAATAAGGCTAGCAAAGAGATCCACGAAATACAGATGTAACTCTGTGAGATGAATTAACAGAACACTAAGCAGTTTCTCAGAAAGCTTCTTTCCAGATTTCGTCTGAGGATATTTCCTTTTTCACCATAGCCCTCTATGGGCTTCCAAATATCACTTTACCAATACCACAAGAACTGTGTTAGTGAAAGGCTTCTTGAGGGGAAAGCTGTAACTCTGTGAGATGATTTCACAGAACACAAAGAAGTTTCTCAGAAAGCTTCTTTCTCTTTGTTATCGGAGGATATTTCCTTTGGCCCTATACTTTTCAAAGGGATCCGAAATATCTGTTTTCAGATTCCACAGAAATAAGGCTAGCAAAGAGATCTACGAAATACAGATGTAACTCTGTGAGTGGAAGTCACACATCACAGAGCAGTTTCTCAGAAAGCTTCTTTCCAGATTTCATCTGAGGATATTTCCTTTTTCACCATAGCCCTCTATAAGCTTCCAAATATCACTTTGCCAGTTCCACAAGAACTGTCTTAGCGAAAGGCTTCTTGAGGGGAAAGCTGTAACTCTGTGAGATGATTTCACAGAACACAAAGAAGTTTCTCAGAAAGCTTCTTTCTCTTTGTTATCGGAGGATATTTCCTTTGGCCCTATAGTCTTCAAAGGGATCCGAAATATCTGTTCTCAGATTCCACAGAAATAAGGCTAGCAAAGAGATCCACGAAATACAGATTTAACTCTGTGAGTGGAAGACACACATCACAGAGCAGTTTCTCAGAAAGCTTCTTTCCAGACTTCATCTGAGGATATTTCCTTTTTCACCATAGCCCTCTATGAGCTTCCAAATATCACTTTGCCAATTCCACAAGAACTGTCCTAGCGAAAGGCTTCTTGAGGGGAAAGCTGTAACTCTGTGAGATGATTTCACAGAACACAAAGAAGTTTCTCTGTAAGCTTATTTCTCTTTGTTATCGGAGGATATTTCCTTTGGCCCAGTAGTCTTCAAAGGGATCCGAAATATCTTTTCTCAGATTCCACAGAAATAAGGCTAGCAAAGAGATCCATGAAATACAGATGTAACTCTGTGAGATGAATTAACAGAATACTAAGCAGTTTCTCAGAAACCTTCTTTCCAGATTTCATCTGAGGATATTTCCTTTTTCACCATAGCCCTCTATGGGCTTCCAAATATCACTTTGCCAGTTCCACAAGAACTGTCTTAGCGAAAGGCTTCTTGAGGGGAAAGCTGTAACTCTGTGAGATGATTTCACAGAACACAAAGAAGTTTCTCAGAAAGCTTCTTTCTCTTTGTTATCGGAGGATATTTCCTTTGGCCCTATAGGTTTCAAAGGGATCCGAAATATCTGTTCTCAGATTCCACAGAAAAAAGGCTAGCAAAGAGATCCACGAAATACAGATGTAACTCTGTGAGATGAATTAACAGAACACTAAGCAGTTTCTCAGAAAGCTTCTTTCCAGATTCCATCTGAGGATATTTCCTTTTTCACCATAGCCCTCTATGGGCTTCCAAATATCACTTTGCCAATTCCACAAGAACTGTCTTAGCGAAAGGCTTCTTGAGGGGAAAGCTGTAACTCTGTGAGATGATTTCACAGAACACAAAGAAGATTCTCAGAAACCTTCTTTCTCTTTGTTATCGGAGGATATTTCCTTTGGCCCTATAGTCTTCAAAGGGATCCGAAATATCTGTTCTCAGATTCCACAGAAATAAGGCTAGCAAAGAGATCCACGAAATACAGATGTACCTCTGTGAGATGAATTAACAGAACACTAAGCAGTTTCTCAGAAAGCTTCTTTCCAGATTTCATCTGAGGATATTTCCTTTTTCACCTTAGCCCTCTATGGGCTTCCAAATATCACTTTGCCAATTCCACAAGAACTGTCTTAGCGAAAGGCATCTTGAGGGGAAAGCTGTAACTCTGTGAGATGATTTCACAGAACACAAAGAAGTTTCTCAGAAAGCTTCTTTCTCTTTTTCATCGGAGGATATTTCCTTTGGCCCTATAGTCTTCAAAGGGATCTGAAATATCTGTCCTCAGAGTCCATAGAAATAAGGGTAGCAAAGAGATCCACGAAATACAGATGTAACTCTGTGAGATGAATTAACAGAACACTAAGCAGTTTCTCAGAAAGCTTCTTTCCAGATTTCATCTGAGGATATTTCCTTTTTCACCATAGCCCTCTCTGGGCTTCCAAATATCACTTTACCAATACCACAAGAACTGTGTTAGTGAAAGGCTTCTTGAGGGGAAAGCTGTAACTCTGTGAGATGATTTCATAGAACACAAAGAAGTTTCTCAGAAAGCTTCTTTCTCTTTGTTATCGGAGGATATTTCCTTTGGCCCTATAGTCTTCAAAGGGATCCGAAATATCTGTTCTCAGATTCCACAGAAATAAGGCTAGCAAAGAGATCCACGAAATACAGATGTAACTCTGTGAGTGGAAGTCACACATCACAGAGCAGTTTCTCAGAAAGCTTCTTTCCAGATTTCATCTGAGGATATTTCCTTTTCCACCATAGCCCTCTATGGGCTTCCAAATATCACTTTGCCAGTTCCACAAGAACTGTCTTAGCGAAAGGCTTCTTGAGGGGAAAGCTGTAACTCTGTGAGATGATTTCACAGAACACAAAGAAGTTTCTCAGAAAGCTTCTTTCTCTTTGTTATCGGAGGATATTTCCTTTGGCCCTATAGTCTTCAAGGGGATTCGAAATATCTGTTCTCAGATTCCACAGAAATAAGGCTAGCAAAGAGATCCACGAAATACAGATGTAACTCTGTGAGATGAATTAACAGAACACTAAGCAGTTTCTCAGAAAGCTTCTTTCCAGATTTCGTCTGAGGATATTTCCTTTTTCACCATAGCCCTCTATGGGATTCCAAATATCACTTTACCAATAACACAAGAACTGTGTTAGTGAAAGGCTTCTTGAGGGGAAAGCTGTAACTCTGTGAGATGATTTCACAGAACACAAAGAAGTTTCTCAGAAAGCTTCTTTCTCTTTGTTATCGGAGGATATTTCCTTTGGCCCTATACTTTTCAAAGGGATCCGAAATATCTGTTTTCAGATTCCACAGAAATAAGGCTAGCAAAGAGATCTACGAAATACAGATGTAACTCTGTGAGTGGAAGTCACACATCACAGAGCAGTTTCTCAGAAAGCTTCTTTCCAGATTTCATCTGAGGATATTTCCTTTTTCACCATAGCCCTCTAAAAGCTTCCAAATATCACTTTGCCAGTTCCACAAGAACTGTCTTAGCGAAAGGCTTCTTGAGGGGAAAGCTGTAACTCTGTGAGATGATTTCACAGAACACAAAGAAGTTTCTCATTAAGCTTCTTTCTCTTTGTTATCGGAGGATATATCCTTTGGCCCAATAGTCTGCAAAGGGATCCGAAATATCTGTTCTCAGATTCCACAGAAATAAGGCTAGCAAAGAGATCCACGAAATACAGATGTAACTCTGTGAGATGAATTAACAGAACACTAAGCAGTTTCTCAGAAAGGTTCTTTCCAGATTTCATCTGAGGATATTTCCTTTTTCAAAAATAGCCCTCTATGGGCTTCCAAATATCACTTTGCCAATTCCACAAGAACTGTCTTAGCGAAAGGCTTCTTGAGGGGAAAGCTGTAACTTTGTAAGATGATTTCACAGAACACAAAGAAGTTTCTCAGAAAGCTTCTTTCTCTTTGTTATCGGAAGATATTTCCTTTGGCCCTATAGGCTTCAAAGGGATCCGAAATATCTGTTCTCAGATTCCACAGAAATAAGGCTAGCAAAGAGATCCACGAAATACAGATGTAACTCTGTGAGTGGAAGTCACACATCACAGAGCAGTTTCTCAGAAAGCTTCTTTCCAGATTTCATCTGAGGATATTTCCTTTTTCAACATAGCCCTCTATGGGCTTCCAAATATCACTTTACCAATACCACAAGAACTCTGTTAGTGAAAGGCTTCTTGAGGGGAAAGCTGTAACTCTGTGAGATGATTTAACAGAACACAAAGAAGTTTCTCAGAAAGCTTCTTTCTCTTTGTTATCGGAGGATATTTCCTTTGGCCCTATAGTCTTCAAAGGGATCCGAAATATCTGTTCTCAGATTCCACAGAAATAAGGCTAGCAAAGAGATCCACGAAATACAGATTTAACTCTGTGAGTGGAAGACACACATCACAGAGCAGTTTCTCAGAAAGCTTCTTTCCAGACTTCATCTGAGGATATTTCCTTTTTCACCATAGCCCTCTATGAGCTTCCAAATATCACTTTGCCAATTCCACAAGAACTGTCTTAGCGAAAGGCATCTTGAGGGGAAAGCTGTAACTCTGTGAGATGATTTCACAGAACACAAAGAAGTTTCTCAGTAAGCTTCTTTCTCTTTGTTATCGGAGGATATTTCCTTTGGCCCAATAGTCTTCAAAGGGATCCGAAATATCTGTTCTCAGATTCCACAGAAATAAGGCTAGCAAAGAGATCCACGAAATACAGATGTAACTCTGTGAGTGGAAGTCACACATCACAGAGCAGTTTCTCAGAAAGCTTCTTTCCAGATTTCATCTGAGGATATTTCCTTTTCCACCATAGCCCTCTATGGGCTTCCAAATATCACTTTGCCAGTTCCACAAGAACTGTCTTAGCGAAAGGCTTCTTGAGGGGAAAGCTGTAACTCTGTGAGATGATTTCACAGAACACAAAGAAGTTTCTCAGAAAGCTTCTTTCTCTTTGTTATCGGAGGATATTTCCTTTGGCCCTATAGTCTTCAAGGGGATTCGAAATATCTGTTCTCAGATTCCACAGAAATAAGGCTAGCAAAGAGATCCACGAAATACAGATGTAACTCTGTGAGATGAACTAACAGAACACTAAGGAGTTTCTCAGAAAGCTTCTTTCCAGATTTCGTCTGAGGATATTTCCTTTTTCACCATAGCCCTCTATGGGCTTCCAAATATCACTTTACCAATACCACAAGAACTGTGTTAGTGAAAGCCTTCTTGAGGGGAAAGCTGTAACTCTGTGAGATGATTTCACAGAACACAAAGAAGTTTCTCAGAAAGCTTCTTTCTCTTTGTTATCGGAGGATATTTCCTTTGGCCCTATACTTTTCAAAGGGATCCGAAATATCTGTTCTCAGATTCCACAGAAATAAGGCTAGCAAAGAGATCCACGAAATACAGATGTAACTCTCTGAGTGGAAGTCACACATCACAGAGCAGTTTCTCAGAAAGCTTCTTTCCAGATTTCATCTGAGGATATTTCCTTTTTCACCATAGCCCTCTATGAGCTTCCAAATATCACTTTGCCAGTTCCACAAGAACTGTCTTAGCGAAAGGCTTCTTGAGGGGAAAGCTGTAACTCTGTGAGATGATTTCACAGAACACAAAGAAGTTTCTCATTAAGCTTCTTTCTCTTTGTTATCGGAGGATATTTCCTTTGGCCCAATAGTCTGCAAAGGGATCCGAAATATCTGTTCTCAGATTCCACAGAAATAAGGCTAGCAAAGAGATCCACGAAATACAGATGTAACTCTGTGAGATGAATTAACAGAACACTAAGCAGTTTCTCAGAAAGGTTCTTTCCAGATTTCATCTGAGGATATTTCCTTTTTCAAAAATAGCCCTCTATGGGCTTCCAAATATCACTTTGCCAATTCCACAAGAACTGTCTTAGCGAAAGGCTTCTTGAGGGGAAAGCTGTAACTTTGTGAGATGATTTCACAGAACACAAAGAAGTTTCTCAGAAAGCTTCTTTCTCTTTGTTATCGGAGGATATTTCCTTTGGCCCTATAGGCTTCAAAGGGATCCGAAATATCTGTTCTCAGATTCCACAGAAATAAGGCTAGCAAAGAGATCCACGAAATACAGATGTAACTCTGTGAGTGGAAGTCACACATCACAGAGCAGTTTCTCAGAAAGCTTCTTTCCAGATTTCATCTGAGGATATTTCCTTTTTCAACATAGCCCTCTATGGGCTTCCAAATATCACTTTACCAATACCACAAGAACTGTGTTAGTGAAAGGCTTCTTGAGGGGAAAGCTGTAACTCTGTGAAATGATTTCACAGAACACAAAGAAGTTTCTCAGAAAGCTTCTTTCTCTTTGTTATCGGAGGATATTTCCTTTGGCCCTATAGTCTTCAAAGGGATCCGAAATATCTGTTCTCAGATTCCACAGAAATAAGGCTAGCAAAGAGATCCACGAAATACAGATGTAACTCTGTGAGTGGAAGACACACATCACAGAGCAGTTTCTCAGAAAGCTTCTTTCCAGACTTCATGTGAGGATATTTCCTTTTTCACCATAGCCCTCTATGAGCTTCCAAATATCACTTTGCCAATTCCACAAGAACTGTCTTAGCGAAAAGCTTCTTGAGGGGAAAGCTGTAACTCTGTGAGATGATTTCACAGAACACAAAGAAGTTTCTCAGTAAGCTTCTTTCTCTTTGTTATCGGAGGATATTTCCTTTGGCCCAATAGTCTTCAAAGGGATCCGAAATATCTGTTCTCAGATTCCACAGAAATAAGGCTAGCAAAGAGATCCACGAAATACAGATGTAACTCTGTGAGATGAATTAACAGAATACTAAGCAGTTTCTCAGAAACTTTCTTTCCAGATTTCATCTGAGGATATTTCCTTTTTCACCATAGCCCTCTATGGGCTTCCAAATATCACTTTGCCAATTCCACAAGAACTGTCTTAGCGAAAGGCTTCTTGAGGGGAAAGCTGTAACTCTGTGAGATGATTTCACAGAACACAAAGAAGTTTCTCAGAAAGCTTCTTTCTCTTTGTTATCGGAGGATATTTCCTTTGGCCCTATAGTCTTCAAAGGGATCCGAAATATCTGTTCTCATATTCCACAGAAATAAGGCTAGCAAAGAGATCCACGAAATACAGATGTAACTCTGTGAGTGGAAGTCACACATCACAGAGCAGTTTCTCAGAAAGCTTCTTTCCAGATTTCATCTGAGGATATTTCCTTTTTCACCATAGCCCTCTATGGGCTTCCAAATATCACTTTGCCAATTCCACAAGGACTGTCTTAGCGAAAGGCTTCTTGAGGGGAAAGCTGTAACTCTGTGAGATGATTTCACAGAACACAAAGAAGTTTCTCAGAAAGCTTCTTTCTCTTTGTTATCGGAGGATATTTCCTTTGGCCCTATAGTCTTCAAAGGGATTCGAAATCTCTGTTCTCAGATTCCACAGAAATAAGGCTAGCAAAGAGATCCACGAAATACAGATGTAACTCTGTGAGATGAATTAACAGAACACTAAGCAGTTTCTCAGAAAGCTTCTTTCCAGATTTCGTCTGAGGATATTTCCTTTTTCACCATAGCCCTCTATGGGCTTCCAAATATCACTTTACCAATACCACAACAACTGTGTTAGTGAAAGGCTTCTTGAGGGGAAAGCTGTAACTCTGTGAGGTGATTTCACAGAACACAAAGAAGTTTCTCAGAAAGCTTCTTTCTCTTTGGTATCGGAGGATATTTCCTTTGGCCCTGTAGTCTTCAAAGGGATCCGAAATATCTGTTCTCAGATTCCACAGAAATAAGGCTAGCAAAGAGATCCACGAAATACAGATGTAACTCTGTGAGATGAATTAACAGAACACTAAGAAGTTTCTCAGAAAGCTTCTTTCCAGATTCCATCTGAGGATATTTCCTTTTTCACCATAGCCCTCTATGGGCTTCCAAATATCACTTTGCCAATTCCACAAGAACTGTCTTAGCGAAAGGCTTCTTGAGGGGAAAGCTGTAACTCTGTGAGGTGATTTCACAGAACACAAAGAAGTTTCTCAGAAAGCTTCTTTCTCTTTGTTATCGGAGGATATTTCCTTTGGCCCTATAGTCTTCAAAGGGATCCGAAATATCTGTTCTCAGATTCCACAGAAATAAGGCTAGCAAAGAGATCCACGAAATACAGATGTAACTCTGTGAGTGGAAGTCACACATCACAGAGCAGTTTCTCAGAGAGCTTCTTTCCAGATTTCATCTGAGGATATTTCCTTTTTCACCAAAGCCCTCTATGGGCTTCCAAATATCACTTTGCCAATTCCACAAGAACTGTCTTAGCGAAAGGCTTCTTGAGGGGAAAGCTGTAATTCTGTGAGATGATTTCACAGAACACAAAGAAGTTTCTCAGTAAGCTTCTTTCTCTTTGTTATCGGAGGATATTTCCTTTGGCCCAATAGACTTCAAAGGGATCCGAAATATCTGTTCTCAGATTCCACAGAAATAAGGCTAGCAAAGAGATCCACGAAATACAGATTTAACTCTGTGAGATGAATTAACAGAACACTAAGCAGTTTCTCAGAATGCTTCTTTCCAGATTTCATCTGAGGATATTTCCTTTTTCACCATAGCCCTCTAAGGGATTCCAAATATCACTTACCAATACCACAAGAACTGTGTTAGTGAAAGGATTCTGGAGGGGAAAGCTGTAACTCTGTGAGATGATTTCATAGAACACAAAGAAGTTTCTCAGAAAGCTTCTTTCAATTTGTTATCGGAGGATATTTCCTTTGGCCCTATAGTCTTCAAGGGATCCGAAATATCTGTTCTCAGATTCCACAGAAATAAGGCTAGCAAAGAGATAAACGAAATACAGATGTAACTCTGTGAGTGGAAGTCACACATCACAGAGCAGTTTCTCAGAAAGCTTCTTTCCAGATTTCATCTGAGGATATTTCCTTTTTCACCATAGACCTCTATGGGCTTCCAAATATCACTTTGCCAATTCCACAAGAACTGTCTTAGCGAAAGGCTTCTTGAGGGAAAAGCTGTAACTCTGTGAGATGATTTCACAGAACACAAAGAAGATTCTCAGAAAGCTTCTTTCTCTTTGTTATCGGAGGATATTTCCTTTGGCCCTATAGTCTTCAAAGGGATCCGAAATGTCTGTTCTCAGATTCCACAGAAATAAGGCTAGCAAAGAGATCCACGAAATACAGATGTAACTCTGTGAGTGGAAGTCACACATCACAGAGCAGTTTCTCAGAAAGCTTCTTTCCAGATTTCATCTGAGGATATTTCCTTTTTCAACATAGCCCTCTATGGGCTTCCAAATATCACTTTACCAATACCACAAGAACTGTGTTAGTGAAAGTCTTCTTGAGGGGAAAGCTGTGACTCTGTGAGATGATTTCACAGAACACAAAGAAGTTTCTCAGAAAGCTTCTTTCTCTTTGTTATCGGAGGATATTTCCTTTGGCCTTATACTTTTCAAAGGGATCCGAAATATCTGTTCTCAGATTCCACAGAAATAAGGCTAGCAAAGAGATCCATGAAATACAGATGTAACTCTGTGAGTGGAAGTGACACATCACAGAGCAGTTTCTCAGAAAGCTTCTTTCCAGATTTCATCTGAGGATATTTCCTTTTTCACCATAGCCCTCTATGGGCTTCCAAATATCACTTTGCCAATTCCACAAGAACTGTCTTAGCGAAAGGCTTCTTGAGGGGAAAGCTGTAATTCTGTGAGATGATTTCACAGAACACAAAGAAGTTTCTCAGAAAGCTTCTTTCTCTTTGTTATCGGAGGATATTTCCTTTGGCCCTATAGTCTTCAAAGGGATCCGAAACATCTGTTCTCAGAGTCCACAGAAATAAGGCTAGCAAAGAGATCCACGAAATACAGATGTAACTCTGTAAGATGAATTAACAGAACACTAAGCAGTTTCTCAGAAAGCTTCTTTCCAGATTTCATCTGAGGATATTTCCTTTTTTACCGTAGCCCTCTAAGGGCTTCCAAATGTCACTTTGCCAATTCCACAAGAACTGTCTTAGCGAAAGGCTTCTTGAGGGGAAACCTGTAACTCTGTGAGGTGATTTCACAGAACACAAAGTAGTTTCTCAGTAAGCTTCTTTCTCTTTGTTATCGGAGGATATTTCCTTTGGCCCTATAGTCTTCAAAGGGATCCGAAATATCTGTTCTCAGATTCCACAGAAATAAGGCTAGCAAAGAGATCCACGAAATACAGATGTAACTCTGTAAGATGAATTAACAGAACACTAAGCAGTTTCTCAGAAAGCTTCTTTCCAGATTTCATCTGAGGATATTTCCTTTTTTACCGTAGCCCTCTAAGGGCTTACAAATGTCACTTTGCCAATTACACAAGAACTGTCTTAGCGAAAGGCTTCTTGAGGGGAAACCTGTAACTCTGTGAGGTGATTTCACAGAACACAAAGTAGTTTCTCAGAAAGCTTCTTTCTCTTTGTTATCGGAGGATATTTCCTTTGGCCATATAGTCTTCAAAGGGATCCGAAATATCTGTTCTCAGATTCCACAGAAATAAGGCTAGCAAAGAGATCCACGAAATACATATGGAACTCTGTGAGTGGAAGTCACACATCCCAGAGCAGTTTCTCAGAAAGCTTCTTTCCAGATTTCATCTGAGGATATTTCCTTTTTCACCATAGCCCTCTATGGGCTTCCAAATATCACTTTGCCAATTCCACAGGAACTGTCTTAGCGAAAGGCTTCTTGAGGGGAAAGCTGTAACTCTGTGAGATGATTTCACAGAACACAAAGAAGTTTCTCAGAAAGCTTCTTTCTCTTTGTTATCGGAGTATATTTCCTTTGGCCCTATAGTCTTCAAAGGAATCCGAAATATCTGTTCTCAGATTCCACAGAAATAAGGCTAGAAAAGAGTTCCACGAAATACAGATGTAACTCTGTTAGTGGAAGTCCCACATCACAGAGCAGTTTCTCTGAAATCTTCTTTACAGATTTCATCTGAGGATATTTCCTTTTTCACCATAGCCCTCTATGGGCTTCCAAATATCACTTTGCCAATTCCACAAGAACTGTCTTAGCGAAAGGCTTCTTGAGGGAAAAGCTGTAACTCTGTGAGATGATTTCACGGAACACAAAGAAGTTTCTCAGAAAGCTTCTTTCTCTTTGTTATCGGAGGATATTTCGTTTGGCCCTGTAGTCTTCAAAGGGATCCGAAATATCTGTTCTCAGATTCCACAGAAATAAGGCTAGCAAAGAGATTCACGAAATACAGATATAAATCTGTGAGATGAATTAACAGAACACTAAGCAGTTTCTCAGAAATCTTCTTTCCAGATTTCATCTGAGGATATTTCCTTTTTCACCATAGCCCTCTATGGGCTTCCAAATATCACTTTGACAATTCCACAAGAACTGTCTTAGCGAAAGGCTTCTTGAGGGGAAAGCTGTAACTCTGTGAGATGATTTCACAGAACACAAAGAAGTTTCTCAGAAAGCTTCTTTCTCTTTGTTATCGGAGGATATTTCCTTTGGCCCTGTAGTCTTCAAAGGGATCCGAAATATCTGTTCTCAGATTCCACAGAAATAAGGCTAGCAAAGAGATCCACGAAATACAGATGTAACTCTGTGAGTGGAAGTCACACATCACAGAGCAGTTTCTCAGAACGTTTCTTTCCAGATTTCTTCTGAGGATATTTCCTTTTTCACCGTAGCCCTCTAAGGGCTTCCAAATGTCACTTTGCCAATTCCACAAGAACTGTCTTAGCGAAAGGCTTCTTGAGAGGAAAGCTGTAACTCTGTGAGATGATTTCACAGAACACAAAGAAGTTTCTCAGAAAGCTTCTTGTCTCTGTTATCGGAGGATATTTCCTTTGGCCCTATAGTCTTCAAAGGGAACCGATATATCTGTTTTCAGATTCCACAGAAATAAGGCTACAAAGAGATCCACGAAATACAGATGTAACTCTGTGAGATGAATTAACAGAACACTAAGGAGTTTCTCAGAAAGCCTCTTTCCAGATTTCATCTGAGGATATTTCCTTTTTCACCATAGCCCTCTAAGGGCTTCCAAATATCACTTTGCCAATTCCAAAAGAACTGTCTTAGCGAAAGGCTTCTTGAGGGGAAAGCTGTAACTCTGTGAGATGATTTCACAGAACACAAAGAAGTTTCTCAGAAAGCTACTTTCTCTTTGTTATCGGGGGATATTTCCTTTGGCCCTATAGTCTTCAAAGGGATCCGAAATATCTGTTCTCAGGTTTCACAGAAATAAGGCGAGCAAAGAGATCCACGAAATACAGATGTAACTCTGATAGTGGAAGTCACACATCACAGAGCAGTTTCTCAGAAAGCTTCTTTCCAGATTTCATCGGAGGATATTTCCTTTTTCAACATAGCCCTCTATGGGCTTCCAAATATCACTTTGCCAATTCCACAAGAACTGTCATAGCGAAAGGCTTCTTGAGGGGAAAGGTGTAACTCTGTGAGATGATTTCACAGAACACAAAGTAGTTTCTCAGAAAGCATCTTCCTCTTTGTTATCGGAGGATATTTTCTTTGACCCTATAGTCTTCAAAGGGATCCTAAATATCTGTTCTCAGATTCCACAGAAATAAGGCTAGCCAAGAGATTCCCGAAATACAGATGTAACTCTGTGAGTGGAAGTCACACATCACAGAGCAGTTTCTCAGAAAGCTTCTTTCCAGATTTCATCTGAGGATATTTCCTTTTTGACCGTAGCCCTCCATGGGCTTCCAAATGTCACTTTGCCAATTCCACAAGAACTGTCTTAGCGAAAGGCTTCTTGAGGGGAAAGCTGTAACTCTGTGAGATGATTTCACGGAACACAAAGAAGTTTCTCAGAAAGCTTCTTTCTCTTTGTTATCGGAGGATATTTCCTTTGGCCCTGTAGTCTTCAAAGGGATCCGAAATATCTGTTCTCAGATTCCACAGAAATAAGGCTAGCTAAGAGATCCACGAAATACAGATATAACTCGGTGAGATGAATTAACAGAACACTAAGCAGTTTCTCAGAAAGCTTCTTTCCAGATTTCCTCTGAGGATATTTCCCTTTTCACCATAGCCCTCTATGGGCTTCCAAATATCACTTTGCCTATTCCACAAGAACTGTCTTTGCGAAAGGCTTCTTGAGGGGAAAGCTGTAACTCTGTGAGATGATTTCAGAGAACACAAAGAAGTTTCACAGTAAGCTTCTTCCTGTTTGTTATCGGAGGATATTTCCTCTGGCCCTGTAGTCTTCAAAGGGATCCGAAATATCTGTTCTCAGATTCCATAGAAATAAGGCTAGAAAAGAGATTCACGAAATACAGATGTAACTCTGTGAGATGAATTAACAGAACACTAAGGAGTTTCTCAGAAAGCTTCTATCCAGATTTCATCTGAGGATATTTCGTTTTTCACCATAGCCCTCTATGGGCTTCCAAATGTCACTTTGCCAATTCCACAAGAACTGTCTTAGCGAAAGGCTTCTTGAGGGGAAAGCTGTAACTCTGTGAGATGATTTCACAGAACATAAAGAAGTTTCTCAGAAGGCTTCTCTCTCTTTGTTATAGGAGGATATTTCCTTTGGCCCTATAGTCTTCAAACGGATCCGAAATATCTGTTCTCAGACTCCACAGAAATAAGGCTAGCAAAGAGATCCACGAAATACAGATGTAACTATGTGAGTGGAAGTCACACATCACAGAGCTTTTTCTCAGAAAGCTTCTTTCCAGATTTCATCTGAGGATATTTCCTTTTTCACCATAGCCCTCATTGGGCTTCCAAATATCACTTTGCCAATTCCACAAGAACTGTCTTAGCGAAAGGCTTTTGAGGGGAAAGCTGTTACTCTGTGAAATGATTTCACGGAACACAAAGAAGATTCTCAGAAAGCTTCTTTCTCTTTGTTATCGGAGGATATTTCCTTTGGCCCTATAGTCTTCAAAGGGAACCGAAATACCTGTTCTCAGATTCCACAGAAATAAGGCTAGCAAAGAGATCCACGAAATACAGATGTAACTCTGGGAGTGGAAGTCACACATCACAGAGCAGTTTCTCAGAAAGCTTCTTTCCAGATTTCATCTGAGGATATTTCCTTTTTCACCATTGCCCTCTATGGGTTTCTAAATATCACTTTGCCAATTCCACAAGAACTGTCTTAGCGAAAGGCTTCTTGAGGGGAAAGCTGTAACTCTGTGAGATGATTTCACAGAACACAAAGAAGTTTCTCAGAAAGCTTCTTTCTCTTTGATATCGGAGGATATTTCCTTTGGCCCTATATTCTTCAAAGGGATCCGAAATATCTGTTCTCAGATTCCACAGAACTAAGGCTAGCAGAGAGATCCACGAAATACAGATGTATCTCTGTGAGATGAATTAACAGAACACTAAGCAGTTTCTCAGAAAGCTTCTTTCCAGATTTAATCTGAGGATATTTCCTTTTTTGCCATAGCCCTCTAAGGGCTTCCAAATGTCAGTTTGCCAATTCCACAAGAAATGTCTTAGCGAAAGGCTTCTTGAGGGGAACGCTGTAACTCTGTGAGATGATTTCACAGAACACAAAGAAGTTTCTCACAAAGCTTCTTGTCTCTGTTATCGGAGGATATTTCCTTTGGCCCTGTAGTTTTCGTAGGGAACCGAAATATCTGTTCTCAGATTCCACAGAAATAAGGCTAGCAAAGAGATCCACGAAATACAGATGTAACTCTGTGTTATGAATTAACAGAACACTAAGCAGTTTCTCAGAAAGCTTCTTTGCAGATTTCATCTGAGGATATTTCTTTTCTCACCATCGCCCTTTAAGGGCTTCCAAATATCACTTTGCCAATTCCACAAGCACTGTCTTAGCGAAAGGCTTCTTGAGGGGAAAGCTGTAACTCTGTGAGATGATTTCACAGAACACAAAGAAGTTTCTCAGAAAGCTTCTTTCTCTTTGTTATCGGGGGATATTTCCTTTGGCCCTATAGTCTTCAAAAGGATCCGATATATCCGTTCTCAGTTTCCACAGAAATAAGGCTAGCAAAGAGATCCACGAAATACAGATGTAACCCTGTGAGTGGAAGTCACACATCACAGAGCAGTTTCTCAGAAACTTCTTTCCATATTTCATCTGAGGATATTTAATTTTTCACCATAGCCCTCTATGGGCTTCCAAATGTCACTTTGCCAATTCCACAGGAACTGTCTTAGCGAAAGGCTTCTTGAGGGAAAGCTGTAACTCTGTGAGACGACTTCACAGAACACAAAGAAGTTTATCAGAGAGCTTCTTGTCTCTGTTATCGGAGGATATTTCCTTTGGTCCTATAGTCTTCAAAGGGAACCGAAATATCTGTTCTCAGATTCCACAGAAACAAGGCTAACAAAGAGATCCACGAAATACAGATGTAACTCTTAGAGATGAATTAACGGAACACTAAGCAGTTTCTCAGAAAGCTTCTTTCCAGATTTAATCTGAGGATATTTCCTTTTTCACCACAGCCCTCTATGGGCTTCCAAATATCACTTTGCCAATTCCACAAGAACTGTCTTAGCGAAAGGCTTCCTGAGGGGAAAGCTGTAAGTCAGTGACATGATTTCACAGAACACAAAGAAGTTTCTCAGAAAGCTTCTTTATCTTTGATATCGGGGGATATTTCCTTTGGCCCTATAGTCTTCAAAGGGATCCGAAATATCTGTTCTCAGATTCCACAGAAATAAGGCTAGGAAAGAGATCCACGAAGTACAGATGTAACTCTGTGAGTGTAAGTCACACATCACAGAGCAGTTTCTCAGAAAGCTTCTTTCCAGATTTCATCTGAGGATATTTCCTTTTTCACCATAGCCCTCTATGGGCTTCCGAATATCACTTTGCCAACTCCACAAGAACTGTCTTAGCGAAAGGCTTCTTGAGGGGAAAGCTGTAACTCTGTGAGATGATTTCAAAGAACACAAAGAAGTTTCTCAGTAAGCTTCTTTCTCTTTGTTATCGGAGGATATTTCCTTTGGCCCTATAGTCTTCAAAGGGATCCGAAATATCTGTTCTCAGATTCCACAGAAATAAGTCTAGCAGAGAGATTCTCGAAATACAGATGTAACTCTGTGAGATGAATTAACAGAACACTAAGCAGTTTCTCATAAAGCTTCTTTCCAGATTTCATCTGAGGATATTTCCTTATTCACCATAGCCCTCTAAGGGCTTTCAAAAGTCACTTTGCCAATTCCACAAGAACTGTCTTAGCGAAAGGCTTCTTGAGGGGAAAGCTGTAACTCTGTGAGGTGATTTCACAGAACACAAAGTAGTTTCTCAGAAAATTTCTTTCTCTTTGTTATCGGAGGATATTTCCTTTGGCCCAATAGTCTTCAAAGGGAACCGAAATATCTGTTCTCAGATTCCACAGAAATCAGGCTAGCAAAGAGATCCACGAAATACAGATTTAACTCTGGGAGTGGAAGTCACACATCACAGAGCAGTTTCTCTGAAAGCTTCTTTCCAGATTTCATCTGAGGATATTTCCTTTTTCACCATAGCCCTCTAAGGGCTTCCGAATATCACATTAACAATTCCACAAGAACTGTCTTAGCGAAAGGCTTCTTGAGGGGAAAGGTATAACTCTGTGAGATGATTTCACAGAACACAAAGAAGTTTCTCAGAAGGCTTCTTTCTCTTTGTTATCGGAGGATATTTCCTTTGGCCCTATAGTCTTCAAAGGGATCCGAAATATCTGTTCTCAGATTCCACAGAAATAAGGCTAGCAGAGATCCACGAAATACAGATGTAACTCTGTGAGATGAATTAACAGAACACTAAGCAGTTTCTCAGAAAGCTTCTTTCCAGATTTCATCTGAGGATATTTCCTTTTTCACCATAGCCCTCTAAGGGATTCCAAATGTCACTTTGCCAATTCCACAAGAACTGTCTTAGCGAAAGCCTTCTTGAGGGGAAAGCTGTAACTCTGTGAGGTGATTTCACAGAACACAAAGTAGTTTCTCAGAAAGCTTCTTTCTCTTTGTTATCGGAGGATATTTCCTTTGGCCCTATAGTCTTCAAAGGGATCCGAAATATCTGTTCTCAGATTCCACAGAAATAAGGCTAGCAAAGAGATCCACGAAAGACAGATGTAACTCTGTGAGTGGAAGTCACACATCACAGAGCAGTTTCTCAGAAAGCTTCTTTCCAGATTTCATCTGAGGATATTTCCTTTTTCACCATAGCCCTCTATGGGCTTCCAAATATCACTTTGTGAATTTCACAAGAACTGTCTTAGCGAAAGGCTTCTTGAGGGGAAAGCTGTAACTCTGTGAGATGATTTCACGGAACACAAAGAAGTTTCTCAGAAAGCTTATTTCTCTTTGTTATCGGAGGATATTTCCTTTGGCCCTATAGTCTTCAAACGGATCCGAAATATCTGTTCTCAGATTCCACAGAAATAAGGCTAGCAAAGACATCCACGAAATACAGATGTAACTCTGTGAGATGAATTAACAGAACACTAAGCAGTTTCTCAGAAACTTCTTTCCAGATTTCATCTGAGGATGTTTCCTTTTTCACCATAGCCCTCTATGGGCTTCAAATGTCACTTTGCCTATTCCACAAGAACTGTCTTAGCGAAAGGCTTCTTGAGGGGAAAGCTGTAACTCTGTGAGACAACTTCACAGAACACAAAGAAGTTTAGCAGAAAGCTTCTTGTCTCTGTTATCGGAGGATATTTCCTTTGGCCCTATAGTCTTCAAAGGGAACCGAAATATCTGTTCTCAGATTCCACAGAAATAAGGCGAGCAAAGAGATCCACGAATTACAGATGTAACTCTGTGAGATGAATTAACAGAACACTAAGCAGTTTCTCAGAAAGCTTCTTTCCAGATTTCATCTGAGGATATTTCCTTTTTCACCATAGCCATCTAAGGGTTTCAAAATGTCACTTTGCCAATTCCACAAGAACTGTCTTAGCGAAAGGCTTCTTGAGGGGAAAGCTGTAACTCTGTGAGAAGACTTCACAGAACACAAAGAAGTTTATCAGAAAGCTTCTTGTCTCTGTTATCGGAGGAGATTTCTTTTGGCCCTATAGTCTTCAAAGGGAACCGAAATATCTGTTCTCAGATTCCACAGAAATAAGGCTAGCAAAGAGATCCACGAAATACAGATGTAACTCTGTGAGATGAATTAACAGAACACTAAGCAGTTTCTCAGAAACCTTCTTTCCAGATTTCATCTGAGGATATTTCCTTTTTCACCATAGCCCTCTATGGGCTTCCAAATATCACTTTGCCAATTCCACAAGAACTGTCTTAGCGAAAGGCTTCTTGAGGGGAAAGCTGTAACTCTGTGAGATCATTTCACAGAACACAAAGAAGTTTCTCAGAAAGCTTCTTTCTCTTTGTTATCGGGGGATATTTCCTTTGGCCCTATAGTCTTCAAAGGGATCCGAAATATCTGTTCTCAGATTCCACAGAAATAAGGCTAGCAAAGAGATCCACGAAATACAGATGTAACTCTGTGAGTGGAAGTCACACATCACAGAGCAGTTTCTCAGAAAGCTTCTTTCCAGATTTCATCTGAGGATATTTCCTTTTTCACCATAGCCCTCTATGGGCTTCCAAATATCACTTTGCCAATTCCACAAGAACTGTCTTAGCGAAAGGCTTCTTGAGGGGAAAGCTGTAACTCTGTGAGATGATTTCACAGAACACAAAGAAGTTTCTCAGTAAGTTTCTTTCTCTTTGTTATCGGAGGATATTTCCTTTGGCCCTATAGTCTTCAAAGGGATCCGAAATATCTGTTCTCAGATTCCACAGAAATAAGGCTAGCAGAGAGATCCACGAAATACAGATGTAACTCTGTGAGATGAATTAACAGAACACTAAGCAGTTTCTCAGAAAGCTTCTTTCCAGATTTCATCTGAGGATATTTCCTTTTTCACCATAGCCCTCTATGGGCTTCCGAATATCACTTTGCCAACTCCACAAGAACTGTCTTAGCGAAAGGCTTCTTGAGGGGAAAGCTGTAACTCTGTGAGATGATTTCAAAGAACACAAAGAAGTTTCTCAGTAAGCTTCTTTCTCTTTGTTATCGGAGGATATTTCCTTTGGCCCTATAGTCTTCAAAGGGATCCGAAATATCTGTTCTCAGATTCCACAGAAATAAGTCTAGCAGAGAGATTCTCGAAATACAGATGTAACTCTGTGAGATGAATTAACAGAACACTAAGCAGTTTCTCATAAAGCTTCTTTCCAGATTTCATCTGAGGATATTTCCTTATTCACCATAGCCCTCTAAGGGCTTTCAAAAGTCACTTTGCCAATTCCACAAGAACTGTCTTAGCGAAAGGCTTCTTGAGGGGAAAGCTGTAACTCTGTGAGGTGATTTCACAGAACACAAAGAAGTTTCTCAGAAAATTTCTTTCTCTTTGTTATCGGAGGATATTTCCTTTGGCCCAATAGTCTTCAAAGGGAACCGAAATATCTGTTCTCAGATTCCACAGAAATCAGGCTAGCAAAGAGATCCACGAAATACAGATTTAACTCTGGGAGTGGAAGTCACACATCACAGAGCAGTTTCTCTGAAAGCTTCTTTCCAGATTTCATCTGAGGATATTTCCTTTTTCACCATAGCCCTCTAAGGGCTTCCGAATATCACATTAACAATTCCACAAGAACTGTCTTAGCGAAAGGCTTCTTGAGGGGAAAGGTATAACTCTGTGAGATGATTTCACAGAACACAAAGAAGTTTCTCAGAAGGCTTCTTTCTCTTTGTTATCGGAGGATATTTCCTTTGGCCCTATAGTCTTCAAAGGGATCCGAAATATCTGTTCTCAGATTCCACAGAAATAAGGCTAGCAGAGATCCACGAAATACAGATGTAACTCTGTGAGATGAATTAACAGAACACTAAGCAGTTTCTCAGAAAGCTTCTTTCCAGATTTCATCTGAGGATATTTCCTTTTTCACCATAGCCCTCTAAGGGATTCCAAATGTCACTTTGCCAATTCCACAAGAACTGTCTTAGCGAAAGCCTTCTTGAGGGGAAAGCTGTAACTCTGTGAGGTGATTTCACAGAACACAAAGTAGTTTCTCAGAAACCTTCTTTCTCTTTGTTATCGGAGGATATTTCCTTTGGCCCTATAGTCTTCAAAGGGATCCGAAATATCTGTTCTCAGATTCCACAGAAATAAGGCTAGCAAAGAGATCCACGAAAGACAGATGTAACTCTGTGAGTGGAAGTCACACGTCTCAGAGCAGTTTCTCAGAAAGCTTCTTTCCAGATTTCATCAGAGAATATTTTCTTTTTCACCATAGCCCTCTATGGGATTCCAAATATCACTTTGCCAATTCCACAAGAACTGTCTTAGCGAAAGGCTTCTTGAGGGGAAAGCTGTAACTCTGTGAGATGATTTCACAGAACACAAAGAAGTTTCTCAGAAAGCTTCTTTCTCTTTGTTATCGGAGGATATTTCCTTTGGCCCTATAGTCTACAAAGGGATCCGAAATATCTGTTCTCAGATTCCACAGAAATAAGGCTAGCAAAGAGTTCCACGAAATACAGATGTAACTCTGTGAGTGGAAGTCACACATCACAGAGCAGTTTCTCAGAAAGCTTCTTTCCAGATTTCATCTGGGGATATTTCCTTTTTCAACATAGCCCTCTATGGGCTTCTAAATATCACTTTGCCAATTCCACAAGAACTGTCTTAGCGAAAGGCTTCTTGAGGGGAAAGCTGTAACTCTGTGAGATGATTTCACAGAACACAAAGAAGTTTCTCAGAAAGCTTCTTTCTCTTTGATATCGGAGGATATTTCCTTTGGCCCTATAGTCTTCAAAGGGATCCGAAATATCTGTTCTCAGATTCCACAGAACTAAGGCTAGCAGAGAGATCCACGAAATACAGATGTATCTCTGTGAGATGAATTAACAGAACACTAAGCAGTTTCTCAGAAAGCTTCTTTCCAGATTTAATCTGAGGATATTTCCTTTTTTGCCATAGCCCTCTAAGGGCTTCCAAATGTCAGTTTGCCAATTCCACAAGAAATGTCTTAGCGAAAGGCTTCTTGAGGGGAACGCTGTAACTCTGTGAGATGATTTCACAGAACACAAAGTAGTTTCTCAGAAAGCTTCTTTCTCTTTGTTATCGGAAGATATTTCCTTTGGCCCTATAGTCTTCAAAGGGAACCGAAATATCTGTTCTCAGATTCCACAAAATAAGGCTAGCAAAGAGATCCACGAAATAGAGATGTAACTCTGTGAGTGGAAGTCACACATCACAGAGCAGTTTCTCAGAAAGCTTCTTTCCAGATTTCATCTGAGGATATTTCCTTTTTCACCATAGCCCTCTATGGGCTTCCAAATATCACTTTGTGAATTTCACAAGAACTGTCTTGGCGAAAGGCTTCTTGAGGGGAAAGCTGTAACTCTGTGAGATGATTTCACGGAACACAAAGAAGTTTCTCAGAAAGCTTATTTCTCTTTGTTATCGGAGGATATTTCCTTTGGCCCTATAGTCTTCAAACGGATCCGAAATATCTGTTCTCAGATTCCACAGAAATAAGGCTAGCAAAGACATCCACGAAATACAGATGTAACTCTGTGAGATGAATTAACAGAACACTAAGCAGTTTCTCAGAAACTTCTTTCCAGATTTCATCTGAGGATATTTCCTTTTTCACCATAGCCCTCTATGGGCTTCAAATGTCACTTTGCCTATTCCACAAGAACTGTCTTAGCGAAAGGCTTCTTGAGGGGAAAGCTGTAACTCTGTGAGACAACTTCACAGAACACAAAGAAGTTTAGCAGAAAGCTTCTTGTCTCTGTTATCGGAGGATATTTCCTTTGGCCCTATAGTCTTCAAAGGGAACCGAAATATCTGTTCTCAGATTCCACAGAAATAAGGCGAGCAAAGAGATCCACGAAATACAGATGTAACTCTGTGAGATGAATTAACAGAACACTAAGCAGTTTCTCAGAAAGCTTCTTTCCAGATTTCATCTGAGGATATTTCCTTTTTCACCATAGCCATCTAAGGGTTTCAAAATGTCACTTTGCCAATTCCACAAGAACTGTCTTAGCGAAAGGCTTCTTGAGGGGAAAGCTGTAACTCTGTGAGAAGACTTCACAGAACACAAAGAAGTTTATCAGAAAGCTTCTTGTCTCTGTTATCGGAGGAGATTTCTTTTGGCCCTATAGTCTTCAAAGGGAACCGAAATATCTGTTCTCAGATTCCACAGAAATAAGGCTAGCAAAGAGATCCACGAAATACAGATGTAACTCTGTGAGATGAATTAACAGAACACTAAGCAGTTTCTCAGAAACCTTCTTTCCAGATTTCATCTGAGGATATTTCCTTTTTCACCATAGCCCTCTATGGGCTTCCAAATATCACTTTGCCAATTCCACAAGAACTGTCTTAGCGAAAGGCTTCTTGAGGGGAAAGCTGTAACTCTGTGAGATCATTTCACAGAACACAAAGAAGTTTCTCAGAAAGCTTCTTTCTCTTTGTTATCGGGGGATATTTCCTTTGGCCCTATAGTCTTCAAAGGGATCCGAAATATCTGTTCTCAGATTCCACAGAAATAAGGCTAGCAAAGAGATCCACGAAATACAGATGTAACTCTGTGAGTGGAAGTCACACATCACAGAGCAGTTTCTCAGAAAGCTTCTTTCCAGATTTCATCTGAGGATATTTCCTTTTTCACCATAGCCCTCTATGGGCTTCCAAATATCACTTTGCCAATTCCACAAGAACTGTCTTAGCGAAAGGCTTCTTGAGGGGAAAGCTGTAACTCTGTGAGATGATTTCACAGAACACAACGAAGTTTCTCAGTAAGTTTCTTTCTCTTTGTTATCGGAGGATATTTCCTTTGGCCCTATAGTCTTCAAAGGGATCCGAAATATCTGTTCTCAGATTCCACAGAAATAAGGCTAGCAGAGAGATCCACGAAATACAGATGTAACTCTGTGAGATGAATTAACAGAACACTAAGCAGTTTCTCAGAAAGCTTCTTTCCAGATTTCATCTGAGGATATTTCCTTTTTCACCATAGCCCTCTATGGGCTTCCGAATATCACTTTGCCAACTCCACAAGAACTGTCTTAGCGAAAGGCTTCTTGAGGGGAAAGCTGTAACTCTGTGAGATGATTTCAAAGAACACAAAGAAGTTTCTCAGTAAGCTTCTTTCTCTTTGTTATCGGAGGATATTTCCTTTGGCCCTATAGTCTTCAAAGGGATCCGAAATATCTGTTCTCAGATTCCACAGAAATAAGTCTAGCAGAGAGATTCTCGAAATACAGATGTAACTCTGTGAGATGAATTAACAGAACACTAAGCAGTTTCTCAGAAAGCTTCTTTCCAGATTTCATCTGAGGATATTTCCTTATTCACCATAGCCCTCTAAGGGCTTTCAAAAGTCACTTTGCCAATTCCACAAGAACTGTCTTAGCGAAAGGCTTCTTAAGGGGAAAGCTGTAACTCTGTGAGGTGATTTCACAGAACACAAAGAAGTTTCTCAGAAAATTTCTTTCTCTTTGTTATCGGAGGATATTTCCTTTGGCCCAATAGTCTTCAAAGGGAACCGAAATATCTGTTCTCAGATTCCACAGAAATCAGGCTAGCAAAGAGATCCACGAAATACAGATTTAACTCTGGGAGTGGAAGTCACACATCACAGAGCAGTTTCTCTGAAAGCTTCTTTCCAGATTTCATCTGAGGATATTTCCTTTTTCACCATAGCCCTCTAAGGGCTTCCGAATATCACATTAACAATTCCACAAGAACTGTCTTAGCGAAAGGCTTCTTGAGGGGAAAGGTATAACTCTGTGAGATGATTTCACAGAACACAAAGAAGTTTCTCAGAAGGCTTCTTTCTCTTTGTTATCGGAGGATATTTCCTTTGGCCCTATAGTCTTCAAAGGGATCCGAAATATCTGTTCTCAGATTCCACAGAAATAAGGCTAGCAGAGATCCACGAAATACAGATGTAACTCTGTGAGATGAATTAACAGAACACTAAGCAGTTTCTCAGAAAGCTTCTTTCCAGATTTCATCTGAGGATATTTCCTTTTTCACCATAGCCCTCTAAGGGATTCCAAATGTCACTTTGCCAATTCCACAAGAACTGTCTTAGCGAAAGCCTTCTTGAGGGGAAAGCTGTAACTCTGTGAGGTGATTTCACAGAACACAAAGTAGTTTCTCAGAAACCTTCTTTCTCTTTGTTATCGGAGGATATTTCCTTTGGCCCTATAGTCTTCAAAGGGATCCGAAATATCTGTTCTCAGATTCCACAGAAATAAGGCTAGCAAAGAGATCCACAAAAGACAGATGTAACTCTGTGAGTGGAAGTCACACGTCTCAGAGCAGTTTCTCAGAAAGCTTCTTTCCAGATTTCATCAGAGAATATTTTCTTTTTCACCTTAGCCCTCTATGGGATTCCAAATATCACTTTGCCAATTCCACAAGGACTGTCTTAGCGAAAGGCTTCTTGAGGGGAAAGCTGTAACTCTGTGAGATGATTTCACAGAACACAAAGAAGTTTCTCAGAAAGCTTCTTTCTCTTTGTTATCGGAGGATATTTCCTTTGGCCCTATAGTCTACAAAGGGATCCGAAATATCTGTTCTCAGATTCCACAGAAATAAGGCTAGCAAAGAGTTCCACGAAATACAGATGTAACTCTGTGAGTGGAAGTCACACATCACAGAGCAGTTTCTCAGAAAGCTTCTTTCCAGATTTCATCTGGGGATATTTCCTTTTTCAACATAGCCCTCTATGGGCTTCTAAATATCACTTTGCCAATTCCACAAGAACTGTCTTAGCGAAAGGCTTCTTGAGGGGAAAGCTGTAACTCTGTCAGATGATTTCACAGAACACAAAGAAGTTTCTCAGAAAGCTTCTTTCTCTTTGATATCGGAGGATATTTCCTTTGGCCCTATAGTCTTCAAAGGGATCCGAAATATCTGTTCTCAGATTCCACAGAACTAAGGCTAGCAGAGAGATCCACGAAATACAGATGTATCTCTGTGAGATGAATTAACAGAACACTAAGCAGTTTCTCAGAAAGCTTCTTTCCAGATTTAATCTGAGGATATTTCCTTTTTTGCCATAGCCCTCTAAGGGCTTCCAAATGTCAGTTTGCCAATTCCACAAGAAATGTCTTAGCGAAAGGCTTCTTGAGGGGAACGCTGTAACTCTGTGAGATGATTTCACAGAACACAAAGTAGTTTCTCAGAAAGCTTCTTTCTCTTTGTTATCGGAAGATATTTCCTTTGGCCCTATAGTCTTCAAAGGGAACCGAAATATCTGTTCTCAGATTCCACAAAATAAGTCTAGCAAAGAGATCCACGAAATAGAGATGTAACTCTGTGAGTGGAAGTCACACATCACAGAGCAGTTTCTCAGAAAGCTTCTTTCCAGATTTCATCTGAGGATATTTCCTTTTTCACCATAGCCCTCTATGGGCTTCCAAATATCACTTTGTGAATTTCACAAGAACTGTCTTAGCGAAAGGCTTCTTGAGGGGAAAGCTGTAACTCTGTGAGATGATTTCACGGAACACAAAGAAGTTTCTCAGAAAGCTTATTTCTCTTTGTTATCGGAGGATATTTCCTTTGGCCCTATAGTCTTCAAACGGATCCGAAATATCTGTTCTCAGATTCCACAGAAATAAGGCTAGCAAAGACATCCACGAAATACAGATGTAACTCTGTGAGATGAATTAACAGAACACTAAGCAGTTTCTCAGAAACTTCTTTCCAGATTTCATCTGAGGATATTTCCTTTTTCACCATAGCCCTCTATGGGCTTCAAATGTCACTTTGCCTATTCCACAAGAACTGTCTTAGCGAAAGGCTTCTTGAGGGGAAAGCTGTAACTCTGTGAGACAACTTCACAGAACACAAAGAAGTTTAGCAGAAAGCTTCTTGTCTCTGTTATCGGAGGATATTTCCTTTGGCCCTATAGTCTTCAAAGGGAACCGAAATATCTGTTCTCAGATTCCACAGAAATAAGGCGAGCAAAGAGATCCACGAAATACAGATGTAACTCTGTGAGATGAATTAACAGAACACTAAGCAGTTTCTCAGAAAGCTTCTTTCCAGATTTCATCTGAGGATATTTCCTTTTTCACCATAGCCATCTAAGGGTTTCAAAATGTCACTTTGCCAATTCCACAAGAACTGTCTTAGCGAAAGGCTTCTTGAGGGGAAAGCTGTAACTCTGTGAGAAGACTTCACAGAACACAAAGAAGTTTATCAGAAAGCTTCTTGTCTCTGTTATCGGAGGAGATTTCTTTTGGCCCTATAGTCTTCAAAGGGAACCGAAATATCTGTTCTCAGATTCCACAGAAATAAGGCTAGCAAAGAGATCCACGAAATACAGATGTAACTCTGTGAGATGAATTAACAGAACACTAAGCAGTTTCTCAGAAACCTTCTTTCCAGATTTCATCTGAGGATATTTCCTTTTTCACCATAGCCCTCTATGGGCTTCCAAATATCACTTTGCCAATTCCACAAGAACTGTCTTAGCGAAAGGCTTCTTGAGGGGAAAGCTGTAACTCTGTGAGATCATTTCACAGAACACAAAGAAGTTTCTCAGAAAGCTTCTTTCTCTTTGTTATCGGGGGATATTTCCTTTGGCCCTATAGTCTTCAAAGGGATCCGAAATATCTGTTCTCAGATTCCACAGAAATAAGGCTAGCAAAGAGATCCACGAAATACAGATGTAACTCTGTGAGTGGAAGTCACACATCACAGAGCAGTTTCTCAGAAAGCTTCTTTCCAGATTTCATCTGAGGATATTTCCTTTTTCACCATAGCCCTCTATGGGCTTCCAAATATCACTTTGCCAATTCCACAAGAACTGTCTTAGCGAAAGGCTTCTTGAGGGGAAAGCTGTAACTCTGTGAGATGATTTCACAGAACACAAAGAAGTTTCTCAGTAAGTTTCTTTCTCTTTGTTATCGGAGGATATTTCCTTTGGCCCTATAGTCTTCAAAGGGATCCGAAATATCTGTTCTCAGATTCCACAGAAATAAGGCTAGCAGAGAGATCCACGAAATACAGATGTAACTCTGTGAGATGAATTAACAGAACACTAAGCAGTTTCTCAGAAAGCTTCTTTCCAGATTTCATCTGAGGATATTTCCTTTTTCACCATAGCCCTCTATGGGCTTCCGAATATCACTTTGCCAACTCCACAAGAACTGTCTTAGCGAAAGGCTTCTTGAGGGGAAAGCTGTAACTCTGTGAGATGATTTCAAAGAACACAAAGAAGTTTCTCAGTAAGCTTCTTTCTCTTTGTTATCGGAGGATATTTCCTTTGGCCCTATAGTCTTCAAAGGGATCCGAAATATCTGTTCTCAGATTCCACAGAAATAAGTCTAGCAGAGAGATTCTCGAAATACAGATGTAACTCTGTGAGATGAATTAACAGAACACTAAGCAGTTTCTCATAAAGCTTCTTTCCAGATTTCATCTGAGGATATTTCCTTATTCACCATAGCCCTCTAAGGGCTTTCAAAAGTCACTTTGCCAATTCCACAAGAACTGTCTTAGCGAAAGGCTTCTTGAGGGGAAAGCTGTAACTCTGTGAGGTGATTTCACAGAACACAAAGAAGTTTCTCAGAAAATTTCTTTCTCTTTGTTATCGGAGGATATTTCCTTTGGCCCAATAGTCTTCAAAGGGAACCGAAATATCTGTTCTCAGATTCCACAGAAATCAGGCTAGCAAAGAGATCCACGAAATACAGATTTAACTCTGGGAGTGGAAGTCACACATCACAGAGCAGTTTCTCTGAAAGCTTCTTTCCAGATTTCATCTGAGGATATTTCCTTTTTCACCATAGCCCTCTAAGGGCTTCCGAATATCACATTAACAATTCCACAAGAACTGTCTTAGCGAAAGGCTTCTTGAGGGGAAAGGTATAACTCTGTGTGATGATTTCACAGAACACAAAGAAGTTTCTCAGAAGGCTTCTTTCTCTTTGTTATCGGAGGATATTTCCTTTGGCCCTATAGTCTTCAAAGGGATCCGAAATATCTGTTCTCAGATTCCACAGAAATAAGGCTAGCAGAGATCCACGAAATACAGATGTAACTCTGTGAGATGAATTAACAGAACACTAAGCAGTTTCTCAGAAAGCTTCTTTCCAGATTTCATCTGAGGATATTTCCTTTTTCACCATAGCCCTCTAAGGGATTCCAAATGTCACTTTGCCAATTCCACAAGAACTGTCTTAGCGAAAGCCTTCTTGAGGGGAAAGCTGTAACTCTGTGAGGTGATTTCACAGAACACAAAGTAGTTTCTCAGAAACCTTCTTTCTCTTTGTTATCGGAGGATATTTCCTTTGGCCCTATAGTCTTCAAAGGGATCCGAAATATCTGTTCTCAGATTCCACAGAAATAAGGCTAGCAAAGAGATCCACGAAAGACAGATGTAACTCTGTGAGTGGAAGTCACACGTCTCAGAGCAGTTTCTCAGAAAGCTTCTTTCCAGATTTCATCAGAGAATATTTTCTTTTTCACCATAGCCCTCTATGGGATTCCAAATATCACTTTGCCAATTCCACAAGGACTGTCTTAGCGAAAGGCTTCTTGAGGGGAAAGCTGTAACTCTGTGAGATGATTTCACAGAACACAAAGAAGTTTCTCAGAAAGCTTCTTTCTCTTTGTTATCGGAGGATATTTCCTTTGGCCCTATAGTCTACAAAGGGATCCGAAATATCTGTTCTCAGATTCCACAGAAATAAGGCTAGCAAAGAGTTCCACGAAATACAGATGTAACTCTGTGAGTGGAAGTCACACATCACAGAGCAGTTTCTCAGAAAGCTTCTTTCCAGATTTCATCTGGGGATATTTCCTTTTTCAACATAGCCCTCTATGGGCTTCTAAATATCACTTTGCCAATTCCACAAGAACTGTCTTAGCGAAAGGCTTCTTGAGGGGAAAGCTGTAACTCTGTGAGATGATTTCACAGAACACAAAGAAGTTTCTCAGAAAGCTTCTTTCTCTTTGATATCGGAGGATATTTCCTTTGGCCCTATAGTCTTCAAAGGGATCCGAAATATCTGTTCTCAGATTCCACAGAACTAAGGCTAGCAGAGAGATCCACGAAATACAGATGTATCTCTGTGAGATGAATTAACAGAACACTAAGCAGTTTCTCAGAAAGCTTCTTTCCAGATTTAATCTGAGGATATTTCCTTTTTTGCCATAGCCCTCTAAGGGCTTCCAAATGTCAGTTTGCCAATTCCACAAGAAATGTCTTAGCGAAAGGCTTCTTGAGGGGAACGCTGTAACTCTGTGAGATGATTTCACAGAACACAAAGTAGTTTCTCAGAAAGCTTCTTTCTCTTTGTTATCGGAAGATATTTCCTTTGGCCCTATAGTCTTCAAAGGGAACCGAAATATCTGTTCTCAGATTCCACAAAATAAGGCTAGCAAAGAGATCCACGAAATAGAGATGTAACTCTGTGAGTGGAAGTCACACATCACAGAGCAGTTTCTCAGAAAGCTTCTTTCCAGATTTCATCTGAGGATATTTCCTTTTTCACCATAGCCCTCTATGGGCTTCCAAATATCACTTTGTGAATTTCACAAGAACTGTCTTAGCGAAAGGCTTCTTGAGGGGAAAGCTGTAACTCTGTGAGATGATTTCACGGAGCACAAAGAAGTTTCTCAGAAAGCTTATTTCTCTTTGTTATCGGAGGATATTTCCTTTGGCCCTATAGTCTTCAAACGGATCCGAAATATCTGTTCTCAGATTCCACAGAAATAAGGCTAGCAAAGACATCCACGAAATACAGATGTAACTCTGTGAGATGAATTAACAGAACACTAAGCAGTTTCTCAGAAACTTCTTTCCAGATTTCATCTGAGGATATTTCCTTTTTCACCATAGCCCTCTATGGGCTTCAAATGTCACTTTGCCTATTCCACAAGAACTGTCTTAGCGAAAGGCTTCTTGAGGGGAAAGCTGTAACTCTGTGAGACAACTTCACAGAACACAAAGAAGTTTAGCAGAAAGCTTCTTGTCTCTGTTATCGGAGGATATTTCCTTTGGCCCTATAGTCTTCAAAGGGAACCGAAATATCTGTTCTCAGATTCCACAGAAATAAGGCGAGCAAAGAGATCCACGAAATACAGATGTAACTCTGTGAGATGAATTAACAGAACACTAAGCAGTTTCTCAGAAAGCTTCTTTCCAGATTTCATCTGAGGATATTTCCTTTTTCACCATAGCCATCTAAGGGTTTCAAAATGTCACTTTGCCAATTCCACAAGAACTGTCTTAGCGAAAGGCTTCTTGAGGGGAAAGCTGTAACTCTGTGAGAAGACTTCACAGAACACAAAGAAGTTTATCAGAAAGCTTCTTGTCTCTGTTATCGGAGGAGATTTCTTTTGGCCCTATAGTCTTCAAAGGGAACCGAAATATCTGTTCTCAGATTCCACAGAAATAAGGCTAGCAAAGAGATCCACGAAATACAGATGTAACTCTGTGAGATGAATTAACAGAACACTAAGCAGTTTCTCAGAAACCTTCTTTCCAGATTTCATCTGAGGATATTTCCTTTTTCACCACAGCCCTCTATGGGCTTCCAAATATCACTTTGCCAATTCCACAAGAACTGTCTTAGCGAAAGGCTTCTTGAGGGGAAAGCTGTAACTGTGTGAGATCATTTCACAGAACACAAAGAAGTTTCTCAGAAAGCTTCTTTCTCTTTGTTATCGGGGGATATTTCCTTTGGCCCTATAGTCTTCAAAGGGATCCGAAATATCTGTTCTCAGATTCCACAGAAATAAGGCTAGCAAAGAGATCCACGAAATACAGATGTAACTCTGTGAGTGGAAGTCACACATCACAGAGCAGTTTCTCAGAAAGCTTCTTTCCAGATTTCATCTGAGGATATTTCCTTTTTCACCATAGCCCTCTATGGGCTTCAAAATGTCACTTTGCCAATTCCACAAGAACTGTCTTAGCGAAAGGCTTCTTGAGGGTAAAACTGTAACTCTGTGAGATGATTTCACAGAACACAGAGAAGTTTCTCAGTAAGCTTCTTTCTCTTTCTTATCGGAGGATATTTCCTTTGTCCCTATAGTCTTCAAAGGGATCGGAAATATCTGTTCTCAGATTCCACAGAAATAAGGCTAGCAAGGAGATCCACGAAATACAGATGTAACTCTGTGAGATGAATTAACGGAACACCAAGCAGTTTCTCAGAAAGCTTCTTTCCAGATTTCATCTGAGGATATTTCCTTTTTCACCATAGCCCTCTATGGGCTTCCAAATATCACTTTGCCATTTCCAGAAGAACTGTCTTAGCGAAAGGCTTCTTGAGGGGAAAGCTGTAACTCTGTGAGATGATTTCACAGAACACAAAGAAGTTTCTCAGAAAGCTTCTTTCTCTTTGTTATTGGAGGATATTTCCTTTGGCCCTATAGTCTTCAAAGGGATCCGAAATACATGTTCTCAGATTCCACAGAAATAAGGCTAGCAAAGAGATCCACGAAACAGAGATGTAATTCTCAGAGATGAATTAACAGAACGCTAAGCAGTTTCTCAGAAAGCTTCTTTCCAGATTTCATCTGAGGATATTTCCTTTTTCACCATAGCCCTCTATGGGCTTCCAAATATCACTTTGCCAATTCCACAAGAACTGTCTTAGCGAAAGGCTCCTTGAGGAGAAAGCTGTAGCTCTGTGAGATGATTTCACAGAACACAAAGAAGTTTCTCAGAAAGCTTCTTTCTCTTTGTTATCGGAGGATATTTCCTTTGGCCCTATAGTCTTCAAAGGGATCAGAAATATCTGTTCTCAGATTCCACAGAAATAAGGCTAGCAAAGAGTTCCACGAAATACAGATGTAACTCTGTGAGTGGAAGTCACACATCACAGAGCAGTTTCTCAGAAAGCTTCTTTCCAGATTTCATGAGGATATTTCCTTTTTCACCATAGCCCTCTATGGGCTTCCAAATATGACTTTGACAATTAAACAAGAACCGTCTTAGCGAAAGGCTTCTTGAGGGGAAAGCTGTAACTCTGTGTGGTGATTTCACAGAACACAAAGTAGTTTCTCAGAAAGCTTCTTTCTCTTTGTTATCGGAGGATATTTCCTTTGGCCCTATAGTCTTCAAAGGGATCCGAAATATCTGTTCTCAGATTCCACAGAAATAAGGCTAGCAAAGAGATCCACGAAATACAGATGTAACTCTGTGAGATGAATTAACAGAACACTAAGCAGTTTCTCAGAAAGCTTCTTTCCAGATTTCATCTGAGGATATTTCCTTTTTCACCATAGCCCTCTATGGGCTTCCAAATATCACTTTGCCATTTCCACAAGAACTGTCTTAGCGAAAGGCTTCTTGAGGGGAAAGCTGTAACTCTGTGAGATGATTTCACAGAACACAAAGAAGTTTCTCTGAAAGCTTCTTTCTCTTTGTTATTGGAGGATATTTCCTTAGGCCCTATAGTCTTCAAAGGGATCCGAAATACATGTTCTCAGATTCCACAGAAATAAGGCTAGCAAAGAGATCCACGAAATACAGACGTAACTCTGTGAGATGAATTAACTGAACACTAAGCAGTTTCTCAGAAAGCTTCTTTCCATATTTCATCTGAGGATATTTCCTTTTTCACCATAGCCCTCTATGGGCTTCCAAATGTCTCTTTGCCAATTCCACAAGAACTGTCTTAACGAAATGCTTCTTGAGGGGAAAGCTGTAACTCTGTGAGATGATTTCACAGAACACAAAGAAGTTTCTCAGAAAGCTTCTTGTCTCTGTTATCGGAAGATATTTCCTTTGGCCCTAGAGTCTTCAAACTGAACAGAAATATCTGTTCTCAGATTCCACAGAAATAAGGCTAGCAAAGAGATCCACGAAATACAGATGTAACTCTGTGAGGTGAATTAAAAGAACACTAAGCAGTTCCTCAGAAAGCTTCTTTCCTGATTTCATCTGAGGATATTTACTTTTTCACCATCGCCCTCTATGGGCTTCCAAATATCACTTTGTGAATTTCACAAGAACTGTCTTAGCTAAAGGCTTCTTGAGGGGAAAGCTGTAACTCTGTGAGATGATTTCACGGAGCACAAAGAAGTTTATCAGAAAGCTACTTTCTCTTTGTTATCGGGGGATATTTGCTTTGGCCCTATAGTCTTCAAAGGGATCCGAAATATCTGTTCTCAGATTCCACAGAAATAAGGCTAGCAAAGGGATCCACGAAATACAGATGTAACTCTGTGAGTGGAAGTCACACATCACAGAGCAGTTTCTCAGAAAGCTTCTTTCCAGATTTCTTCGGAGGATATTTCCTTTTTCACCGTAGCCCTCTATGGGCTTCCAAATATCACTTTGCCAATTCCACAAGAACTGTCTTAGCGAAAGGCTTCTTGAGGGGAAAGCTGTAACTCAGTGAGATGATTTCACAGAACACAAAGAAGTTTCTCAGTAAGCTTCTTTCTCTTTGTTATCGGAGGATATTTCCTTTGGCCCTACAGTCTTCAAAGGGATCCGAAATATCTGTTCTCAGATTCCACAGAAATAAGGCTAGCAGAGAGATCCACGAAATACAGATGTAACTCTGTGAGATGAATTAACATAACACTAAGCAGTTTCTCAGAAAGCTTCTTCCCAGATTTCATCTGAGGATATTTCCTTTTTCACCATTGCCATCTATGGGCTTCCAAATATCACTTTGCCAATTCCACAAGAACTGTCTTAGCGAAAGGCTTCTTGACGGGAGAGCTGTAACTCTTGGAGATGATTTCACAGAACACAAAGAAGTTTCTCAGAAAGCTTCTTTCTCTTTGTTATCGGGGGATATTTCCTTTGGACCTATAGTCTTCAAAGGGATCCGAAATATCTGTTCTCAGATTCCACAGAAATAAGGCTAGCAAAGAGATCCACGAAATACAGATGTAACTCTGGGAGTGGAAGTCACACATCACAGAGCAGTTTCTCAGAAAGCTTCTTTCCAGATTTCATCTGAGGATATTTCCTTTTTCGCCATAGACCTCTATGGGCTTCCAAATGTCACTTTTCCAATTCCACAAGAACTGTCTTAGCGAAAGGCTTCTTGAGGGGAAAGCTGTAACTCTGTGAGATGATTTCACAGAACACAAAGAAGTTTCTCAAAAAGTTTCTTGTCTCTGTTATCGGAGGATATTTCCTTTGGCCCTATAGTCTTCAAAGGGAACCGAAATATCTGTTCTCAGATTCCACAGAAATAAGGCTAGCAAAGAGATCCACGAAATACAGATGTAATTCTGAGAGATGAAATAACAGAACACTAAGCAGTTTCTCAGATAGCTTCTTTCCAGATTTCATGAGGATATTTCCTTTTTCACCATAGCCCTCTATGGGCTTCGAAATATCACTTTGACAATTCCACAAGAACTGTCTTAGCGAAAGGCTTCTTGAGGGAAAGCTGTAACTCTGTGAGATGATTTCACAGAACGAAAAGAAGTTTCTCAGAAAGCTTCTTTCTCTTTGTTGTCAGAGGATATTTCCTTTGGCCCTATAGTCTTCAAAGGGATCCGAAATATGTGTTCTCAGATTCCACAGAAATAAGGCTAGAAAGGAGATCCACGAAATGCAGATGTAACTCTGTGAGTGGAAGTCACACATCACAGAGAAGTTTCTCAGAAAGCTTCTTTCCAGATTTCTTCTGAGGATATTTCCTTTTTCACCATAGCCCTCTATGGGCTTCCAAATGTCACTTTGCGTATTCCACAAGAACTGTCTTAGCGAAAGGCTTCTTGAGGGTAAAACTGTAACTCTGTGAGATGATTTCACAGAACACAGAGAAGTTTCTCAGAAAGCTTCTTTCTCTTTGTTATCGGAGGATATTTCCTTTGGCCCTATAGTCTTCAAAGGGATCGGAAATATCTGTTCTCAGATTCCACAGAAATAAGGCTAGCAAGGAGATCCACGAAATACAGATGTAACTCTGTGAGATGAATTAACAGAACACCAAGCAGTTTCTCAGAAAGCTTCTTTCCAGATTTCATCTGAGGATATTTCCTTTTTCACCATAGCCCTCTATGGGCTTCCAAATATCACTTTGCCAATTCCAGAAGAACTGTCTTAGCGAAAGGCTTCTTGAGGGGAAAGCTGTAACTCTGTGAGATGATTTCACAGAACACAAAGAAGTTTCTCAGAAACCTTCTTTCTCTTTGTTATTGGAGGATATTTCCTTTGGCCCTATAGTCTTCAAAGGGATCCGAAATACATGTTCTCAGATTCCACAGAAATAAGGCTAGCAAAGAGATCCACCAAATACAGATGTAACTCTGTGAGATGAATTAACAGAACACTAAGCAGTTTCTCAGAATGCTTCTTTCCAGATTTCATCTGAGGATATTTCCTTTTTCACCATAGCCCTCTATGGGCTTCCAAATGTCACTTTGCCAATTCCACAAGAACTGTCTTAGCGAAAGGCTTCTTGAGGGGAAAGCTGTAGCTCTGTGAGATGATTTCACAGAACACAAAGAAGTTTCTCAGAAAGCTTCTTTCTCTTTGTTATCGGAGGATATTTCCTTTGGCCCTATAGTCTTCAAAGGGATCCGAAATATCTGTTCTCAGATTCCACAGAAATAAGGCTAGCAAAGAGTTCCACGAAATACAGATGTAACTCTGTGAGTGGAAGTCACACATCACAGAGCAGTTTCTCAGAAAGCTTCTTTTCAGATTTCATGAGGATATTTCCTTTTTCACCATAGCCCTCTATGGGCTTCCAAATATGACTTTGACAATTCCACAAGAACTGTCTTAGCGAAAGGCTTCTTGAGGGGAAAGCTGTAACTCTGTGTGGTGATTTCACAGAACACAAAGTAGTTTCTCAGAAAGCTTCTTTCTCTTTGTTATCGGAGGATATTTCATTTGGCCCTATAGTCTTCAAAGGGATCGGAAATATCTGTTCTCAGATTCCACAGAAATAAGGCTAGCAAAGAGATCCACGAAATACAGATGTAACTCTGTGAGTTGAATTAACAGAACACTAAGCAGTTTCTCAGAAAGCTTCTTTCCAGATTTCATCTGAGGATATTTCCTTTTTCACCATAGCCCTCTATGGGCTTCCAAATATCACTTTGCCATTTCCACAAGAACTGTCTTAGCGAAAGGCTTCTTGAGGGGAAAGCTGTAATTCTGTGAGATGATTTCACAGAACACAAAGAAGTTTCTCTGAAAGCTTCTTTCTCTTTGTTATTGGAGGATATTTCCTTTGGCCCTATATTCTTCAAAGGGATCCGAAATACATGTTCTCAGATTCCACAGAAATAAGGCTAGCAAAGAGATCCACGAAATACAGATGTAACTCTGTGAGATGAATTAACAGAACACTAAGCAGTTTCTCAGAAAGCTTCTTTCCATATTTCATCTGAGGATATTTCCTTTTTCACCATAGCCCTCTATGGGCTTCCAAATGTCACTTTGCCAATTCCACAAGAACTGTCTTAACGAAACGCTTCTTGAGGGGAAAGCTGTAACTCTGTGAGATGATTTCACAGAACACAAAGAAGTTTCTCAGAAAGCTTCTTGTCTCTGTTATCGGAAGATATTTCCTTTGGCCCTATAGTCTTCAAACTGAATCGAAATATCTGTTCTCAGATTCCACAGAAATAAGGCTAGCAAAGAGACCCACGAAATACAGATGTAACTCTGTGAGATGAATTAAAAGAACACTAAGCAGTTTCTCAGAAAGCTTCTTTCATGATTTCATCTGAGGATATTTACTTTTTCACCATCGCCCTCTATGGGCTTCCAAATATCACTTTGTGAATTTCACAAGAACTGTCTTAGCGAAAGGCTTCTAGAGGGGAAAGGTGTAACTCTGTGAGATGATTTCACAGAACACAAAGAAGTTTCTCAGAAAGCTTCTTTCTCTTTGTTATCGGAGGATATTTCCTTTGGTCCTATTGCCTTCAAAGGGATCCGAAATATCTGTTCACAGATTTCACAGAAATAAGGCTAGCAAAGAGTTCCACGAAATACAGATGTAACTCGGTGAGTGGAAGTCACACATCACAGAGCAGTTTCTCAGAAAGCTTCTTTCCAGATTTCATGAGGATATTTCCTTTTTCACCATAGCCCTCTATGGGCTTCCAAATATCACTTTGCCAATTCCACAAGAACTGTCTTAGCGAAAGGCTTCTTGAGGGGAAAGCTGTAACTCTGTGAGATGATTTCACAGAACACAAAGAAGTTTCTCAGTAAGCTTCTTTCTCTTTGTTATCGGAGGATATTTCCTTTGGCCCTATAGTCTTCAAAGGGATCCGAAATATCTGTTCTCAGATTCCACAGAAATAAGGTAGCAGAGAGATCCACGAAATACAGATGTAACTCTGTGAGATGAATCAACAGAAAACTAAGCAGTTTCTCAGAAAGCTTCTTCCCAGATTTCCTCTGAGGATATTTCCTTTTTCACCATAGCCCTCTATGGGCTTCCAAATATCATTTTGCCATTTCCACAAGAACTGTCTTAGCGAAAGGCTTCTTGAGGGGAAAGCTGTAACTCTGTGAGATGATTTCACAGAACACAAAGAAGTTTCTCAGAAAGCTTCTTTCTCTTTGTTATTGGAGGATATTTCCTTTGGCCCTATAGTCCTCAAAGGGATCCGAAATATCTGTTCTCAGATTCCACAGAAATAAGACTAGCAAAGAGATCCACGAAATACAGATGTAACTCTGTGAGTGGAAGTCGCACATCACAGAGCAGTTTCTCAGAAAGCTTATTTCCAGATTTCATCTGAGGATATTTACTTTTTCACCATAGCCCTCTATGGGCTTCCAAATGTCACTCTGCCAATTCCACAAGAACTGTCTTAGCGAAAGGCTTCTTGAGGGGAAAGCTGTAACTCTGTGAGACGACGTCACAGAGCACAAAGAAGTTTATCAGAAAGCTTCTTGTCTCTGTTATCGGAGGATATTTCCTTTGACCCTATAGTCTTCAAAGGGAACCGAAATATCTGTTCTCAGATTCCACAGAAATAAGGCCAGCAAGGAGATCCACGAAATACAGATGTAACTCTGAGAGATGAATTAACAGAACACTAAGCAGTTTCTCAGAAAGCTTCTTTCCAGATTTCATCTGAGGATATTTCCTTTTTCACCATAGCCCTCTATGGGCTTCCAAATATCACTTTGCCAATTCCACAAGAACTGTCTTAGCGAAAGGCTTCTTCAGGGGAAAGCTGTAACTCTGCGAGATGATTTCACAGAACTCAAATAAGTTTCTCAGAAAGCTTCGTTCTCTTTGTTATCGGGGGATATTTCCTTTGGCCCTATAGTCGTCAAAGGGATCCGAAATATGTGTTCTCAGATTCCACAGAAACAAGGCTAGCAAAGAGATCCACGAAATACAGATGTAACTCTGTGAGTGGAAGTCACACATCACAGAGCAGTTTCTCAGAAAGCTTCTTTCCAGATTTCATCTGAGGATATTTCCTTTTTCACCATAGCCCTCTATGGGCTTCCAAATATCACTTTGCCAATTCCACAAGAACTGTCTTAGCGAAAGGCTTCTTGAGGGGACAGCTGTAACTCTGTGAGATGATTTCACAGAACACAAAGTAGTTTCTCAGTAAGCTTCTTTCTCTTTGTTATCGGAGGATATTTCCTTTGGCCCTATAGTCTTCAAAGCGATCGGAAATATCTGTTCTCAGATTCCTCAGAAATAAGGCTAGCAAAGAGATCCACGAAATACAGATGTAACTCTGTGAAATGAATTAACAGAACACTAAGCAGTTTCTCAGAAAGCTTCCTTCCAGATTTCATCTGACGATATTTCCTTTTTCACCCTAGCCCTCTATGGGCTTCCAAATATCACTTTGCCATTTCCACAAGAACTGTCTTAGCCAAAGGCTTCTTGAGGGTAAAGCTGTAACTCTGTGAGATGATTTCACAGAACACAAAGAAGTTTCTCAGAAAGCTTCTTTCTCTTTGTTATTGGAGGATATTTCCTTTGACCCTATAGTCTTCAAAGGAATCCGAAATATCTGTTTTCAGATTCCACAGAAATAAGGCTAGCAAAGACATCCACGAAATACAGATGTAACTCTGTGAGTGGAAGTCACACATCACAGAGCAGTTTCTCAGAAAGCTTCTTTCCAGATTTCATGAGGATATTTCCTTTTTCACCATAGCCCTCTATGGGCTTCCAAATATCACTTTGCCAATTGCACAAGAACTGTCTTAGCGAAAGGCTTCTTGAGGGGAAAGCTGTATCTCTGTGAGATGATTTCACAGAACCAAAGAAGTTTCTCAGAAAGCATCTTCCACTTTGTTATCGGAGGATATTTCCTCTGGCCCTATAGTCTTCATAGGGATCCGAAATATCTGTTCTCAGATTCCACAGAAATAAGGCTAGAAAAGAGATCCACGAAATACAGATGTAACTCTGTGAGTGGAAGTCACACATCACAGAGCAGTTTCTCAGAAAGCTTCTTTCCAGATTTCTTCTGAGGATATATCCTTTTTCACCATAGCCCTCTAAGGGCTTCCAAATATCACTTTGCCAATTCCACAAGAACTGTCTTAGCGAAAGGCTTCTTGAGGGGAAAGCTGTAACTCTGTGAGATGATTTCACAGAACACAAAGAAGTTTCTCAGAAATCTTCTTTCTCTTTGTTATCGGAGGATATTTCCTTTGGCACTATAGTCTTCAAAGGGATCCGAAATATCTGTTCTCAGATTCCACAGAAATAAGATTAGAAAAGAGATCCACGAAATACAGATGTAACTCTGTGAGTGGAAGTCACACATCACAGAGAAGTTTCTCAGAAAGCTTATTTCCAGATTTCTTCTGAGGATATTTCGTTTTTCACCATAGCCCTCTATGGGCTTCCAAATATCACTTTGCCAATTCCACAAGAACTGTCTTAGCGAAAGGCTTCTTGAGGGGAAAGCTGTAACTCTGTGAGATGATTTCACAGAACACAAAGAAGTTTCTCAGAAAGCTTCTTTCTCTTTGATATCGGAGGATATTTCCTTTGGCCCTATAGTCTTCAAAGGGATCCGAAATATCTGTTCTCAGATTCCACAGAACTAAGGCTAGCAGAGAGATCCACGAAATACAGATGTATCTCTGTGAGATGAATTAACAGAACACTAAGCAGTTTCTCAGAAAGCTTCTTTCCAGATTTAATCTGAGGATATTTCCTTTTTTGCCATAGCCCTCTAAGGGCTTCCAAATGTCAGTTTGCCAATTCCACAAGAAATGTCTTAGCGAAAGGCTTCTTGAGGGGAACGCTGTAACTCTGTGAGATGATTTCACAGAACACAAAGTAGTTTCTCAGAAAGCTTCTTTCTCTTTGTTATCGGAAGATATTTCCTTTGGCCCTATAGTCTTCAAAGGGAACCGAAATATCTGTTCTCAGATTCCACAAAATAAGTCTAGCAAAGAGATCCACGAAATAGAGATGTAACTCTGTGAGTGGAAGTCACACATCACAGAGCAGTTTCTCAGAAAGCTTCTTTCCAGATTTCATCTGAGGATATTTCCTTTTTCACCATAGCCCTCTATGGGCTTCCAAATATCACTTTGTGAATTTCACAAGAACTGTCTTAGCGAAAGGCTTCTTGAGGGGAAAGCTGTAACTCTGTGAGATGATTTCACGGAACACAAAGAAGTTTCTCAGAAAGCTTATTTCTCTTTGTTATCGGAGGATATTTCCTTTGGCCCTATAGTCTTCAAACGGATCCGAAATATCTGTTCTCAGATTCCACAGAAATAAGGCTAGCAAAGACATCCACGAAATACAGATGTAACTCTGTGAGATGAATTAACAGAACACTAAGCAGTTTCTCAGAAACTTCTTTCCAGATTTCATCTGAGGATATTTCCTTTTTCACCATAGCCCTCTATGGGCTTCAAATGTCACTTTGCCTATTCCACAAGAACTGTCTTAGCGAAAGGCTTCTTGAGGGGAAAGCTGTAACTCTGTGAGACAACTTCACAGAACACAAAGAAGTTTAGCAGAAAGCTTCTTGTCTCTGTTATCGGAGGATATTTCCTTTGGCCCTATAGTCTTCAAAGGGAACCGAAATATCTGTTCTCAGATTCCACAGAAATAAGGCGAGCAAAGAGATCCACGAAATACAGATGTAACTCTGTGAGATGAATTAACAGAACACTAAGCAGTTTCTCAGAAAGCTTCTTTCCAGATTTCATCTGAGGATATTTCCTTTTTCACCATAGCCATCTAAGGGTTTCAAAATGTCACTTTGCCAATTCCACAAGAACTGTCTTAGCGAAAGGCTTCTTGAGGGGAAAGCTGTAACTCTGTGAGAAGACTTCACAGAACACAAAGAAGTTTATCAGAAAGCTTCTTGTCTCTGTTATCGGAGGAGATTTCTTTTGGCCCTATAGTCTTCAAAGGGAACCGAAATATCTGTTCTCAGATTCCACAGAAATAAGGCTAGCAAAGAGATCCACGAAATACAGATGTAACTCTGTGAGATGAATTAACAGAACACTAAGCAGTTTCTCAGAAACCTTCTTTCCAGATTTCATCTGAGGATATTTCCTTTTTCACCATAGCCCTCTATGGGCTTCCAAATATCACTTTGCCAATTCCACAAGAACTGTCTTAGCGAAAGGCTTCTTGAGGGGAAAGCTGTAACTCTGTGAGATCATTTCACAGAACACAAAGAAGTTTCTCAGAAAGCTTCTTTCTCTTTGTTATCGGGGGATATTTCCTTTGGCCCTATAGTCTTCAAAGGGATCCGAAATATCTGTTCTCAGATTCCACAGAAATAAGGCTAGCAAAGAGATCCACGAAATACAGATGTAACTCTGTGAGTGGAAGTCACACATCACAGAGCAGTTTCTCAGAAAGCTTCTTTCCAGATTTCATCTGAGGATATTTCCTTTTTCACCATAGCCCTCTATGGGCTTCCAAATATCACTTTGCCAATTCCACAAGAACTGTCTTAGCGAAAGGCTTCTTGAGGGGAAAGCTGTAACTCTGTGAGATGATTTCACAGAACACAAAGAAGTTTCTCAGTAAGTTTCTTTCTCTTTGTTATCGGAGGATATTTCCTTTGGCCCTATAGTCTTCAAAGGGATCCGAAATATCTGTTCTCAGATTCCACAGAAATAAGGCTAGCAGAGAGATCCACGAAATACAGATGTAACTCTGTGAGATGAATTAACAGAACACTAAGCAGTTTCTCAGAAAGCTTCTTTCCAGATTTCATCTGAGGATATTTCCTTTTTCACCATAGCCCTCTATGGGCTTCCGAATATCACTTTGCCAACTCCACAAGAACTGTCTTAGCGAAAGGCTTCTTGAGGGGAAAGCTGTAACTCTGTGAGATGATTTCAAAGAACACAAAGAAGTTTCTCAGTAAGCTTCTTTCTCTTTGTTATCGGAGGATATTTCCTTTGGCCCTATAGTCTTCAAAGGGATCCGAAATATCTGTTCTCAGATTCCACAGAAATAAGTCTAGCAGAGAGATTCTCGAAATACAGATGTAACTCTGTGAGATGAATTAACAGAACACTAAGCAGTTTCTCATAAAGCTTCTTTCCAGATTTCATCTGAGGATATTTCCTTATTCACCATAGCCCTCTAAGGGCTTTCAAAAGTCACTTTGCCAATTCCACAAGAACTGTCTTAGCGAAAGGCTTCTTGAGGGGAAAGCTGTAACTCTGTGAGGTGATTTCACAGAACACAAAGAAGTTTCTCAGAAAATTTCTTTCTCTTTGTTATCGGAGGATATTTCCTTTGGCCCAATAGTCTTCAAAGGGAACCGAAATATCTGTTCTCAGATTCCACAGAAATCAGGCTAGCAAAGAGATCCACGAAATACAGATTTAACTCTGGGAGTGGAAGTCACACATCACAGAGCAGTTTCTCTGAAAGCTTCTTTCCAGATTTCATCTGAGGATATTTCCTTTTTCACCATAGCCCTCTAAGGGCTTCCGAATATCACATTAACAATTCCACAAGAACTGTCTTAGCGAAAGGCTTCTTGAGGGGAAAGGTATAACTCTGTGAGATGATTTCACAGAACACAAAGAAGTTTCTCAGAAGGCTTCTTTCTCTTTGTTATCGGAGGATATTTCCTTTGGCCCTATAGTCTTCAAAGGGATCCGAAATATCTGTTCTCAGATTCCACAGAAATAAGGCTAGCAGAGATCCACGAAATACAGATGTAACTCTGTGAGATGAATTAACAGAACACTAAGCAGTTTCTCAGAAAGCTTCTTTCCAGATTTCATCTGAGGATATTTCCTTTTTCACCATAGCCCTCTAAGGGATTCCAAATGTCACTTTGCCAATTCCACAAGAACTGTCTTAGCGAAAGCCTTCTTGAGGGGAAAGCTGTAACTCTGTGAGGTGATTTCACAGAACACAAAGTAGTTTCTCAGAAACCTTCTTTCTCTTTGTTATCGGAGGATATTTCCTTTGGCCCTATAGTCTTCAAAGGGATCCGAAATATCTGTTCTCAGATTCCACAGAAATAAGGCTAGCAAAGAGATCCACGAAAGACAGATGTAACTCTGTGAGTGGAAGTCACACGTCTCAGAGCAGTTTCTCAGAAAGCTTCTTTCCAGATTTCATCAGAGAATATTTTCTTTTTCACCATAGCCCTCTATGGGATTCCAAATATCACTTTGCCAATTCCACAAGGACTGTCTTAGCGAAAGGCTTCTTGAGGGGAAAGCTGTAACTCTGTGAGATGATTTCACAGAACACAAAGAAGTTTCTCAGAAAGCTTCTTTCTCTTTGTTATCGGAGGATATTTCCTTTGGCCCTATAGTCTACAAAGGGATCCGAAATATCTGTTCTCAGATTCCACAGAAATAAGGCTAGCAAAGAGTTCCACGAAATACAGATGTAACTCTGTGAGTGGAAGTCACACATCACAGAGCAGTTTCTCAGAAAGCTTCTTTCCAGATTTCATCTGGGGATATTTCCTTTTTCAACATAGCCCTCTATGGGCTTCTAAATATCACTTTGCCAATTCCACAAGAACTGTCTTAGCGAAAGGCTTCTTGAGGGGAAAGCTGTAACTCTGTGAGATGATTTCACAGAACACAAAGAAGTTTCTCAGAAAGCTTCTTTCTCTTTGATATCGGAGGATATTTCCTTTGGCCCTATAGTCTTCAAAGGGATCCGAAATATCTGTTCTCAGATTCCACAGAACTAAGGCTAGCAGAGAGATCCACGAAATACAGATGTATCTCTGTGAGATGAATTAACAGAACACTAAGCAGTTTCTCAGAAAGCTTCTTTCCAGATTTAATCTGAGGATATTTCCTTTTTTGCCATAGCCCTCTAAGGGCTTCCAAATGTCAGTTTGCCAATTCCACAAGAAATGTCTTAGCGAAAGGCTTCTTGAGGGGAACGCTGTAACTCTGTGAGATGATTTCACAGAACACAAAGTAGTTTCTCAGAAAGCTTCTTTCTCTTTGTTATCGGAAGATATTTCCTTTGGCCCTATAGTCTTCAAAGGGAACCGAAATATCTGTTCTCAGATTCCACAAAATAAGGCTAGCAAAGAGATCCACGAAATAGAGATGTAACTCTGTGAGTGGAAGTCACACATCACAGAGCAGTTTCTCAGAAAGCTTCTTTCCAGATTTCATCTGAGGATATTTCCTTTTTCACCATAGCCCTCTATGGGCTTCCAAATATCACTTTGTGAATTTCACAAGAACTGTCTTAGCGAAAGGCTTCTTGAGGGGAAAGCTGTAACTCTGTGAGATGATTTCACGGAGCACAAAGAAGTTTCTCAGAAAGCTTATTTCTCTTTGTTATCGGAGGATATTTCCTTTGGCCCTATAGTCTTCAAACGGATCCGAAATATCTGTTCTCAGATTCCACAGAAATAAGGCTAGCAAAGACATCCACGAAATACAGATGTAACTCTGTGAGATGAATTAACAGAACACTAAGCAGTTTCTCAGAAACTTCTTTCCAGATTTCATCTGAGGATATTTCCTTTTTCACCATAGCCCTCTATGGGCTTCAAATGTCACTTTGCCTATTCCACAAGAACTGTCTTAGCGAAAGGCTTCTTGAGGGGAAAGCTGTAACTCTGTGAGACAACTTCACAGAACACAAAGAAGTTTAGCAGAAAGCTTCTTGTCTCTGTTATCGGAGGATATTTCCTTTGGCCCTATAGTCTTCAAAGGGAACCGAAATATCTGTTCTCAGATTCCACAGAAATAAGGCGAGCAAAGAGATCCACGAAATACAGATGTAACTCTGTGAGATGAATTAACAGAACACTAAGCAGTTTCTCAGAAAGCTTCTTTCCAGATTTCATCTGAGGATATTTCCTTTTTCACCATAGCCATCTAAGGGTTTCAAAATGTCACTTTGCCAATTCCACAAGAACTGTCTTAGCGAAAGGCTTCTTGAGGGGAAAGCTGTAACTCTGTGAGAAGACTTCACAGAACACAAAGAAGTTTATCAGAAAGCTTCTTGTCTCTGTTATCGGAGGAGATTTCTTTTGGCCCTATAGTCATCAAAGGGAACCGAAATATCTGTTCTCAGATTCCACAGAAATAAGGCTAGCAAAGAGATCCACGAAATACAGATGTAACTCTGTGAGATGAATTAACAGAACACTAAGCAGTTTCTCAGAAACCTTCTTTCCAGATTTCATCTGAGGATATTTCCTTTTTCACCACAGCCCTCTATGGGCTTCCAAATATCACTTTGCCAATTCCACAAGAACTGTCTTAGCGAAAGGCTTCTTGAGGGGAAAGCTGTAACTGTGTGAGATCATTTCACAGAACACAAAGAAGTTTCTCAGAAAGCTTCTTTCTCTTTGTTATCGGGGGATATTTCCTTTGGCCCTATAGTCTTCAAAGGGATCCGAAATATCTGTTCTCAGATTCCACAGAAATAAGGCTAGCAAAGAGATCCACGAAATACAGATGTAACTCTGTGAGTGGAAGTCACACATCACAGAGCAGTTTCTCAGAAAGCTTCTTTCCAGATTTCATCTGAGGATATTTCCTTTTTCACCATAGCCCTCTATGGGCTTCAAAATGTCACTTTGCCAATTCCACAAGAACTGTCTTAGCGAAAGGCTTCTTGAGGGTAAAACTGTAACTCTGTGAGATGATTTCACAGAACACAGAGAAGTTTCTCAGTAAGCTTCTTTCTCTTTCTTATCGGAGGATATTTCCTTTGTCCCTATAGTCTTCAAAGGGATCGGAAATATCTGTTCTCAGATTCCACAGAAATAAGGCTAGCAAGGAGATCCACGAAATACAGATGTAACTCTGTGAGATGAATTAACGGAACACCAAGCAGTTTCTCAGAAAGCTTCTTTCCAGATTTCATCTGAGGATATTTCCTTTTTCACCATAGCCCTCTATGGGCTTCCAAATATCACTTTGCCATTTCCAGAAGAACTGTCTTAGCGAAAGGCTTCTTGAGGGGAAAGCTGTAACTCTGTGAGATGATTTCACAGAACACAAAGAAGTTTCTCAGAAAGCTTCTTTCTCTTTGTTATTGGAGGATATTTCCTTTGGCCCTATAGTCTTCAAAGGGATCCGAAATACATGTTCTCAGATTCCACAGAAATAAGGCTAGCAAAGAGATCCACGAAACAGAGATGTAATTCTCAGAGATGAATTAACAGAACGCTAAGCAGTTTCTCAGAAAGCTTCTTTCCAGATTTCATCTGAGGATATTTCCTTTTTCACCATAGCCCTCTATGGGCTTCCAAATATCACTTTGCCAATTCCACAAGAACTGTCTTAGCGAAAGGCTCCTTGAGGGGAAAGCTGTAGCTCTGTGAGATGATTTCACAGAACACAAAGAAGTTTCTCAGAAAGCTTCTTTCTCTTTGTTATCAGAGGATATTTCCTTTGGCCCTATAGTCTTCAAAGGGATCAGAAATATCTGTTCTCAGATTCCACAGAAATAAGGCTAGCAAAGAGTTCCACGAAATACAGATGTAACTCTGTGAGTGGAAGTCACACATCACAGAGCAGTTTCTCAGAAAGCTTCTTTCCAGATTTCATGAGGATATTTCCTTTTTCACCATAGCCCTCTATGGGCTTCCAAATATGACTTTGACAATTAAACAAGAACTGTCTTAGCGAAAGGCTTCTTGAGGGGAAAGCTGTAACTCTGTGTGGTGATTTCACAGAACACAAAGTAGTTTCTCAGAAAGCTTCTTTCTCTTTGTTATCGGAGGATATTTCCTTTGGCCCTATAGTCTTCAAAGGGATCCGAAATATCTGTTCTCAGATTCCACAGAAATAAGGCTAGCAAAGAGATCCACGAAATACAGATGTAACTCTGTGAGATGAATTAACAGAACACTAAGCAGTTTCTCAGAAAGCTTCTTTCCAGATTTCATCTGAGGATATTTCCTTTTTCACCATAGCCCTCTATGGGCTTCCAAATATCACTTTGCCATTTCCAGAAGAACTGTCTTAGCGAAAGGCTTCTTGAGGGGAAAGCTGTAACTCTGTGAGATGATTTCACAGAACACAAAGAAGTTTCTCAGAAAGCTTCTTTCTCTTTGTTATTGGAGGATATTTCCTTTGGCCCTATAGTCTTCAAAGGGATCCGAAATACATGTTCTCAGATTCCACAGAAATAAGGCTAGCAAAGAGATCCACGAAACAGAGATGTAATTCTCAGAGATGAATTAACAGAACGCTAAGCAGTTTCTCAGAAAGCTTCTTTCCAGATTTCATCTGAGGATATTTCCTTTTTCACCATAGCCCTCTATGGGCTTCCAAATATCACTTTGCCAATTCCACAAGAACTGTCTTAGCGAAAGGCTCCTTGAGGGGAAAGCTGTAGCTCTGTGAGATGATTTCACAGAACACAAAGAAGTTTCTCAGAAAGCTTCTTTCTCTTTGTTATCGGAGGATATTTCCTTTGGCCCTATAGTCTTCAAAGGGATCAGAAATATCTGTTCTCAGATTCCACAGAAATAAGGCTAGCAAAGAGTTCCACGAAATACAGATGTAACTCTGTGAGTGGAAGTCACACATCACAGAGCAGTTTCTCAGAAAGCTTCTTTCCAGATTTCATGAGGATATTTCCTTTTTCACCATAGCCCTCTATGGGCTTCCAAATATGACTTTGACAATTAAACAAGAACTGTCTTAGCGAAAGGCTTCTTGAGGGGAAAGCTGTAACTCTGTGTGGTGATTTCACAGAACACAAAGTAGTTTCTCAGAAAGCTTCTTTCTCTTTGTTATCGGAGGATATTTCCTTTGGCCCTATAGTCTTCAAAGGGATCCGAAATATCTGTTCTCAGATTCCACAGAAATAAGGCTAGCAAAGAGATCCACGAAATACAGATGTAACTCTGTGAGATGAATTAACAGAACACTAAGCAGTTTCTCAGAAAGCTTCTTTCCAGATTTCATCTGAGGATATTTCCTTTTTCACCATAGCCCTCTATGGGCTTCCAAATATCACTTTGCCATTTCCACAAGAACTGTCTTAGCGAAAGGCTTCTTGAGGGGAAAGCTGTAACTCTGTGAGATGATTTCACAGAACACAAAGAAGTTTCTCTGAAAGCTTCTTTCTCTTTGTTATTGGAGGATATTTCCTTAGGCCCTATAGTCTTCAAAGGGATCCGAAATACATGTTCTCAGATTCCACAGAAATAAGGCTAGCAAAGAGATCCACGAAATACAGATGTAACTCTGTGAGATGAATTAACTGAACACTAAGCAGTTTCTCAGAAAGCTTCTTTCCATATTTCATCTGAGGATATTTCCTTTTTCACCATAGCCCTCTATGGGCTTCCAAATGTCTCTTTGCCAATTCCACAAGAACTGTCTTAACGAAATGCTTCTTGAGGGGAAAGCTGTAACTCTGTGAGATGATTTCACAGAACACAAAGAAGTTTCTCAGAAAGCTTCTTGTCTCTGTTATCGGAAGATATTTCCTTTGGCCCTAGAGTCTTCAAACTGAACAGAAATATCTGTTCTCAGATTCCACAGAAATAAGGCTAGCAAAGAGATCCACGAAATACAGATGTAACTCTGTGAGGTGAATTAAAAGAACACTAAGCAGTTCCTCAGAAAGCTTCTTTCCTGATTTCATCTGAGGATATTTACTTTTTCACCATCGCCCTCTATGGGCTTCCAAATATCACTTTGTGAATTTCACAAGAACTGTCTTAGCTAAAGGCTTCTTGAGGGGAAAGCTGTAACTCTGTGAGATGATTTCACAGAGCACAAAGAAGTTTATCAGAAAGCTACTTTCTCTTTGTTATCGGGGGATATTTGCTTTGGCCCTATAGTCTTCAAAGGGATCCGAAATATCTGTTCTCAGATTCCACAGAAATAAGGCTAGCAAAGGGATCCACGAAATACAGATGGAACTCTGTGAGTGGAAGTCACACATCACAGAGCAGTTTCTCAGAAAGCTTCTTTCCAGATTTCTTCGGAGGATATTTCCTTTTTCACCGTAGCCCTCTATGGGCTTCCAAATATCACTTTGCCAATTCCACAAGAACTGTCTTAGCGAAAGGCTTCTTGAGGGGAAAGCTGTAACTCAGTGAGATGATTTCACAGAACACAAAGAAGTTTCTCAGTAAGCTTCTTTCTCTTTGTTATCGGAGGATATTTCCTTTGGCCCTACAGTCTTCAAAGGGATCCGAAATATCTGTTCTCAGATTCCACAGAAATAAGGCTAGCAGAGAGATCCACGAAATACAGATGTAACTCTGTGAGATGAATTAACATAACACTAAGCAGTTTCTCAGAAAGCTTCTTCCCAGATTTCATCTGAGGATATTTCCTTTTTCACCATTGCCATCTATGGGCTTCCAAATATCACTTTGCCAATTCCACAAGAACTGTCTTAGCGAAAGGCTTCTTGACGGGAGAGCTGTAACTCTTGGAGATGATTTCACAGAACACAAAGAAGTTTCTCAGAAAGCTTCTTTCTCTTTGTTATCGGGGGATATTTCCTTTGGACCTATAGTCTTCAAAGGGATCCGAAATATCTGTTCTCAGATTCCACAGAAATAAGGCTAGCAAAGAGATCCACGAAATACAGATGTAACTCTGGGAGTGGAAGTCACACATCACAGAGCAGTTTCTCAGAAAGCTTCTTTCCAGATTTCATCTGAGGATATTTCCTTTTTCGCCATAGACCTCTATGGGCTTCCAAATGTCACTTTTCCAATTCCACAAGAACTGTCTTAGCGAAAGGCTTCTTGAGGGGAAAGCTGTAACTCTGTGAGATGATTTCACAGAACACAAAGAAGTTTCTCAAAAAGTTTCTTGTCTCTGTTATCGGAGGATATTTCCTTTGGCCCTATAGTCTTCAAAGGGAACCGAAATATCTGTTCTCAGATTCCACAGAAATAAGGCTAGCAAAGAGATCCACGAAATACAGATGTAATTCTGAGAGATGAAATAACAGAACACTAAGCAGTTTCTCAGATAGCTTCTTTCCAGATTTCATGAGGATATTTCCTTTTTCACCATAGCCCTCTATGGGCTTCGAAATATCACTTTGACAATTCCACAAGAACTGTCTTAGCGAAAGGCTTCTTGAGGGAAAGCTGTAACTCTGTGAGATGATTTCACAGAACGAAAAGAAGTTTCTCAGAAAGCTTCTTTCTCTTTGTTGTCAGAGGATATTTCCTTTGGCCCTATAGTCTTCAAAGGGATCCGAAATATGTGTTCTCAGATTCCACAGAAATAAGGCTAGAAAGGAGATCCACGAAATGCAGATGTAACTCTGTGAGTGGAAGTCACACATCACAGAGAAGTTTCTCAGAAAGCTTCTTTCCAGATTTCTTCTGAGGATATTTCCTTTTTCACCATAGCCCTCTATGGGCTTCCAAATGTCACTTTGCGTATTCCACAAGAACTGTCTTAGCGAAAGGCTTCTTGAGGGTAAAACTGTAACTCTGTGAGATGATTTCACAGAACACAGAGAAGTTTCTCAGAAAGCTTCTTTCTCTTTGTTATCGGAGGATATTTCCTTTGGCCCTATAGTCTTCAAAGGGATCGGAAATATCTGTTCTCAGATTCCACAGAAATAAGGCTAGCAAGGAGATCCACGAAATACAGATGTAACTCTGTGATATGAATTAACAGAACACCAAGCAGTTTCTCAGAAAGCTTCTTTCCAGATTTCATCTGAGGATATTTCCTTTTTCACCATAGCCCTCTATGGGCTTCCAAATATCACTTTGCCAATTCCAGAAGAACTGTCTTAGCGAAAGGCTTCTTGAGGGGAAAGCTGTAACTCTGTGAGATGATTTCACAGAACACAAAGAAGTTTCTCAGAAACCTTCTTTCTCTTTGTTATTGGAGGATATTTCCTTTGGCCCTATAGTCTTCAAAGGGATCCGAAATACATGTTCTCAGATTCCACAGAAATAAGGCTAGCAAAGAGATCCACCAAATACAGATGTAACTCTGTGAGATGAATTAACAGAACACTAAGCAGTTTCTCAGAATGCTTCTTTCCAGATTTCATCTGAGGATATTTCCTTTTTCACCATAGCCCTCTATGGGCTTCCAAATGTCACTTTGCCAATTCCACAAGAACTGTCTTAGCGAAAGGCTTCTTGAGGGGAAAGCTGTAACTCTGTGAGATGATTTCACAGAACACAAAGAAGTTTATCAGAAAGCTTCTTGTCTCTGTTATCGGAGGATATATCCTTTGGCCCTATAGTCTTCAAAGGGAAACGAAATATCTGTTCTCAGATTCCACAGAAATAAGGCTAGCAAAGAGATCCACGAAATACAGATGTAATTCTGAGAGATGAATTAACAGAACGCTAAGCAGTTTCTCAGAAAGCTTCTTTCCAGATTTCATCTGAGGATATTTCCTTTTTCACCATAGCCCTCTATGGGTTTCCAAATATCAATTTGCCAATTCCACAAGAACTGTCTTAGCGAAAGGCTTCTTGAGGGGAAAGCTGTAGCTCTGTGAGATGATTTCACAGAACACAAAGAAGTTTCTCAGAAAGCTTCTTTCTCTTTGTTATCGGAGGATATTTCCTTTGGCCCTATAGTCTTCAAAGGGATCCGAAATATCTGTTCTCAGATTCCACAGAAATAAGGCTAGCAAAGAGTTCCACGAAATACAGATGTAACTCTGTGAGTGGAAGTCACACATCACAGAGCAGTTTCTCAGAAAGCTTCTTTTCAGATTTCATGAGGATATTTCCTTTTTCACCATAGCCCTCTATGGGCTTCCAAATATGACTTTGACAATTCCACAAGAACTGTCTTAGCGAAAGGCTTCTTGAGGGGAAAGCTGTAACTCTGTGTGGTGATTTCACAGAACACAAAGTAGTTTCTCAGAAAGCTTCTTTCTCTTTGTTATCGGAGGATATTTCATTTGGCCCTATAGTCTTCAAAGGGATCGGAAATATCTGTTCTCAGATTCCACAGAAATAAGGCTAGCAAAGAGATCCACGAAATACAGATGTAACTCTGTGAGTTGAATTAACAGAACACTAAGCAGTTTCTCAGAAAGCTTCTTTCCAGATTTCATCTGAGGATATTTCCTTTTTCACCATAGCCCTCTATGGGCTTCCAAATATCACTTTGCCATTTCCACAAGAACTGTCTTAGCGAAAGGCTTCTTGAGGGGAAAGCTGTAATTCTGTGAGATGATTTCACAGAACACAAAGAAGTTTCTCTGAAAGCTTCTTTCTCTTTGTTATTGGAGGATATTTCCTTTGGCCCTATATTCTTCAAAGGGATCCGAAATACATGTTCTCAGATTCCACAGAAATAAGGCTAGCAAAGAGATCCACGAAATACAGATGTAACTCTGTGAGATGAATTAACAGAACACTAAGCAGTTTCTCAGAAAGCTTCTTTCCATATTTCATCTGAGGATATTTCCTTTTTCACCATAGCCCTCCATGGGCTTCCAAATGTCACTTTGCCAATTCCACAAGAACTGTCTTAACGAAACGCTTCTTGAGGGGAAAGCTGTAACTCTGTGAGATGATTTCACAGAACACAAAGAAGTTTCTCAGAAAGCTTCTTGTCTCTGTTATCGGAAGATATTTCCTTTGGCCCTATAGTCTTCAAACTGAATCGAAATATCTGTTCTCAGATTCCACAGAAATAAGGCTAGCAAAGAGACCCACGAAATACAGATGTAACTCTGTGAGATGAATTAAAAGAACACTAAGCAGTTTCTCAGAAAGCTTCTTTCCTGATTTCATCTGAGGATATTTACTTTTTCACCATCGCCCTCTATGGGCTTCCAAATATCACTTTGTGAATTTCACAAGAACTGTCTTAGCGAAAGGCTTCTAGAGGGGAAAGGTGTAACTCTGTGAGATGATTTCACAGAACACAAAGAAGTTTCTCAGAAAGCTTCTTTCTCTTTGTTATCGGAGGATATTTCCTTTGGTCCTATTGCCTTCAAAGGGATCCGAAATATCTGTTCACAGATTTCACAGAAATAAGGCTAGCAAAGAGTTCCACGAAATACAGATGTAACTCGGTGAGTGGAAGTCACACATCACAGAGCAGTTTCTCAGAAAGCTTCTTTCCAGATTTCATGAGGATATTTCCTTTTTCACCATAGCCCTCTATGGGCTTCCAAATATCACTTTGCCAATTCCACAAGAACTGTCTTAGCGAAAGGCTTCTTGAGGGGAAAGCTGTAACTCTGTGAGATGATTTCACAGAACACAAAGAAGTTTCTCAGTAAGCTTCTTTCTCTTTGTTATCGGAGGATATTTCCTTTGGCCCTATAGTCTTCAAAGGGATCCGAAATATCTGTTCTCAGATTCCACAGAAATAAGGTAGCAGAGAGATCCACGAAATACAGATGTAACTCTGTGAGATGAATCAACAGAAAACTAAGCAGTTTCTCAGAAAGCTTCTTCCCAGATTTCCTCTGAGGATATTTCCTTTTTCACCATAGCCCTCTATGGGCTTCCAAATATCATTTTGCCATTTCCACAAGAACTGTCTTAGCGAAAGGCTTCTTGAGGGGAAAGCTGTAACTCTGTGAGATGATTTCACAGAACACAAAGAAGTTTCTCAGAAAGCTTCTTTCTCTTTGTTATTGGAGGATATTTCCTTTGGCCCTATAGTCCTCAAAGGGATCCGAAATATCTGTTCTCAGATTCCACAGAAATAAGACTAGCAAAGAGATCCACGAAATACAGATGTAACTCTGTGAGTGGAAGTCGCACATCACAGAGCAGTTTCTCAGAAAGCTTATTTCCAGATTTCATCTGAGGATATTTACTTTTTCACCATAGCCCTCTATGGTCTTCCAAATGTCACTCTGCCAATTCCACAAGAACTGTCTTAGCGAAAGGCTTCTTGAGGGGAAAGCTGTAACTCTGTGAGACGACGTCACAGAGCACAAAGAAGTTTATCAGAAAGCTTCTTGTCTCTGTTATCGGAGGATATTTCCTTTGACCCTATAGTCTTCAAAGGGAACCGAAATATCTGTTCTCAGATTCCACAGAAATAAGGCCAGCAAGGAGATCCACGAAATACAGATGTAACTCTGAGAGATGAATTAACAGAACACTAAGCAGTTTCTCAGAAAGCTTCTTTCCAGATTTCATCTGAGGATATTTCCTTTTTCACCATAGCCCTCTATGGGCTTCCAAATATCACTTTGCCAATTCCACAAGAACTGTCTTAGCGAAAGGCTTCTTCAGGGGAAAGCTGTAACTCTGCGAGATGATTTCACAGAACTCAAATAAGTTTCTCAGACAGCTTCGTTCTCTTTGTTATCGGGGGATATTTCCTTTGGCCCTATAGTCGTCAAAGGGATCCGAAATATGTGTTCTCAGATTCCACAGAAACAAGGCTAGCAAAGAGATCCACGAAATACAGATGTAACTCTGTGAGTGGAAGTCACACATCACAGAGCAGTTTCTCAGAAAGCTTCTTTCCAGATTTCATCTGAGGATATTTCCTTTTTCACCATAGCCCTCTATGGGCTTCCAAATATCACTTTGCCAATTCCACAAGAACTGTCTTAGCGAAAGGCTTCTTGAGGGGACAGCTGTAACTCTGTGAGATGATTTCACAGAACACAAAGTAGTTTCTCAGTAAGCTTCTTTCTCTTTGTTATCGGAGGATATTTCCTTTGGCCCTATAGTCTTCAAAGCGATCGGAAATATCTGTTCTCAGATTCCTCAGAAATAAGGCTAGCAAAGAGATCCACGAAATACAGATGTAACTCTGTGAAATGAATTAACAGAACACTAAGCAGTTTCTCAGAAAGCTTCCTTCCAGATTTCATCTGACGATATTTCCTTTTTCACCCTAGCCCTCTATGGGCTTCCAAATATCACTTTGCCATTTCCACAAGAACTGTCTTAGCCAAAGGCTTCTTGAGGGTAAAGCTGTAACTCTGTGAGATGATTTCACAGAACACAAAGAAGTTTCTCAGAAAGCTTCTTTCTCTTTGTTATTGGAGGATATTTCCTTTGACCCTATAGTCTTCAAAGGAATCCGAAATATCTGTTTTCAGATTCCACAGAAATAAGGCTAGCAAAGACATCCACGAAATACAGATGTAACTCTGTGAGTGGAAGTCACACATCACAGAGCAGTTTCTCAGAAAGCTTCTTTCCGGATTTCATGAGGATATTTCCTTTTTCACCATAGCCCTCTATGGGCTTCCAAATATCACTTTGCCAATTGCACAAGAACTGTCTTAGCGAAAGGCTTCTTGAGGGGAAAGCTGTATCTCTGTGAGATGATTTCACAGAACCAAAGAAGTTTCTCAGAAAGCATCTTCCACTTTGTTATCGGAGGATATTTCCTCTGGCCCTATAGTCTTCAAAGGGATCCGAAATATCTGTTCTCAGATTCCACAGAAATAAGGCTAGAAAAGAGATCCACGAAATACAGATGTAACTCTGTGAGTGGAAGTCACACATCACAGAGCAGTTTCTCAGAAAGCTTCTTTCCAGATTTCTTCTGAGGATATATCCTTTTTCACCATAGCCCTCTAAGGGCTTCCAAATATCACTTTGCCAATTCCACAAGAACTGTCTTAGCGAAAGGCTTCTTGAGGGGAAAGCTGTAACTCTGTGAGATGATTTCACAGAACACAAAGAAGTTTCTCAGAAATCTTCTTTCTCTTTGTTATCGGAGGATATTTCCTTTGGCACTATAGTCTTCAAAGGGATCCGAAATATCTGTTCTCAGATTCCACAGAAATAAGATTAGAAAAGAGATCCTCGAAATACAGATGTAACTCTGTGAGTGGAAGTCACACATCACAGAGAAGTTTCTCAGAAAGCTTATTTCCAGATTTCTTCTGAGGATATTTCCTTTTTCACCATAGCCCTCTATGGGCTTCCAAATATCACTTTGCCAATTCTACAACAAATGTCTTAGCGAAAGGCTTCTTGACGGGAAAGCTGTAACGCTTGGAGATGATTTCACAGAACACAAAGAAGTTTCTCAGAAAGCTTCTTTCTCTTTGTTATCGCGGGATATTTCCTTTGGCCCTATAGTCTTCAAAGGGACCGAAATATCTGTTCTCAGATTCCACAGAAATAAGGCTAGCAAAGAGATCCACGAAATACAGATGTAACTCTGTGAGATGAATTAACAGAACACCAAGCAGTTTCTCAGAAAGCTTCTTTCCAGATTTCATCTGAGGATATTTCCTTTTTCACCATAGCCCTCTATGGGCTTCCAAATATCACTTTGCCAATTCCACAAGAACTGTCTTAGCGAAAGGCTTCTTGAGGGGAAAGCTGTAACTCTGTGAGATGATTTCACAGAACACAAAGAAGTTTCTCAGAAAGCTTCTTTCTCTTTGTTATCGGAGGATATTTCCTTTGGCCCTATAGTCTTCAAAGGGATCCGAAATATCTGTTCTCAGATTCCACAGAAATAAGGCTAGCAAAGGGATCCACGAAATACAGATGTAACTCTGTGAGTGGAAGTCACACATCACAGAGCAGTTTCTCAGAAAGCTTCTTTCCAGATTTCTTCGGAGGATATTTCCTTTTTCACCGTAGCCCTTTATGGGCTTCCAAATATCACTTTGCCAATTGCACAAGAACTGTCTTAGCGAAAGGCTTCTTGAGGGGAAAGCTGTAACTCAGTGAGATGATTTCACAGAACACAAAGAAGTTTCTCAGTAAGCTTCTTTCTCTTCGTTATCGGAGGATATTTCCTTTGGCCCTATAGTCTTCAAAGGGATCCGAAATATCTGTTCTCAGATTCCACAGAAATAAGGCTAGCAGAGAGATCCACGAAATACAGATGTAACTCTGTGAGTTGAATTAACAGAACACTAAGCAGTTTCTCAGAAAGCTTCTTCCCAGATTTCATCTGAGGATATTTCCTTTTTCACCATAGCCCTCTATGGGCTTCCAAATGTCACTCTGCCAATTCCACAAGAACTGTCTTAGCGAAAGGCTTCTTGAGGGGAAAGCTGTAACTCTGTGAGACGACGTCACAGAACACAAAGAGGTTTATCAGAAAGCTTCTTGTCTCTGTTATCGGAGGATATTTCCTTTGACCCTATAGTCTTCAAAGGGAACCGAAATATCTGTTCTCAGATTCCACAGAAATAAGGCCAGCAAAGAGATCCACGAAATACAGATGTAACTCTGAGAGATGAATTAACAGAACACTAAGCAGTTTCTCAGAAAGCTTCTTTCCAGATTTCATCTGAGGATATTTCCTTTTTCACCATAGCCCTCTATGGGCTTCCAAATATCACTTTGCCAATTTCACAAGAACTGTCTTAGCGAAAGGCTTCTTGAGGGGAAAGCTGTAACTCTGGGAGATGATTTCACAGAACACAAATAAGTTTCTCAGAAAGCTTCTTTCTCTTTGTTATCGGGGGATATTTCCTTTGGCCCTATAGTCGTCAAAGGGATCCGAAATATGTGTTCTCAGATTCCACAGAAATAAGGCTAGCAAAGAGATCCACGAAATACAGATGTAACTCTGTGAGTGGAAGTCACACATCACAGAGCAGTTTCTCAGAAAGCTTCTTTCCAGATTTCATCTGAGGATATTTCCTTTTTCACCATAGCCCTCTATGGGCTTCCAAATATCACTTTGCCAATTCCAAAAGAACTGTCTTAGCGAAAGGCTTCTTGAGGGGAAAGCTGTAACTCTGTGAGATGATTTCACAGAACACAAAGTAGTTTCTCAGTAAGCTTCTTTCTCTTTGTTATCGGAGGATATTTCCTTTGGCCCTATAGTCTTCAAAGCGATCGGAAATATCTGTTCTGAGATTCCACAGAAATAAGGCTAGCAAAGAGATCCACGAAATACAGATGTAACTCTGTGAAATGAATTAACAGAACACTAAGCAGTTTCTCAGAAAGCTTCTTTCCAGATTTCATCTGAAGATATTTCCTTTTTCACCATAGCCCTCTATGGGCTTCCAAATATCACTTTGCCATTTCCACAAGAACTGTCTTAGCCAAAGGCTTCTTGAGGGTAAAGCTGTAACTCTGTGAGATGATTTCACAGAACACAAAGAAGTTTCTCAGAAAGCTTCTTTCTCTTTGTTATTGGAGGATATTTCCTTTGGCCCTATAGTCTTCAAAGGAATCCGAAATATCTGTTTTCAGATTCCACAGAAATAAGGCTAGCAAAGACATCCACGAAATACAGATGTAACTCTGTGAGTGGAAGTCACACATCACAGAGCAGTTTCTCAGAAAGCCTCTTTCCGGATTTCATGAGGATATTTCCTTTTTCACCATAGCCCTCTATGGGCTTCCAAATATCACTTTGCCAATAGCACAAGAACTGTCTTAGCGAAAGGCTTCTTGAGGGGAAAGCTGTATCTCTGTGAGATGATTTCACAGAACCAAAGAAGTTTCTCAGAAAGCATCTTCCTCTTTGTTATCGGAGGATATTTCCTCTGGCCCTATAGTCTTCAAAGGGATCCGAAATATCTGTTCTCAGATTCCACAGAAATAAGGCTAGAAAAGAGATCCACGAAATACAGATGTAACTCTGTGCGTGGAAGTCACACATCACAGAGCAGTTTCTCAGAAAGCTTCTTTCCAGATTTCTTCTGAGGATATTTCCTTTTTCACCATAGCCCTCTATGGGCTTCCAAATATCACTTTGCCAATTCCACAAGAACTGTCTTAGCGAAAGGCTTCTTGCGGGGAAAGGTGTAACTCTGTGAGACGACTTCACAGAACACAAAAAAGTTTATCAGAAAGCTTCTTGTCTCTGTTATCGGAGGATATTTCCTTTGGCCCTATAGTCTTCAAAGGGAACCGAAATATCTGTTCTCAGATTCCACAGAAATAAGGCTAGCAAAAAGATCCACGAAATACAGATGTAATTCTGAGAGATGAAATAACAGAACACTAAGCAGTTTCTCAGAAAGCTTCTTTCCAGATTTAATCTGAGGATATTTCCTTTTTCACCATAGCCCTCTATGGGCTTCCAAATATCACTTTGCCAATTCCACAAGAACTGTCTTAGCGAAAGGCTTCTTGAGGGGAAAGCTGTAACTCTCTGACATGATTTCACAGAGCACAAAGTAGTTTCTCAGTAAGCTTCTTTCTCTTTGTTACCGGAGGATATTTCCTTTGGCCCTATAGTCTTCAAAGCGATCGGAAATATCTGTTCTCAGATTCCACAGAAATAAGGCTAACAAAGAGATCCACGAAATACAGATGTTACTCTGTGAGATGAATTAACAGAACACTAAGCAGTTTCTCAGAAAGCTTCTTTCCAGATTTCCTCTGAGGATATTTCCTTTTTCACCATAGCCCTCTATGGGCTTCCAAATATCATTTTGCCATTTCCACAAGAACTGTCTTAGCGAAAGGCTTCTTGAGGGGAAAGCTGTAACTCTGTGAGATGATTTCACAGAACACAAAGAAGTTTTTCAGAAAGCTTCTTTCTCTTTCTTATTGGAGGATATTTCCTTTGGCCCTATAGTCCTCAAAGGGATCCGAAATATCTCTTCTCAGATTCCACAGAAATAAGACTAGCAAAGAGATCCACGAAATACAGATGTAACTCTGTGAGTGGACGTCGCACATCACAGAGCAGTTTCTCAGAAAGCTTATTTCCAGATTTCATCTGAGGATATTTACTTTTTCACCATAGCCCTCTATGGGCTTCCAAATGTCACTCTGCCAATTCCACAAGAACTGTCTTAGCGAAAGGCTTCTTGAGGGGAAAGCTGTAACTCTGTGAGACGACGTCACAGAACACAAAGAGGTTTATCAGAAAGCTTCTTGTCTCTGTTATCGGAGGATATTTCCTTTGACCCTGTAGTCTTCAAAGGGAACCGAAATATCTGTTCTCAGATTCCACAGAAATAAGGCCAGCAAAGAGATCCACGAAATACAGATGTAACTCTGAGAGATGAATTAACAGAACACTAAGCAGTTTCTCAGAAAGCTTCTTTCCAGATTTCATCTGAGGATATTTCCTTTTTCACCATAGCCCTCTATGGGCTTCCAAATATCACTTTGCCAATTCCACAAGAACTGTCTTAGAGAAAGGCTTCTTGAGGGGAAAGCTGTAACTCTGGGAGATGATTTCACAGAACACAAATAAGTTTCTCAGAAAGCTTCTTTCTCTTTGTTATCGGGGGATATTTCCTTTGGCCCTATAGTCGTCAAAGGGATCCGAAATATGTGTTCTCAGATTCCACAGAAATAAGGCTAGCAAAGAGATCCACGAAATACAGATGTAACTCTGTGAGTGGAAGTCACACATCACAGAGCAGTTTCTCAGAAAGCTTCTTTCCAGATTTCATCTGAGGATATTTCCTTTTTCACCATAGCCCTCTATGGGCTTCCAAATATCACTTTGCCAATTCCAAAAGAACTGTCTTAGCGAAAGGCTTCTTGAGGGGAAAGCTGTAACTCTGTGAGATGATTTCACAGAACACAAAGTAGTTTCTCAGTAAGCTTCTTTCTCTTTGTTATCGGAGGATATTTCCTTTGGCCCTATAGTCTTCAAAGCGATCGGAAATATCTGTTCTCAGATTCCACAGAAATAAGGCTAGCAAAGAGATCCACGAAATACAGATGTAACTCTGTGAAATGAATTAACAGAACACTAAGCAGTTTCTCAGAAAGCTTCTTTCCAGATTTCATCTGAGGATATTTCCTTTTTCACCATAGCCCTCTATGGGCTTCCAAATATCACTTTGCCATTTCCACAAGAACTGTCTTAGCCAAAGGCTTCTTGAGGGTAAAGCTGTAACTCTGTGAGATGATTTCACAGAACACAAAGAAGTTTCTCAGAAAGCTTCTTTCTCTTTGTTATTGGAGAATATTTCCTTTGGCCCTATAGTCTTCAAAGGAATCCGAAATATCTGTTTTCAGATTCCACAGAAATAAGGCTAGCAAAGAGATCCACGAAATACAGATGTAACTCTGTGAGTGGAAGTCACACATCACAGAGCAGTTTCTCAGAAAGCTTCTTTCCGGATTTCATGAGGATATTTCCTTTTTCACCATAGCCCTCTATGGGCTTCCAAATATCACTTTGCCAAAAGCACAAGAACTGTCTTAGCGAAAGGCTTCTTGAGGGGAAAGCTGTATCTCTGTGAGATGATTTCACAGAACCAAAGAAGTTTCTCAGAAAGCATCTTCCTCTTTGTTATCGGAGGATATTTCCTCTGGCCCTATAGTCTTCAAAGGGATCCGAAATATCTGTTCTCAGATTCCACAGAAATAAGGCTAGAAAAGAGATCCACGAAATACAGATGTAACTCTGTGAGTGGAAGTCACACATCACAGAGCAGTTTCTCAGAAAGCTTCTTTCCAGATTTCTTCTGAGGATATTTCCTTTTTCACCATAGCCCTCTAAGGGCTTCCAAATATCACTTTGCCAATTCCACAAGAACTGTCTTAGCGAAAGGCTTCTTGAGGGGAAAGCTGTAACTCTGTGACATGATTTCACAGAACACAAAGAAGTTTCTCAGAAAGCTTCTTTCTCTTTGTTATTGGAGGATATTTCCTTTGGCCCTATAGTCTTCAAAGGGATCCGAAATATCTGTTCTCAGATTCCACAGAAATAAGACTAGCAAAGAGATCCACGAAATACAGATGTAACTCTGTGAGTGGAAGTCACACATCACAGAGCAGTTTCTCAGAGAGCTGCTTTCCAGATTTCTTCTGAGGATGTTTCCTTTTTCACCATAGCCCTCTGTGCGCTTCCAAATATCACTTTACCAATTCCACAAGAACTGTCTTAGCGAAAGGCTTCTTGAGGGGAAAGCTGTAACTCTGTGAGATGATTTCAGAGAACACAAAAAAGTTTCTCAGAAAGCTTCTTTCTCTTTGTTATCGGAGGATATTTCCTTTGACCCTATAGTCTTCAAAGGGATCCGAAACATCTATTAACAGATTCCACAGAAATAAGGCTAGCAAAGAGACCCTCGAAATACAGATGTAACTCTGTGAGATGAATTAACAGAACACTCAGCACTTTCTCAGAAAGCTTCTTTCCAGATTTCATATGAGGATATTTCCTTTTTCACCATAGCCCTCTATGGGCTTCCAAATATCACTTTGCCAATTCCACAAGAAATGTCTTAGCGAAAGGCTTCTTCAGGGGAAAGCTGTAACTCTGTGAGATTATTTCACAGAACACAAAGAAGTTTCTCAGAAGCTTCTTTCTCTTTGTATCGGAGGATATTTCCTTTGTCCCTATAGTCTTCAAATGGATCCGAAATATCTGTTCTCAGATTCCACAGAAATAAGGCTAGCAAAGAGATCCTCGAAATTCAGAGGTAACTCTGTTAGATGAATTAACAGAACACTAAGCAGTTTCTCAGAAAGCTTCTTTCCAGATTTCATCTGATGATATCGCGAAAGGCTTCTTGAGGGGATAGCTGTAACGCTGTGAGATGATTTCACAGAACACAAAGAAGTTTCTCAGAAAGTTTCTTGTCCCTGTTATCGGAGGATATTTCCTTGGCCCTATAGTCTTCAAAGGGAACCGAAATATCTCTTTTCAGATTCCTCCGAAATAAGGCTAGCAAAGAGATCCACGAAATACAGATGTAACTCTGTGAGATGAATTAACAGAACACTTAGCAGTTTCTCAGAAAGCTTCTTTCCATATTTCATCTGAGGATATTTCCTTTTTCACCGTAGCCCTCTATGGGCTTCTAAATATCACTTTGCCAATTCCACAAGAACTGCCTTAGCGAAAGGCTTCTTGAGGGGAAAGCTGTAACTCTGTGAGATGATTTCACAGAACACAAAGAAGTTTCTCAGAAAGCTTCTTTCTCTTTGTTATCGGAGGATATTTCCTTTGGCCCTGTAGTCTTCAAAGGGATCCGAAATATCTGTTCTCAGATTCCACAGAAATAAGGCTAGCGAAGAGATCCACGAAATACAGATGTAACTCTGTGAGTGGAAGTCACACAACACAGAGCAGTTTCTCAGAAAGCTTCTTTCCAGATTTCATCTGAGGATATTTCCTTTTTGACAATAGCCCACTATGGGCTTCCAAATATCACTTTGCCAATTCCACAAGAACTGTCTTAGCGAAAGGCTTCTTGAGGGGAAAGCTGTAACTCTGTGAGATGATTTCACGGAACACAAAGAAGTTTCTCAGAAAGCTTCTTTCTCTTTGTTATCAGAGGATATTTCCTTTGGCGCTATAGTCTTCAAAGGGATCCGAAATATCTGTTCTCAGATTCCACAGAAATAAGGCTAGCAAAGAGATCCACGAAATACAGATGTAACTCTGTGAGTGGAAGTCACACATCACAGAGCAGTTTCTCAGAAAGCTTCTTTCCAGATTTCTTCTGAGGATATTTCCTTTTTCACCTTAGCCCTCTATGGGCTTCCAAATATCACTTTGATAATTCCACAAGAACTGTCTTAGCGAAAGGCTTCTTGAGGGGAAAGCTGTAACTCTGTGAGATGATTTCACAGAACACAAAGAAGTTTCTCAGAAAGCTTCTTTCTCTTTGTTCTCGAAGGATATTTCCTCTGGCCCTATAGCCTTCAAAGGGATCCGAAATATCTGTTCTCAGATTCCACAGAAATAAGGCTAGCAAAGAGATCCACGAAATACAGGTGTAACTCTGTGAGTGGAAGTCACACATCACTAAGCAGTTTCTCAGAAAGCTTCTTTCCTGATTTCATCTGAGGATATTTCCTTTTTCACCATAGCCCTCTAATGGTTTCCAAATGTCACTTTGCCAATTCCACAAGAACTGTCTTAGCGAAAGGCTTCTTGATGGGAAAGCTGTAACTCTGTGAGGTGATTTCACAGAACACAAAGTAGTTTCTCAGAAAGCTTCTTTCTCTTTGTTATCGGAGGATATTTCCTTTGGCCCTATAGTCTTCAAAGGGATCCGAAATATCTGTTCTCAGATTCCATAGAAATAAGGCTAGCAAAGAGATCCATGAAATACAGATGTAACTCTGTGAGAAGAATTAACAGAACACTAAGCAGTTTCTCAGAAAGCTTCTTTCCAGATTTCATCTGAGGATATTCCCTTTTTCACCATAGCCCTCTACGGGCTTCCAAATGTCACTTTGCCAATTCCACAAGAACTGTCTTAGCGAAAGGCTTCTTGAGGGGAAAGCTGTAACTCTGTGAGATGATTTCACAGAACACAAAGACGTTTCTCAGAAAGCTTCTCGTCTCTGCTATCGGAGGATATTTCCTTTGGCCCTATAGGTTCAAAGGGAACCGAAATATCTGTTCTCAGATTCCACAGAAATAAGGCTAGCAAAGAGATCCACGAAATACAGATGTAACTCTGTGAGATGAATTAACAGAACACTAAGCAGTTTCTCAGAAAGCTTCTTTCCAGATTTCATCTGAGGATATTTCCTTTTTCACCATAGCCCTCTATGGGCTTCCAAATATCACTTTGCCAATTCCACAAGAACTGTCTTAGCGAAAGGCTTCTTGAGGGGAAAGCTGTAACTCTGTGAGATGATTTCACAGAACACAAAGAAGTTTCTCAGTAAGCTTCTTTCTCTTTGTTTTCGGAGGATATTTCCTTTGGCCCTATAGTCTTCAAAGGGATCCGAAATATCTGTTCTCAGATTCCACAGAAATAAGGCTAGCAAAGAGATCCACGAAATAAAGATGTAACTCTGTGAGATGAATTAACAGAACACTAAGCAGATTCTCAAAAAGCTTCTTTCCTGATTTCATCTGAGGATATTTCTTTTTTCACCATTGCCCTCTATGGGATTCCAAATATCACTTTGCGAATTTCACAAGAACTATCTTAGCGAAAGGCTTCTTGAGGGGAAAGCTGTAACTTGTGAGATGATTTCACAGAGCACAAAGAAGTTTCCCAGAAAGCTACTTTCTCTTTGTTATCGGGGGGTATTTCCTTTGACCCTATAGTCTTCAAAGGCATCCGAAATATCTGTTCTCAGATTCCACAGAAATAAGGCTAGCAAAGAGATCCACGAAATACAGATGTAACTCTGTGAGTGGAAGTCACACATCACAGAGCAGTTTCTCAGAAAGCTTCTTTCCGGATTTCATCTGAGGATATTTCCTTTTTCACCATAGCCCTCTAAAGGCTTCCAAATGTCACTTTGCCAATTCCACAAGAACTGTCTTAGCGAAAGGCTTCTTGAGGGGAAAGCTGTAACTCTGTGAGGTGATTTCACAGAACACAAAGTAGTTTCTCAGAAAGCTTCTTTCGCTTTGTCATTGGAGGATATTTCCTTTGGCCCTATAGTCTTCAAAGGGATCCGAAATATCTGTTCTCAGAATCCACAGAAATAAGGCTAGCAAAGAGATCCACGAAATACACATGTACCTCTGGGAGATGAATTAACAGAACACTAAGCAGTTTCTCAGAAAGCTTCTTTCCAGATTTCATCTGAGGTTATTTCCTTTTTCACCATAGCCCTCTATGGGCTTCCAAATATCACTTTGCCAATTCCACAAGAACTGTCTTACCGAAAGGCTTCTTGAGGGTAAAGCTGTAACTCTGTGAGATGATTTCACAGAACACAAAGAAGTTTCTCAGAAAGTTTCTTCCTCTTTGTTATCGGAGGATATTTCCTCGGGCCCTATAGTCTTCAAAGGGATCCGAAATATCTGTTCTCAGATTCCACAGAAATAAGGCTAGCAAAGAGATCCACAAAATACAGATGTAACTCTGTGAGTGGAAGTCCCACATCACAGAGCAGTTTCTCAGATAGCTTCTTTCCAGATTTCATCTGAGGATATTTCCTTTTTGACCATAGCCCACTATGGGCTTCCAAATATCTCTTTGCCAATTCCACAAGAACTGTCTTAGCGAAAGGCTTCTTGAGGGGAAAGCTGTAACTCTGTGAGATGATTTCACGGAACACAAAGAAGTTTCTCAGAAAGCTTCTTTCTCTTTGTTATCAGAGGATATTTCCTTTGGCGCTATAGTCTTCAAAGGGATCCGAAATATCTGTTCTCAGATTCCACAGAAATAAGGCTAGCAAAGAGATCCACGAAATACAGATGTAACTCTGTGAGTGGAAGTCACACATCACAGAGCAGTTTCTCAGAAAGCTTCTTTCCAGATTTCTTCTGAGGATATTTCCTTTTTCACCATAGCCCTCTATGGGCTTCCAAATATCACTTTGAAAATTCCACAAGAACTGTCTTAGCGAAAGGCTTCTTGAGGGGAAAGCTGTAACTCTGTGAGATGATTTCACAGAACACAAAGAAGTTTCTCAGAAAGCTTCTTTCTCTTTGTTCTCGAAGGATATTTCCTCTGGCCCTATAGCCTTCAAAGGGATCCGAAATATCTGTTCTCAGATTCCACAGAAATAAGGCTAGCAAAGAGATCCACGAAATACAGATGTAACTCTGTGAGTGGTAGTCACACATCACTAAGCAGTTTCTCAGAAAGCTTCTTTCCTGATTTCATCTGAGGATATTTCCTTTTTCACCATACCCCTCTAAGGGTTTCCAAATGTCACTTTGCCAATTCCACAAGAACTGTCTTAGCGAAAGGCTTCTTGATGGGAAAGCTGTAACTCTGTGAGGTGATTTCACAGAACACAAAGTAGTTTCTCAGAAAGCTTCTTTCTCTTTGTTATCGGAGGATATTTCCTTTGGCCCTATAGTCTTCAAAGGGATCCGAAATATCTGTTCTCAGATTCCATAGAAATAAGGCTAGCAAAGAGATCCATGAAATACAGATGTAACTCTGTGAGAAGAATTAACAGAACACTAAGCAGTTTCTCAGAAAGCTTCTTTCCAGATTTCATCTGAGGATATTCCCTTTTTCACCATAGCCCTCTACGGGCTTCCAAATGTCACTTTGCCAATTCCACAAGAACTGTCTTAGCGAAAGGCTTCTGGAGGGGAAAGCTGTAACTCTGTGAGATGATTTCACAGAACACAAAGACGTTTCTCAGAAAGCTTCTTTCTCTTTGTTATCGGAGGATATTTGTTTTGGCCCTATTGTCTTCAAAGGGATCCGAAATATCTGTTCTCAGATTCCATAGAAATAAGGCTAGGAAAGAGATCCATGAAATACAGATGTAACTCTGTGAGAAGAATTAACAGAACACTAAGCAGTTTCTCAGAAAGCTTCTTTCCAGATTTCATCTGAGGATATTCCCTTTTTCACCATAGCCCCCTATGGGCTTCCAAATATCACTTTGCCAATTCCACAAGAACTGTCTTAGCGAAAGGCTTCTTGAGGGGAAAGCTGTAACTCTGTGAGATGATTTCACAGAACACCAAGAAGTTTCTCAGAAAGCTTCTTCCTCTTTGTTATCGGAGGATATTTCCTCTGGCCCTATAGTCTTCAAAGGGATCCGAAATATCTGTTCTCAGATTCCACAGAAATAAGGCTAGCAAAGCGATTCACGAAATACAGATGTAACTCTGTGAGTGGAAGTCACACATCACAGAACAGTTTCTCAGAAAGCTTCTTTCCAGATTCATCTGAGGATATTTTCTTTTTCAACATAGCCCTCTATGGGCTTCCAAATATCACTTTGCCAATTCCACATGAAGTGTCTTAGCGAAAGGCTTCTTGAGGGGAAAGCTGTAACTCTGTGAGGTGATTTCACAGAACCCAAAGAAGTTTCTCAGTAAGCTTCTTTCTCTTTGTTATCGGAGGATATTTCCTTTGGCCCTATAGTCTTCAAAGGGATCCGAAATATCTGTTCTCAGATTCCACAGAAATAAGGCTAGCAAAGAGTTCCACGAAATACAGATGTAACTCTGTGAGTGGAAGTCCCACATCACAGAGCAGTTTCTCACATAGCTTCTTTCCAAATTTCATCTGAGGATATTTCCTTTTTCATCATAGCCCACTATGGGCTTCCAAATATCACTTTGCCAATTCCACAAGAACTGTCTTAGCGAAAGGCTTCTTGAGGGGAAAGCTGTAACTCTGTGAGATGATTTCACGGAACACAAAGAAGTTTCTCAGAAAGCTTCTTTCTCTTTGTTATCGGAGAATATTTCCTTTGGCCCTGTAGTCTTCAAAGGGATCCGAAATATCTGTTCTCAGATTCCACAGAAATAAGGCTAGCAAAGAGATCCTCGAAATACTGATATAACCCTGTGAGATGAATTAACAGAACACTAAGCAGTTTCTCAGAAAGCTTCTTTCCAGATTTCATCTTAGGATATTTACTTTTTCAACGTATAATCTATGGGCTTCCAAATATCACTTTGCCAATTCCACAAGAACTGTCATAGCGAAAGGCTTCTTGAGGGGAAAGCTGTAACTCTGTGAGATGATTTCACAGAACACAAAGAAGTTTCTCAGTAAGCTTCTTTCTCTTTGTTATCGGAGGATATTTCCTTTGGCCCTATAGTCTTCAAAGGGATCCGAAATATCTGTTCTCAGATTCCACAGAAATAAGGCTAGCAAAGGGTTCCACGAAACACAGATGTAACTCTGTGAGTGGAAGTCACACATCACAGAGCAGTTTCTCAGAAAGCTTTTTTCCAGATTTCATCTGAGGATATTTCCTTTTTCAACATAGCCCTGTATGGGCTTCCAAATATCACTTTGACAATTCCACAAGAACTGTCTCACCGAAAGCCTTCTTGAGGGGAAAGCTGTAACTCTGTGAGATGATTTCACGGAACACAAAGAAGTTTCTCAGAAAGCTTCTTTCTCTTTGTTATCGGAGGATATTTCCTTTGGCCCTGTAGTCTTCAAAGGGATCCGAAATATCTCTTCTCAGATTACACAGAAATAAGGCTAGCAAAGAGATCCAGGAAATACAGATATAACTCTGTGAGATGAATTAATAGAACACTAAGCAGTTTCTCAGATAGCTTCTTTCCAGATTTCATCTGAGGATATTTCCTTTTTCACCATAGCCCTCTATGGGCTTCCAAATATCACTTTGACAATTCCACAAGAACTGTCTTAGCGAAAGGCTTCTTGAGGGGAAAGCTGTAACTCTGTGAGATGATTTCACAGAACAAAAAGAAGTTTCTCAGAAAGCTTCTTTCTCTTTGTTATCGGAGGATATTTCCTTTGGCCCTATAGTCTTCAAACGGATCCGAAATATCTGTTCTCAGATTCCACAGAAATAAGGCTAGCAAAGAGATCCACGAAATACAGATGTAACTCAGTGAGTGGAAGTCACACATCACAGAGCAGTTTCTCAGAAAGCTTCTTTCCAGATTTCATCTGAGGATATTTCCTTTTTCACCATAGCCCTCTATGGGCTTCCAAATATCACTTTGACAATTCCACAAGAACTGTCTTACCGAAAGGCTTCTTGAGGGGAAAGCTGTAACTCTGTGAGATGATTTCCCAGAACACAAAGAAGTTTCTCAGAAAGCTACTTTCTCTTTGTTATCGGGGGATATTTCCTTTGGCCCTATAGTCTTCAAAGGGATCCGAAATATCTGTTCTCAGATTCCACAGAAATAAGGCTAGCAAAGAGATCCACGAAATACAGATGTAACTCTGTGAGGTGAATTAACAGAACACTAAGCAGTTTCTCAGAAAGCTTCTTTCCACATTTCATCTGAGGATATTTCCTTTTTCACCATAGCCCTCTATGGGCTTCCAAATATCACTTTGCCAATTCCACAAGATCTGTCTTACCGCAAGCCTTCTTGAGGGAAAAGCTGTAACTCTGTGAGATGATTTCACAGAACACAAAGAAGTTTCTCAGAAAGCTACTTTCTCTTTGTTATCGGGGGATATTTCCTTTGGCCCTATAGTCTTCACAGGGATCCGAAATATCTGTTCTCATATTCTACAGAAATAAGGCTAGCAAAGAGATCCAGGAAATACAGATGTAACTCCTGGAGTGGAAGTCACACATCACAGAGCAGTTTCTCAGAAAGCTTCTTTCCAGATTTCATCTGAGGATATTTCCTTTTTCACCATAGCCCCCTATGGGCTTCCAAATATCACTTTGCCAATTCCACAAGAACTGTCTTAGCGAAAGGCTTCTTGAGGGGAAAGCTGTAACTCTGTGAGATGATTTCACAGAACACAAAGAAGTTTCTCAGTAAGCTTTTTTCTCTTTGTTATCGGAGGATATTTCGTTTGGCCCTATAGTCTTCAAAGGGATCCGAAATATCTGTTCTCAGATTCCACAGAAATAAGGCTAGCAAAGAGTTCCATGAAATACAGATGTAACTCTGTGAGTGGAAGTCCCACATCACAGAGCAGTTTCTCAGATAGCTTCTTTCCAGATTTCATCTGAGGATATTTCCTTTTTCACCATAGCCCACTATGGGCTTCCAACTATCACTTTGCCAATTCCACAAGAACTGTCTTAGCGAAAGGCTTCTTGAGGGGAAAGCTGTAACTCTGTGAGATGATTTCACGGAACACAAAGATGTTTCTCAGAAAGCTTCTTTCTCTTTGTTATCGGAGGATATTTCCTTTGGCCCTGTAGTCTTCAAAGGGATCCGAAATATCTGTTCTCAGATTACACAGAAATAAGGCTAGCAAAGAGATCCACGAAATACAGATATAACTCTGTGAGACGAATTAACAGAAAACTAAGCAGTTTCTCAGAAAGCTTCTTTCCAGATTTCATCTGAGGATATTTCCTTTTTCACCATAGCCCTCTATGGGCTTCCAAATATCACTTTGCCAATTCCACAAGAACTGTCTTAGCGAAAGTCTGCTTGAGGGGAAAGCTGTAACTCTGTGAGATGATTTCACAGAACACAAAGAAGTTTCTCGGAAAGCTTCTTTCTCTTTGTTATCAGTGGATATTTCCTTTGGCCCTATAGTCTTCAAAGGGATCCGAAATATCTGTTCTCAGATTCCACAGAAATAAGGCTAGCAAAGCGATCCACGAAATACAGATGTAACTCTGTGAGTGGAAGTCACACATCACAGAGCAGTTTCTCAGAAAGCTTCTTTCCAGATTTCATCTGAGGATATTTACTTTTTCACCATAGCCCTCTATGGGCTTCCAAATATCACTTTGCCAATTCCACAATAACTGTCTTAGCGATAGGCTTCTTGAGGGGAAAGCTGTAACTCTGTGAGATGATTTCACAGAACACAAAGAAGTTTCTCAGAAAGCTTCTTCCTCTTTGTTATCGGAGGATATTTCCTCTGGCCGTATAGTCTTCAAAGGGATCCGAAATATCTGTTCTCAGATTCCACAGAAATAAGGCTAGCAAAGAGATCCACGAAATACAGATGTAACTCTGGGAGTGGATGTCACACATCACAGAGCAGTTTCTCAGAAAGCTTCTTTCCAGATTTCATCTGAGGATATTTCCTTTTTCACCATAGCCCTCTAAGGGCTTCCTAATGTCACTTTGCCAATTCCACAAGCTCTCTCTTATCGAAAGGCTTCTTGAGGGGAAAGCTGTAACTCCGTGAAGTGATTTCACAGAACACAAAGTAGTTTCTCAGAAAGCTTCCTTCTCTTTGTCATCGGAGGATATTTCCTTTGGCCCTATAGTCTTCAAAGGGATCCGAAATATCTGTTCTCAGATTCCACAGAAATAAGGCTAGCAAAGTGATCCACTAAATACAGATGTAACTCTGTGAGATGAATTAACAGAACACTAAGCAGTTTCTCAGAAAGCTTCTTTCCAGATTTCTTCTGAGGATATTTCCTTTTTCACCATAGCCCTCTAAGGGCTTCCAAATATCACTTTGCCAATTCCACAAGAACAGTCTTACCGAAAGGCTTCTTGAGGGGAAAGCTGTAACTCTGTGAGATGATTTCCCAGAACACAAAGAAGTTTCTCAGAAAGCTACTTTCTCTTTATTATCGGGGGATATTTCCTTTGGCCCTATAGTCTTCAAAGGGATCCGAAATATCTGTTCTCAGATTCCACAGAAATAAGGCTAGCAAAGAGATCCACGAAATACAGAAGTAACTCTGTGAGATGAATTAACAGAACACTAAGCAGTTTCTCAAAAAGCTTCTTTCCTGATTTCATCTGAGGATATTTCCTTTTTCACCATAGCCCTCTATGGGCTTCCAAATATCACTTTTCGAATTTCACAAGAAATGTCTTAGCAAAAGGCTTCTTGAGGGGAAAGCAGTAACTCTGTGAGATGATTTCCCAGAACACAAAGCAGTTTCTCAGAAAGCTACTTTCTCTTTGTTATCGGGGGATATTTCCTTTGGCCCTATAGTCTTCAAAGGGATCCGAAATATCTGTTCTCATATTCTACAGAAATAAGGCTAGCAAAGAGATCCAGGAAATACAGATGTAACTCCTGGAGTGGAAGTCACACATCACAGAGCAGTTTCTCAGAAAGCTTCTTTCCAGATTTCATCTGAGGATATTTCCTTTTTCACCATAGCCCCCTATGGGCTTCCAAATATCACTTTGCCAATTCCACAAGAACTGTCTTAGCGAAAGGCTTCTTGAGGGGAAAGCTGTAACTCTGTGAGATGATTTCACAGAACACAAAGAAGTATCTCAGAAACCTTCTTCCTCTTTGTTATCAGAGGATATTTCCTCTGGCCCTATAGTCTTCAAAGGGATCCGAAATATCTGTTCTCAGATTCCACAAAAATAAGGCTAGCAAAGAGATCCATGAAATACAGATGTAACTCTGTGAGAAGAATTAACAGAACACTAAGCAGTTTCTCAGAAAGCTTCTTTCCAGATTTCATCTGAGGATATTTCCTTTTTCACCATAGCCCTCTATGGGCTTCCAAATATCACTTTGCCAATTCCACAAGAAGTGTCTTAGCGAAAGGCTTCTTGAGGGGAAAGCTGTAACTCTGTGAGGTGATTTCACAGAACACAAAGAAGTTTCTCAGTAAGCTTCTTTCTCTTTGTTACCGGAGGATATTTCCTTTGGCCCTATAGTCTTCAAAGGGATCCGCAATATCTGTTCTCAGATCCCACAGAAATAAGGCTAGCAAAGAGTTCCACGAAATACAGATGTAACTCTGTGAGTGGAAGTCCCACAACACAGAGCAGTTTCTCAGATAGCTTCTTTCACAATTTCATCGGAGGATATTTCCTTTTTCATCATAGCCCACTATGGGCTTCCAAATATCACTTTGTTAATTCCACAAGAACTGTCTTAGCGAAAGGCTTCTTGAGGGGAAAGCTGTAACTCTGTGAGATGATTTCACGGAACACAAAGAAGTTTCTCAGAAAGCTTCTTTCCCTTTGTTATCGGAGGATATTTCCTTTGGCCTTGTAGTCTTCAAAGGGATCCGTAATATCTGTTCTCAGATTCCACAGAAATAAGGCTAGCAAAGAGATCCACGAAATACAGATATAACTCTGTGAGATGAATTAACAGAACACTAAGCAGTTTCTCAGAAAGCTTCTTTCCAGATTTCATCTGAGGATATTTCCTTTTTCACCATTGCCTTCTATGGGCTTCAAATATCACTTTGACAATTCCACAAGAACTGTCTTAGCGAAAGGCTTCTTGAGGGGAAACCTGTAACTCTGTGAAATGATTTCACAGAACACAAAGAAGTTTCTCAGTAAGCTTCTTTCTCTTTGTTTTCGGAGGATATTTCCTTTGGCCCTATAGTCTTCAAAGGGATCCGAAATATCTGTTCTCAGATTCCACAGAAATAAGGCTAGCAAAGAGATCCACGAAATAAAGATGTAACTCTGTGAGATGAATTAACAGAACACTAAGCAGATTCTCAAAAAGCTTCTTTCCTGATTTCATCTGAGGATATTTCTTTTTTCACCATTGCCCTCTATGGGCTTCCAAATATCACTTTGCGAATTTCACAAGAACTATCCTAGCGAAAGGCTTCTTGAGGGGAAAGCTGTAACTTGTGAGATGATTTCACAGAGCACAAAGAAGTTTCTCCGAAAGTTTTTTCCTCTTTGTTATCGGAGGATATTTCCTCTGGCCCTATAGTCTTCAAAGGGATCCGAAATATCTGTTCTCAGATTCCACAGAAATAAGGCTAGCAAAGAGATCCACGAAATACAGATGTAACTCTGTGAGTGGAAGTCCCACATCACAGAGCAGTTTCTCAGATAGCTTCTTTCCAGATTTCATCTGAGGATATTTCCTTTTTGACCATAGCCCACTATGGGCTTCCAAATATCACTTTGCCAATTCCACAAGAACTGTCTTAGCGAAAGGCTTCTTGAGGGGAAAGCTGTAACTCTGTGAGATGATTTCACGGAACACAAAGAAGTTTCTCAGAAAGCTTCTTTCTCTTTGTTATCAGAGGATATTTCCTTTGGCGCTATAGTCTTCAAAGGGATCCGAAATATCTGTTCTCAGATTCCACAGAAATAAGGCTAGCAAAGAGATCCACGAAATACAGATGTAACTCTGTGAGTGGAAGTCACACATCACAGAGCAGTTTCTCAGAAAGCTTCTTTCCAGATTTCTTCTGAGGATATTTCCTTTTTCATCATAGCCCTCTATGGGCTTCCAAATATCACTTTGATAATTCCACAAGAACTGTCTTAGCGAAAGGCTTCTTGAGGGGAAAGCTGTAACTCTGTGAGATGATTTCACAGAACACAAAGAAGTTTCTCAGAAAGCTTCTTTCTCTTTGTTCTCGAAGGATATTTCCTCTGGCCCTATAGCCTTCAAAGGGATCCGAAATATCTGTACTCAGATTCCACAGAAATAAGGCTAGCAAAGAGATCCACGAAATACAGATGTAACTCTGTGAGTGGAAGTCACACATCACTAAGCAGTTTCTCAGAAAGCTTCTTTCCTGATTTCATCTGAGGATATTTCCTTTTTCACCATAGCCCTCTAAGGGTTTCCAAATGTCACTTTGCCAATTCCACAAGAACTGTCTTAGCGAAAGGCTTCTTGATGGGAAAGCTGTAACTCTGTGAGGTGATTTCACAGAACACAAAGTAGTGTCTCAGAAAGCTTCTTTCTCTTTGTTATCGGAGGATATTTCCTTTGGCCCTATAGTCTTCAAAGGGATCCGAAATATCTGTTCTCAGATTCCATAGAAATAAGGCTAGCAAAGAGATCCATGAAATACAGATGTAACTCTGTGAGAAGAATTAACAGAACACTAAGCAGTTTGTCAGAAAGCTTCTTTCCAGATTTCATCTGAGGATATTCCCTTTTTCACCATAGCCCTCTACGGGCTTCCAAATGTCACTTTGCCAATTCCACAAGAACTGTCTTAGCGAAAGGCTTCTTGAGGGGAAAGCTGTAACTCTGTGAGATGATTTCACAGAACACAAAGACGTTTCTCAGAAAGCTTCTCGTCTCTGCTATCGGAGGATATTTCCTTTGGCCCTATAGGTTCAAAGGGAACCGAAATATCTGTTCTCAGATTCCACAGAAATAAGGCTAGCAAAGAGATCCACGAAATACAGATGTAACTCTGTGAGATGAATTAACAGAACACTAAGCAGTTTCTCAGAAAGCTTCTTTCCAGTTTTCATCTGAGGATATTTCCTTTTTCACCATAGCCCTCTATGGGCTTCCAAATATCACTTTGCCAATTCCACAAGAACTGTCTTAGCGAAAGGCTTCTTGAGGGGAAAGCTGTAACTCTGTGAGATGATTTCACAGAGCACAAAGAAGTTTCCCAGAAAGCTACTTTCTCTTTGTTATCGGGGGGTATTTCCTTTGGCCCTATAGTCTTCAAAGGCATCCGAAATATCTGTTCTCAGATTCCACAGAAATAAGGCTAGCAAAGAGATCCACGAAATACAGATGTAACTCTGTGAGTGGAAGTCACACATCACAGAGCAGTTTCTCAGAAAGCTTCTTTCCGGATTTCATCTGAGGATATTTCCTTTTTCACCATAGCCCTCTAAAGGCTTCCAAATGTCACTTTGCCAATTCCACAAGAACTGTCTTAGCGAAAGGCTTCTTGAGGGGAAAGCTGTAACTCTGTGAGGTGATTTCACAGAACACAAAGTAGTTTCTCAGAAAGCTTCTTTCGCTTTGTCATTGGAGGATATTTCCTTTGGCCCTATAGTCTTCAAAGGGATCCGAAATATCTGTTCTCAGAATCCACAGAAATAAGGCTAGCAAAGAGATCCACGAAATACACATGTACCTCTGTGAGACGAATTAACAGAACACTAAGTAGTTTCTCAGAAAGCTTCTTTCCAGATTTCATCTGAGGTTATTTCCTTTTTCACCATAGCCCTCTATGGGCTTCCAAATATCACTTTGCCAATTCCACAAGAACTGTCTTCCGAAAGGCTTCTTGAGGGTAAAGCTGTAACTCTGTGAGATGATTTCACAGAACACAAAGAAGTTTCTCAGAAAGTTTCTTCCTCTTTGTTATCGGAGGATATTTCCTCTGGCCCTATAGTCTTCAAAGGGATCCGAAATATCTGTTCTCAGATTCCACAGAAATAAGGCTAGCAAAGAGATCCACAAAATACAGATGTAACTCTGTGAGTGGAAGTCCCACATCACAGAGCAGTTTCTCAGATAGCTTCTTTCCAGATTTCATCTGAGGATATTTCCTTTTTGACCATAGACCACTATGGGCTTCCAAATATCACTTTGCCAATTCCACAAGAACTGTCTTAGCGAAAGGCTTCTTGAGGGGAAAGCTGTAACTCTGTGAGATGATTTCACGGAACACAAAGAAGTTTCTCAGAAAGCTTCTTTCTCTTTGTTATCAGAGGATATTTCCTTTGGCGCTATAGTCTTCAAAGGGATCCGAAATATCTGTTCTCAGATTCCACAGAAATAAGGCTAGCAAAGAGATCCACGAAATACAGATGTAACTCTGTGAGTGGAAGTCACACATCACAGAGCAGTTTCTCAGAAAGCTTCTTTCCAGATTTCTTCTGAGGATATTTCCTTTTTCACCATAGCCCTCTAGGGGCTTCCAAATATCACTTTGAAAATTCCACAAGAACTGTCTTAGCGAAAGGCTTCTTGAGGGGAAAGCTGTAACTCTGTGAGATGATTTCACAGAACACAAAGAAGTTTCTCAGAAAGCTTCTTTCTCTTTGTTCTCGAAGGATATTTCCTCTGGCCCTATAGCCTTCAAAGGGATCCGAAATATCTGTTCTCAGATTCCACAGAAATAAGGCTAGCAAAGAGATCCACGAAATACAGATGTAACTCTGTGAGTGGAAGTCACACATCACTAAGCAGTTTCTCAGAAAGCTTCTTTCCTGATTTCATCTGAGGATATTTCCTTTTTCACCATAGCCCTCTAAGGGTTTCCAAATGTCACTTTGCCAATTCCACAAGAACTGTCTTAGCGAAAGGCTTCTTGATGGGAAAGCTGTAACTCTGTGAGGTGATTTCACAGAACACAAAGTAGTTTCTCAGAAAGCTTCTTTCTCTTTGTTATCGGAGGATATTTCCTTTGGCCCTATAGTCTTCAAAGGGATCCGAAATATCTGTTCTCAGATTCCATAGAAATAAGGCTAGCAAAGAGATCCATGAAATACAGATGTAACTCTGTGAGAAGAATTAACAGAACACTAAGCAGTTTCTCAGAAAGCTTCTTTCCAGATTTCATCTGAGGATATTCCCTTTTTCACCATAGCCCTCTACGGGCTTCCAAATGTCACTTTGCCAATTCCACAAGAACTGTCTTAGCGAAAGGCTTCTTGAGGGGAAAGCTGTAACTCTGTGAGATGATTTCACAGAACACAAAGAAGTTTCTCAGACAGCTACTTTCTCTTTGTTATCGGGGGATGTTTCCTTTGGCCCTATAGTCTTCAAAGGGATCCGAAATATCTGTTCTCAGATTCCACAGAAATAAGGCTAGCAAAGAGATCCAGGAAATACAGATGTTACTCTGGGAGTTAAAGTCACACATCACAGAGCAGTTTCTCAGAAAGCTTCTTTCCAGATTTCATCTGAGGATATTTCCTTTTTCACCATAGCCCTCTAATGGCTTCCAAATGTCACTTTGCCAATTCCACAAGAACTCTCTTAGCGAAAGGCTTCTTGAGGGGAAAGCTGTAACTCTGTGAGGTGATTTCACAGAACACAAAGTAGTTTCTCAGAAAGCTTCCTTCTCTTTGTCATCGGAGGATATTTCCTTTGGCCCTATAGTCTTCAAAGGGATCCGAAATATCTGTTCTCAGATTCCACAGAAATAAGGCTAGCAAACAGATCCACGAAATACAGATGCAACTCTGTGAGATGAATTAACAGAACACTAAGCAGTTTCTCAAAAAGCTTCCTTCCTGATTTCATCTGAGGATATTTCCTTTTTCACCATAGCCCTCTATGGGCTTCCAAATATCACTTTGCCAATTCCACAAGAACTGTCTTAGCGAAAGGCTTCTTGAGGGGAAAGCTGTAACTCTGTGAGATGATTTCACAGAACACAAAGAAGTTTCTCAGAAAGCTTCTTTCTCTTTGTTATTGGAGGATATTTCCTTTGGCCCAATAGTCTTCAAAGGGATCCGAAATATCTGTTCTCAGATTCCACAGACATAAGCCTAGCAAAGAGATCCACGAAATACAGATGTAACTCTGTGAGACGAATTAACAGAACACTAAGCAGTTTCTCAGAAAGCTTCTTTCCAGATTTCATCTGAGGATATTTCCTTTTTCACCATAGCCCTCTATGGGCTTCCAAATATCACTTTGCCAATTCCACAAGAACTGTCTTAGCGAAAGGCTTCTTGAGGGGAAAGGTGTAACTCTGTGAGATGATTTCACAGAACACAAAGAAGTTTCTCAGAAAGCTTCTTTCTCTTTGTTATCGGAGGATATTTCCTTTGGCCCTATAGTCTTCAAAGAGATCCGAAATATCTGTTCTCAGATTCCACAGAAATAAGGCTAGCAGAGAGATCCACGAAATACAGATGTAACTCTGTGAGATGAATTAACAGAACACTAAGCAGTTTCTCAGAAAGCTTCTTTCCTGATTTCATCTGAGGATATTTCCTTTTTCACCATAGCCCTCTAAGGGCTTCCAAATGTCACTTTGCCAATTCCACAAGAACTGTCTTAGCGAAAGATTTCTTGAGGGGAAAGCTGTAACTCTGTGAGATGATTTCCCAGAACACAAAGAAGTTTCTCAGAAAGCTACTTTCTCTTTGTTATCGGGGGATATTTCCTTTGGCCCTATAGTCTTCAAAGGGATCCGAAATATCTGTTCTCAGAATCCACAGAAATAAGGCTAGCAAAGAGATCCACGAAATACAGATGTAACTCTGTGAGATGAATTAACAGAACACTAAGCAGTTTCTCAGAAAGCTTCTTTCCAGATTTCATCTGAGGATATTTCCTTTTTCACCATAGCCCTCTATGGGCTTCCAAATATCACTTTGCCAATTTCACAAGAACTGTCTTACCGAAAGGTTTCTTGAGGGGAAAGCTGTAACTCTGTGAGATGATTTCACAGAACACAAAGAAGTTTCTCAGAAAGCTACTTTCTCTTTGTTATCGGAGGATATTTCCTTTGGCCCTATAGTCTTCAAAGGGATCCGAAATATCTGTTCTCAGATTCCACAGAAATAAGGCTAGCAAAGAGATCCCCGAAATACAGATGTAACTCTGTGAGATGAATTAACAGAACACTAAGCAGTTTCTCAGAAAGCTTCTTTCCAGATTTCATCTGAGGATATTTCCTTTTTCACCATAGCCCTCTATGGGCTTCCAAATATCACTTTGCCAATTCCACAAGAACTGTCTTACCGAAAGCCTTCTTGAGGGAAAAGCTGTAACTCTGTGGGATGATTTCACAGAACACAAAGAAGTTTCTCAGAAAGTTTCTTGTCTCTGTTATCGGAGGATATTTCCTTTGGCCCTATAGTCTTCAAAGGGAACCGAAATATCTGTTCTCAGATGCCTCAGAAATAAGGCTAGCAAAGAGATCCACGAAATACAGAAGTAACTCTGTGAGATGAATTAACAGAACACTAAGCAGTTTCTCAAAAAGCTTCTTTCCTGATTTCATCTGAGGATATTTCCTTTTTCACCATAGCCCTTTATGGGCTTCCAAATATCACTTTGCGAATTTCACAAGAACTGTCTTAGCGAAAGGCTTCTTGAGGGGAAAGCTGTAACTCTGTGAGATGATTTCACAGAACACAAAGAAGTTTCTCAGAAAGCTACTTTCTCTTTGTTATCGGGGGATATTTCCTTTGGCCCTATAGTCTTCAAAGGGATCCGAAATATCTGTTCTCAGATTCCACAGAAATAAGGCTAGCAAAGAGATCCACGAAATACAGATGTAACTCTGGGAGTGGAAGTCACACATCACAGAGCAGTTTCTCAGAAAGCTTCTTTCCAGATTTCATCTGAGGATATTTCCTTTTTCACCATAGCCCCCTATGGGCTTTCAAATATCACTTTGCCAATTCCACAAGAACTGTCTTAGCGAAAGGCTTCTTGAGGGGAAAGCTGTAACTCTGTGAGATGATTTCACAAAACACAAAGAAGTTTCTCAGAAAGCTTCTTCCTCTTTGTTATCGGAGGATATTTCCTCTCGCCCTATAGTCTTCAAGGGGATCCGAAATATCTGTTCTCAGATTCCACAAAAATAAGGCTAGCAAAGAGATCCCCGAAATACAGATGTAACTCTGTGAGTGGAAGTCCCACATCACAGAGCAGTTTCTCAGATAGCTTCTTTCCAGATTTCATCTGAGGATATTTCCTTTTCCACCATAGCCCACTATGGGCTTCCAAATATCACTTTGCCAATTCCACAAGAACTGTCTTAGCGAAAGGCTTCTTGAGGGGAAAGCTGTAACTCCGTGAGATGATTTCACGGAACACAAAGAAGTTTCTCAGAAAGCTTCTTTCTCTTTGTTTTCGGAGGATATTTCCTTTGGCCCTGTAGTCTTCAAAGGGATCCGAAATATCTGTTCTCAGATTCCACAGAAATAAGGCTAGCAAAGAGATCCACGAAATACAGATGTAACTCTGTGAGTGGAAGTCACACATCACTAAGCAGTTTCTCAGAAAGCTTCTTTCCTGATTTCATCTGAGGATATTTCCTTTTTCACCATAGCCCTCTAAGGGTTTCCAAATGTCACTTTGCCAATTCCACAAGAACTGTCTTAGCGAAAGGCTTCTTGATGGGAAACTGTAACTCTGTGAGGTGATTTCACAGAACACAAAGTAGTTTCTCAGAAAGCTTCTTTCTCTTTGTTATCGGAGGATATTTGTTTTTTCCCTATTGTCTTCAAAGGGATCCGAAATATCTGTTCTCAGATTCCATAGAAATAAGGCTAGGAAAGAGATCCATGAAATACAGATGTAACTCTGTGAGAAGAATTAACAGAACACTAAGCAGTTTCTCAGAAAGCTTCTTTCCAGATTTCATCTGAGGATATTCCCTTTTTCACCATAGCCCCCTATGGGCTTCCAAATATCACTTTGCCAATTCCACAAGAACTGTCTTAGCGAAAGGCTTCTTGAGGGGAAAGCTGTAACTCTGTGAGATGATTTCACAGAACACCAAGAAGTTTCTCAGAAAGCTTCTTCCTCTTTGTTATCGGAGGATATTTCCTCTGGCCCTATAGTCTTCAAAGGGATCCGAAATATCTGTTCTCAGATTCCACAGAAATAAGGCTAGCAAAGCGATTCACGAAATACAGATGTAACTCTGTGAGTGGAAGTCACACATCACAGAACAGTTTCTCAGAAAGCTTCTTTCCAGATTTCATCTGAGGATATTTTCTTTTTCAACATAGCCCTCTATGGGCTTCCAAATATCACTTTGCCAATTCCACATGAAGTGTCTTAGCGAAAGGCTTCTTGAGGGGAAAGCTGTAACTCTGTGAGGTGATTTCACAGAACACAAAGAAGTTTCTCAGTAAGCTTCTTTCTCTTTGTTATCGGAGGATATTTCCTTTGGCCCTATAGTCTTCAAAGGGATCCGAAATATCTGTTCTCAGATTCCACAGAAATAAGGCTAGCAAAGAGTTCCACGAAATACAGATGTAACTCTGTGAGTGGAAGTCCCACATCACAGAGCAGTTTCTCACATAGCTTCTTTCCAAATTTCATCTGAGGATATTTCCTTTTTCATCATAGCCCACTATGGGCTTCCAAATATCACTTTGCCAATTCCACAAGAACTGTCTTAGCGAAAGGCTTCTTGAGGGGAAAGCTGTAACTCTGTGAGATGATTTCACGGAACACAAAGAAGTTTCTCAGAAAGCTTCTTTCTCTTTGTTATCGGAGGATATTTCCTTTGGCCCTGTAGTCTTCAAAGGGATCCGAAATATCTGTTCTCAGATTCCACAGAAATAAGGCTAGCAAAGAGATCCTCGAAATACAGATATAACCCTGTGAGATGAATTAACAGAACACTAAGCAGTTTCTCAGAAAGCTTCTTTCCAGATTTCATCTGAGGATATTTACTTTTTCAACGTAGAATCTATGGGCTTCCAAATATCACTTTGCCAATTCCACAAGAACTGTCATAGTGAAAGGCTTCTTGAGGGGAAAGCTGTAACTCTGTGAGATGATTTCACAGAACACAAAGAAGTTTCTCAGTAAGCTTCTTTCTCTTTGTTATCGGAGGACATTTCCTTTGGCCCTATAGTCTTCAAAGGGATCCGAAATATCTGTTCTCAGATTCCACAGAAATAAGGCTAGCAAAGGGTTCCACGAAACACAGATGTAACTCTGTGAGTGGAAGTCACACATCACAGAGCAGTTTCTCAGAAAGCTTTTTTCCAGATTTCATCTGAGGATATTTCCTTTTTCAACATAGCCCTGTATGGGCTTCCAAATATCACTTTGACAATTCCACAAGAACTGTCTCACCGAAAGCCTTCTTGAGGGGAAAGCTGTAACTCTGTGAGATGATTTCACGGAACACAAAGAAGTTTCTCAGAAAGCTTCTTTCTCTTTGTTATCGGAGGATATTTCCTTTGGCCCTGTAGTCTTCAAAGGGATCCGAAATATCTCTTCTCAGATTACACAGAAATAAGGCTAGCAAAGAGATCCAGGAAATACAGATATAACTCTGTGAGATGAATTAATAGAACACTAAGCAGTTTCTCAGATAGCTTCTTTCCAGATTTCATCTGAGGATATTTCCTTTTTCACCATAGCCCTCTATGGGCTTCCAAATATCACTTTGACAATTCCACAAGAACTGTCTTAGCGAAAGGCTTCTTGAGGCGAAAGCTGTAACTCTGAGAGATGATTTCACAGAACAAAAAGAAGTTTCTCAGAAAGCTTCTTTCTCTTTGTTATCGGAGGATATTTCCTTTGGCCCTATAGTCTTCAAACGGATCCGAAATATCTGTTCTCAGATTCCACAGAAATAAGGCTAGCAAAGAGATCCACGAAATACAGATGTAACTCAGTGAGTGGAAGTCACACATCACAGAGCAGTTTCTCAGAAAGCTTCTTTCCAGATTTCATCTGAGGATATTTCCTTTTTCACCATAGCCCTCTATGGGCTTCCAAATATCACTTTGACAATTCCACAAGAACTGTCTTACCGAAAGGCTTCTTGAGGGGAAAGCTGTAACTCTGTGAGATGATTTCCCAGAACACAAAGAAGTTTCTCAGAAAGCTACTTTCTCTTTGTTATCGGGGGATATTTCCTTTGGCCCTATAGTCTTCAAAGGGATCCGAAATATCTGTTCTCAGATTCCACAGAAATAAGGCTATCAAAGAGATCCGTGAAATACAGATGTAACTCTGTGAGGTGAATTAACAGAACACTAAGCAGTTTCTCAGAAAGCTTCTTTCCAGATTTCATCTGAGGATATTTCCTTTTTCACCATAGCCCTCTATGGGCTTCCAAATATCACTTTGACAATTCCACAAGAACTGTCTTAGCGAAAGGCTTCTTGAGGGAAAGCTGTAACTCTGTGAGATGATTTCACAGAACACAAAGAAGTTTCTCAGAAAGCTTCTTCCTCTTTGTTATCGGAGGATATTTCCTCTGGCCCTATAGTCTTCAAAGGGATCCGAAATATCTGTTCTCAGATTCCACAGAAATAAGGCTAGCAAAGAGATCCACGAAATACAGATGTAACTCTGTGAGTGGAAGTCACACATCACAGAGCAGTTTCTCAGAAAGCTTCTTTCCAGATTTCATCTCAGGATATTTCCTTTTTCACTATAGCCCTCTATGGGCTTCAAATATCACTTTGACAATTCCACAAGAACTGTCTTAGCGAAAGGCTTCTTGAGGGGAAAGCTGTAACTCTGTGAGATGATTTCCCAGAACAGAAAGAAGTTTCTCAGAAAGCTACTTTCTCTTTATTATCGGGGGATATTTCCTTTGGCCCTATAGTCTTCAAAGGGATCCGAAATATCTGTTCTCAGATTCCACAGAAATAAGGCTAGCAAAGAGATCCACGAAATACAGATGTAACTCTGTGAGATGAATTAACAGAACACTAAGCAGTTTCTCAGAAAGCTTCTCTCCAGATTTCATCTGAGGATATTTCCTTTTTCACCATAGCCCTCTATGGGCTTCCAAATATCACTTTGCCAATTCCACAAGAACTGTCTTACCGAAAGCCTTCTTGAGGGAAAAGCTGTAACTCTGTGAGATGATTTCACAGAACACAAAGAAGTTTCTCAGAAAGTTTCTTGTCTCTGTTATCGGAGGATATTTCCTTTGGCCCTATAGTCTTCAAAGGGAACCGAAATATCTGTTCTCAGATGCCTCAGAAATAAGGCTAGCAAAGAGATCCACGAAATACAGAAGTAACTCTGTGAGATGAATTAACAGAACACTAAGCAGTTTCTCAAAAAGCTTCTTTCCTGATTTCATCTGAGGATATTTCCTTTTTCACCATAGCCCTCTATGGGCTTCCAAATATCACTTTTCGAATTTCACAAGAAATGTCTTAGCGAAAGGCTTCTTGAGGGGAAAGCTGTAACTCTGTGAGATGATTTCACAGAACACAAAGAAGTTTCTCAGAAAGCTACTTTCTCTTTGTTATCGGGGGATATTTCCTTTGGCCCTATAGTCTTCACAGGGATCCGAAATATCTGTTCTCATATTCTACAGAAATAAGGCTAGCAAAGAGATCCAGGAAATACAGATGTAACTCCTGGAGTGGAAGTCACACATCACAGAGCAGTTTCTCAGAAAGCTTCTTTCCAGATTTCATCTGAGGATATTTCCTTTTTCACCATAGCCCCCTATGGGCTTCCAAATATCACTTTGCCAATTCCACAAGAACTGTCTTAGCGAAAGGCTTCTTGAGGGGAAAGCTGTAACTCTGTGAGATGATTTCACAGAACACAAAGAAGTTTCTCTGTAAGCTTTTTTCTCTTTGTTATCGGAGGATATTTCGTTTGGCCCTATAGTCTTCAAAGGGATCCGAAATATCTGTTCTCAGATTCCACAGAAATAAGGCTAGCAAAGAGTTCCATGAAATACAGATGTAACTCTGTGAGTGGAAGTCCCACATCACAGAGCAGTTTCTCAGATAGCTTCTTTCCAGATTTCATCTGAGGATATTTCCTTTTTCACCATAGCCCTCTAAGGGCTTCCAAATGTCACTTTGCCAATTCCACAAGAACTGTCTTAGCGAAAGGCTTCTTGAGGGGAAAGCTGTAACTCTGTGAGGTGATTTCACAGAACACAAAGTAGTTTCTCAGAAAGCTTCTTTCTCTTTGTTATCGGAGGATATTTCCTTTGGCCCTATAGTCTTCAAAGGGATCCGAAATATCTGTTCTCAGATTCCACAGAAATAAGGCTAGCAAAGAGATCCACGAAATACAGATGTAACTCTGTGAGATGAATTAACAGAACACTAAGCAGTCTCAGAAAGCTTCTTTCCAGATTTCATCTGAGGATATTTCCTTTTTCGCCGTAGCCCTCAATGGGCTTCCAAATATCACTTTGCCAATTCCACAAGAACTGTCTTACCGAAAGGCTTCTTGAGGGGAAAGCTGTAACTCTGTGAGATGATTTCCCAGAACACAAAGAAGTTTCTCAGAAAGCTACTTTCTCTTTGTTATCGGGGGATATTTCCTTTGGCCCTATAGTCTTCAAAGGGATCCGAAATATCTGCTCTCAGAATCCACAGAAATAAGGCTAGCAAAGAGATCCACGAAATACAGATGTAACTCTGTGAGATGAATTAACAGAACACTAAGCAGTTTCTCAGAAAGCTTCTTTCCAGATTTCATCTGAGGATATTTCCTTTTTCACCATAGCCCTCTATGGGCTTCCAAATATCACTTTGCCAATTCCACAAGAACCGTCTTACCGAAAGCCTTCTTGAGGGAAAAGCTGTAACTCTGTGAGATGATTTCACAGAACACAAAGAAGTTTCTCAGAAAGTTTCTTGTCTCTGTTATCGGAGGATATTTCCTTTGGCCCTATAGTCTTCAAAGGGAAGCGAAATATCTGTTCTCAGACGCCTCAGAAATAAGGCTAGCAAAGAGATCCACGAAATACAGAAGTAACTCTGTGAGATGAATTAACAGAACACTAAGCAGTTTCTCAAAAAGCTTCTTTCCTGATTTCATCTGAGGATATTTCCTTTTTCACCATAGCCCTTTATGGGCTTCCAAATATCACTTTGCGAATTTCACAAGAACTGTCTTAGCGAAAGGCTTCTTGAGGGGAAAGCTGTAACTCTGTGAGATGATTTCACAGAACACAAAGAAGTTTCTGAGAAAGCTACTTTCTCTTTGTTATCGGGGGATATTTCCTTTGGCCCTATAGTCTTCAAAGGGATCCGAAATATCTGTTCTCAGATTCCACAGAAATAAGGCTAGCAAAGAGATCCAGGAAATACAGATGTTACTCTGGGAGTTAAAGTCACACATCACAGAGCAGTTTCTCAGAAAGCTTCTTTCCAGATTTCATCTGAGGATATTTCCTTTTTCACCATAGCCCCCTAGGGGCTTCCAAATATCACTTTGCCAATTCCACAGGAACTGTCTTAGCGAAAGGCTTCTTGAGGGGAAAGCTGTAACTCTGTGAGATGATTTCACAGAACACAAAGAACTTTCTCAGAAAGCTTCTTCCTCTTTGTTATCGGAGGATATTTCCTCTGGCCCTATAGTCTTCAAAGGGATCCGAAATATCTGTTCTCAGAATCCACAGAAATAAGGCTAGCAAAGAGATCCACGAAATACAGATGTAACTCTGTGAGATGAATTAACAGAACACTAAGCAGTTTCTCAGAAATCTTCTTTCCAGATTTCTTCTGAGGATATTTCCTTTTTCACCATAGCCCTCTATGGGCTTCCAAATATCACTTTGCCAATTCCACAAGAACTGTCTTACCGAAAGCCTTCTTGAGGGAAAAGCTGTAACTCTGTGAGACGATTTCACAGAACAAAAAGAAGTTTCTCAGAAAGTTTCTTGTCTCTGTTATCGGAGGATATTTCCTTTGGCCCTATAGTCTTCAAAGGGAACCGAAATATCTGTTCTCAGATTCCTCAGAAATAAGGCTAGCAAAGAGATCCACGAAATACAGAAGTAACTCTGTGAGATGAATTAACAGAACACTAAGCAGTTTCTCAAAAAGCTTCTTTCCTGATTTCATCTGAGGATATTTCCTTTTTCACCATAGCCCTTTATGGGGTTCCAAATATCACTTTGCGAATTTCACAAGAACTGTCTTAGCGAAAGGCTTCTTGAGGGGAAACCTGTAACTCTGTGAGATGATTTCACAGAACACAAAGAAGTTTCTCAGAAAGCTACTTTCTCTTTGTTATCGGGGGATGTTTCCTTTGGCCCTATAGTCTTCAAAGGGATCCGAAATATCTGTTCTCAGATTCCACAGAAATAAGGCTAGCAAAGAGATCCAGGAAATACAGATGTTACTCTGGGAGTTAAAGTCACACATCACAGAGCAGTTTCTCAGAAAGCTTCTTTCCAGATTTCATCTGAGGATATTTCCTTTTTCACCATAGCCCCCTATGGGCTTCCAAATATCACTTTGCCAATTCCACAAGAACTGTCTTAGCGAAAGGCTTCTTGAGGGGAAAGCTGTAACTCTGTGAGGTGATTTCACAGAACACAAAGAAGTTTCTCAGAAAGCTTCTTCCTCTTTGTTATCGGAGGATATTTCCTCTGACCCTATAGTCTTCAAAGGGATCCGAAATATCTGTTCTCAGATTCCAGAAAAATAAGGCTAGCAAAGAGTTCCACGAAATACAGATGTAACTCTGTGAGTGGAAGTCACACATCACAGAGCAGTTTCTCAGATAGCTTCTTTCCAGGTTTCATCTGAGGATATTTCCTTTTTCACCATAGCCCACTATGGGCTTCCAAATATCACTTTGCCAATTCCACAAGAACTGTCTTAGCGAAAGGCTTCTTGAGGGGAAAGCTGTAGCTCTGTGAGATGATTTCACAGAACACAAAGAAGTTTCTCAGAAAGCTTCTTTCTCTTTGTTATTGGAGGATATTTCCTTTGGCCCTATAGTCTTCAAAGGGATCCGAAATATCTGTTCTCAGATTCCACAGAAATAAGGCTAGCAAAGAGATCCACGAAATACAGATGTAACTGTGCGAGATGAATAAACAGAACACTAAGCAGTTTCTCAAAAAGCTTCTTTCCTGATTTCATCTGAGGATATTTCCTTTTTCACCATAGCCCTTTATGGGCTTCCAAATATCACTTTGCCAATTCCACAAGAACTGTCTTAGCGAAAGGCTTCTTGAGGGGAAAGCTGTAACTCTGTGAGATGATTTCACAGAACACAAAAAAGTTTCTCAGAAAGCTTCTTCCTCTTTGTTATCGGAGGATATTTCCTCTGGCCCTATAGTCTTCAAAGGGATCCGAAATATCTGTTCTCAGATTCCACGGAAATAAGGCTAGCAAAGAGATCCAAGAAATACAGATGTAACTCTGTGAGTGGAAGTCACACATCACAGAGCAGTTTCTCAGAAAGCTTCTTTCCAGATTTCATCTGAGGATATTTCCTTTTTCACCATAGCCCTCTAAGGGCTTCCAAATGTCACTTTGCCAATTCCACAAGAACTCTCTTAGCGAAAGGCTTCTTGAGGGGAAAGCTGTAGCTCTGTGAGGTGATTTCACAGAACACAAAGTAGTTTCTCAGAAAGCTTCCTTCTCTTTGTCATCGGAGGATATTTCCTTTGGCCCTATAGTCTTCAAAGGGATCCGAAATATCTGTTCTCAGATTCCACAGAAATAAGGCTAGCAAACAGATCCACGAAATACAGATGCAACTCTGTGAGATGAATTAACAGAACACTAAGCAGTTTCTCAAAAAGCTTCCTTCCTGATTTCATCTGAGGATATTTCCTTTTTCACCATAGCCCTCTATGGGCTTCCAAATATCACTTTGCCAATTCCACAAGAACTGTCTTAGCGAAAGGCTTCTTGAGGGGAAAGCTGTAACTCTGTGAGATGAT